>NW_027186352.1:18112280-18118250 GCF_028583685.1 Petaurus breviceps papuanus
TCTCTCTCTCTCTCTCTCTCTCTCTCTCTCTCTCTCTCTCTCTGTCTGTCTGTCTCTTTTGTTTCTTCTTTCTCATTGTTCATTCCATTGCTTATAATATTTCCTTACATCCTGATTTATGTTTAATGTGAAGGTATTTCTAGAACGAATATCAAATTGCATGCTGCCATAGTGGGTGGGTGGGGGATTCCAAACTCATAATCTTGTGGGACTGAATTTTGAAAACCAAGTAAATGAATAAATTTATTTTGAAAAATAAAAAGGGTAGAAAAATGAGCAAACATACAAACAAAAAGGAACCTGAGACTAAAAGGCTACTATGGTAACAATAAGAGTCAAGGCACAAAATCAGAAGGCAATGAAGTAAAAACAACCACGAGGAAAGCCTCAAAGAGAAAAAAAAGTGAATTAGACCTAAGCAAACCAGAATTCCTGGAAAAAACAAAAATATTTTTTTTCAACTTGAAACAAAAATGATAGAGGGAAAAAATTGGTAAACAAATTAAAGCAAAGGAAGAAAATTATGAAAAAGACAGCTTGGTAAAAAAGGCACAAAAAATACTGGGAAAAAAACACTTTAAAAACAAAGCTAGTGTTTTTTAAACATGTGGCATTATAAATAAAGTGCTGACCCTGGAGTCAGGAAGACCTGAGTTAAAATCCATTCTCAGACACTTGACACATTTACTAGCTATGTGACATTGGGCAAGTCACTTAACCTCAATTGCCTCACTTTCCCCTTAAAAAAAAACTGCCTATATAGAAAAAGAGGTACAAAGATTCACTGATGAAAATAACTCTTGAAAAACAAATTCAGTCAAATGGCAAAAGAACTGCTAAGGCACACTTAAGAAATATAATTGCTTAAAATATTAAATTAGATATCTTAAAGGTAATAACTCCATGAAACGTGGGGCAAAAAATGAAAATAAAAGAAAAGAATGGGAGAATTATAAAATGTAAAACATTTAAAAAATCAACTGTGCTGGAAGATAGATTGAGGAGAAATTATTTAAGAATTATTGCATTATCTGAAAGTTATAATCACAGAAAGAGCCTAGATATCATATCTCAAGAAATTGAAGAAAACTGTCCTCATGACCTAGAAGAGGAAGGCAAAATTTAAATACTGGTCACCTCCTGACAGAGATCTCAAAATGGAAACTTCTAGGAATATTATAGCCAAATCCAAAACAGAACTTATTAGGAAATTTGATTTTCAAATAAGAGACACAAAAGAAGAATAAAAAAGTTAAATGAATGTGAGTGTATGTGTGTGTGTGTGCATACATGCACATTCTATCTTTCCCAACAAGCAGGCAGAGAAGATAATAAGCGAAGATGAGTGATGAAAGAAAGGGTAGAAAAATGAAAGCAGTGGTCAGAAGCAAATCAGACTTTAGAGGAGTGACAGTAAAAAAGAGAAAGAGAAAAATAAACAGAAACAAAGAGGATGCAGAGAAATGCACAGTTAGCAATCATAACTGTGAATCTGAATAAGAGTAACTCCTCCAGAAAACAGAGTAAGATAGCCAAATGGATTAGAAGACAAATTCCAAAAGTTTTTGGTTTACGAGAAACACATGTGAAACAGATTGACATCCTCAGAGCTAAAATAAGAAGATAGAAAAGAATCTATTATTCTTTAGGTGAAGTGAAATAAAGCAGGGGGAGCATTCATGATCTTAGACAAATAAAAAGCAAAAATAGACCAATTTAAAGGGATAATCAGGGAAATTAACTTGCTAAAAGAAGCCATAGATAATGAAGTGATATCACTATTAAACATGCATCACCAAATGGCATAACATCCAAATTCTTAAAGGCAAAGTTAAATAAATGACAGTAAGAAATAGATCATAAAACTATACTGGTGTGTGTGTGAGGGGAGTCCTCATCTTTTCCCTCTCATAGCTAGATAAATTTAATAAAAATAAGTAAGAAATAAAAGAGATAAAAAAGGATCTTAGAAAGGTTATACATGATGAAACTCAGGAGAAAATTGAGTGGGAGAGAAGTATACTATCTTCTCAGTTGAACATTGTACCTTTAAAAAAATCGATTATGCATGAGGGCCTAAAAACCTCACAACCTAATGCAGAAAACTTAGAAATTTTAAATGCATCTTTCTTGAGGATGTAATTCAGTAAAATTACATTAATAAAGGACTGTAAGAATATAGATTAAAAGTTACTGGGAAATTAAGTAATCTAATTCTAAAGAATAAATTGGTGAAAGACAAAAGAATGGAAGCAATAATTTTCATTAAAGGGAATGACAACAATGAGAAAGTATCGGCAAAATTTTTGAGATGAAGTCAAATTAGCACTTAGGCATAATAGATTTATGTATAAATACTTACATCAATTAAAGGGAGAAATTCCTTATCAATCATAAAACAATAAAATTGATCATTAATAGAGGAAAGAAAAAAGATACCCATATAAACAAATCCTTAATTATATCATGCTGAATAATGGATGGATCAAAAGAAAAATGTGGAAATAATAATGGCAAGAAAATGTATAATGATGATGCAACATGTTATAATTTTTGAGATGCTACTAAATAGTTTTTTAGAGGAAAAATTTTCTCTGTGAGAAAATACATTAATAAAATAGAAAAAACCTGTAGGCTAGTGAACCTAATACACAATTAGAAATCAACAAGTAAACCAAAAGTAAAAACTAATGAGGAAGTCTTAACAATTAGTTTAGGATATATACATACATACACACACATATATGTAGTATATTAATTATATATTAAGTTTATATATGTATATTAATTAACATTAAGCTACTCATCTGTAGTTTACAGGCTCATCACACACAAATACATACATATATATATATATATATATATATAGAGAGAGAGAGAGAGAGAGAGAGAGAGAGAGACAGAGACAGAGAGAGAGAGACAGAGAGAGACAGAGAGAGACAGAGAGAGAGAGAGACAGAGAGAGACAGAGAGGTTGCCAAAGAGACAAGAAGACCCAGGTTTAAATTCTAATTCTAACATTTACTACCTATACAACTCTTCAAAAGTCATTCAGGTTCTCAGTGCTTCCAAAGAATTCTCTAAGCCTATACATTGCAAAAAATCTCTTATCAAAGGGAATAACCTTGCTACAATTTCTGAGACAAATGGAAAAAAAATTCTGACCACAGAAATGTTCAACAACATGTCATTTCTGGGGGAGGGGGAGAAGAAATGGAGAGATAGATCAGGAATGTCTCAGGGTGATATCTAGATGACTCTACAAATTCTCCCACCTCTGATTCCATAAAAAAGTTTTTATTTGTATGCTTCCACAGAAGCAATTTTCCTTGCAAGCCCACTTCATCTGAATCCCATCATATTTCAGCTCCAAGGCAATTTGCTTTGACTGTCCAGCTTTAGATGGTTTGATCAGCAAAGATCAAAAGGAAATCCAAGAAGACAAAATTGCTCCCATTCTATGATCTTTTGTGAAACTATTGAATTAAAATGAATTATATATTTTTTTATTTATCTTGAACAACACAGTTTGGGAAATGCTATCCCTTTTCAAAAAAAGCATTTGAATTTTTTTTTAAAGTATAGAGTCAGAACATTTAAATTCTAAATGCACATGATTTAATAGCTAAAAAATAATCGGTCTACTATAAACACTGTAAGGATATTTAATATAGTGAGGTGAAAGAACTAGAAACAAGAACAAAATTAGTGATTTTTAGTTTAAAATATATTAAGAAAAATATGTGCTTAAATATCAAGATAGTACAAAGGTTAATTTTAGGTTTCATGCCTATTAGATAATATTTATCATTTCAGGTCTCTGTGGCACAGTGAAAAAGCACTACTCTATAATCAGACTCCCTCAATTTCAGTCTCACCTGTACCACTTACTATGAATGTTACTTTGGACATGTCACTTAACTCCCAAGAACTCCATTTTCTCATCTATGAAATAAGAGTCTTGGGCCAGATGATTTCTAAGAGAACTTCCATTCCTAGATCTGGTATTTCATTCACAAATGCATTTGGACTATATTCCAAACCTTTAATTTTTTTTTACTTTTCATTTTATCATGTAAAAAATATCTATTTCAATACAAACAATTGGGAGATAACTAAATAAAAATAAGATTTCCAAAGCATGGCTTTTTTCATGTAAGAACTTAAAAAAATGACAATTTAACCATCATTAGGGGACCTCTCTGTATGTACAAAAAAGCTGACAATAACTATTTCTGGGAGATAAAAATACCAGTTTCATAGAGAAAAATAATTAGGGAGGAAGAGACATAGTTTGTGATTTGGAGAGCAAAATAATTTCACAGAAAGCAGTTATCAGAAACAGAGCAGATGTTTTAAGAAGAAGAAGATAGAATAAGTTACTATTATAAAGAGGTCTGACACAAAATTTCCTAATTTGCCTTTTTAAAAATAAAATAAAATAAACAAATATGATGAAAAATTAAGGATCTGTTAAAATCACACCTGATAAAATGGGAAGAAAGACAAAACAGCTAAGCAAAATCTTAACCTATCAAAGTATTAGCAATCTTGTTATCATAGGCTAAAACCAAACTATTCCTCTTATTGACCTACCTAAAACAATTTTCTATGTAGGCCCTAGACAATGCATGGGGCAGGGTGAGAATAGGGGTATCTATTTGTGAGAAAACAAAAATAGTATCCCTTAAGCCATATCATTTCAACTGCCTCTGTTTGACTTTAATTTATAGGAAATTCCCACACTCCTCTGAACAACACATCTCTTACCCAAAATAGAAACTACATCAAAAAACAAAACTGTGATTACAACAGCTTCATTGAACATCATATTCCTTATTTTTCCTCTCTCCAATTCTAACCATGCTCAACTCAAGGATTCCCCAACTCAAGGATTAATAGTGTTTCCTTATCACTTCTAAGACAAAATAAAAACTGTTATTTCATTTAATGCTTTTTTTTCCCTTATGTGACTCCAGTCTCTCTCTTTCCAGATATATTTTCCATTGATCATAAATTCAATATTCTGATGAAACCATTATATAAGCTATTCATGGTAATGACTATATGTTATATTAGATTGCAAATTCCTCGAAGGAAGAGACTATCTTTTGTCACTTTGTGTATCCCCAATATCTTGCACAACCCATGGCATACAGTAGACATTTAATCTTTAATAATGGACTGATATTCCATGCCATATTTTTGCATGAATTGTCTTCTTTCCCACAGTCTGAATTCTTATCATCCTTAGATTTTCTTAAGGTTCAGTTGAGGTGTTACATCTCATGGGAAGTCATTCTTAAACTCTAATTCTTAGCACTTTCAAATTTCCCTCATCAATTTTTCATGTATCCTCTTACCTATTGACTTGTTTGTATAATCCAGTATTATATATTATATCCAATAGGAAGTAAAAAGTTCCCTTCTAAGTTTCCAGTCTCCTTACACTTAATTCTTGAGCACATATTCCTTAACATAGTGGACTTGTTGCTCTTCATGAACAAGACATTCCATTTCTCCCCTCAGAGCACTTTCACTAACTGTCCCTCATGCTTTGAGTACTCTCCCTTGTCTCTGTCTGCTGGCTTCTTGGTTTGATTTAAGTCTCAAATAACACTCCCTCCCCACTTCTCCAAGAAGTATTTTCAATCCTTCTCAATTCTAGGACCTCCCCCTCCTTTAATTATATCCTATTTATCTTGTATGTAGTTTGTTCTTAGATTGGTTTGCTATCTCCCTCGCTAGATTTTGAGTTCCTTGAGAATAGGAGCTGTCTTTCATTTGTTTTTGTATCACTAGTACTTAATTCAGTGTCTTGCACATAGCAGATACTTAGGTACTTAATATGTATGTAGACTGACTGTCTACAATCTCATTAATGATACATTCTAGAATTTTCTCAGGAAAGGTCAAGTACCATTCTCTCTCTCTCTCTCTCTCTCTCTCTCTCTCTCTCTCTCTCTCTCT
>NW_027186352.1:18118260-18138260 GCF_028583685.1 Petaurus breviceps papuanus
CTCTCTCTCTCTCTCTCTCTCTCTCTCTCTCTCTCTCTCTCTCTCTCCATATATGAATATTACATTCCGATTTTTTATTCTGAAACATTTGTATAGTTTTCTACCAAATAACTAAAAAACAAACAAGCAATGAATATTTATTAAGCATTAATTCTGTACTGGGAGTACAAAAGCAATAATGACTATAGACTACAGAGATAATATTTAGACATACATCTATTACTGCAATTTCGTTACTTATATATAGTTAATTTATTAAGGCAAGATATTTAAAATAAAAATATGATATTTCCCTTTAGAAAAATACAAGGTCAGTAAGGGTAGGGAACATTTCCTTTTTATCCTTGTATCACATCTTTTGTGTGATCCTGCATATAAGAATTGTTTAAATATAAATAAGACCTCCCTTTGAAATATTGCTTCTTCCTGAAGTGGCTGGAGGTCTTTTTTTCTCAGAGCATTCTTTCAAAGGATATAACTTTGATAATATTCCTAGGATGGCTTAGCATGCACCATCGTTTCTTTCCATAGAAATATCTA
The DNA here is from genome assembly GCF_028583685.1 of Petaurus breviceps papuanus. Classification (NCBI taxonomy): domain Eukaryota; kingdom Metazoa; phylum Chordata; class Mammalia; order Diprotodontia; family Petauridae; genus Petaurus; species Petaurus breviceps. Next base: position 18,118,801 of record NW_027186352.1, read on the forward strand.
TATCAAATTTTAATCTAAAAGCTTAGGAGACACTTAAATGACTTGGACATTTATATGGAGTCAGCAGTACACCATTTGTTATCACTTGTTTATTCATTCAATGAACTTTTGTTAAACAATTTCCCCATGGGGGAATTTATTTTTGGAATGTTATATTAAACTATTTCTATTTAGGCTTAGAATAATTTAGAATATTGTAAATGTGTTTTCTTGAATCCAAGGTATTCCCTGAAGCAAAACTTTCCTGATTCCCCTAACAGCTACTGTTCTATCCCAAACTACCTTTTATTAAACTGTTTTGTATATGTTTATTTTCATTTACCTCACATTTATGATGTAAATATGTAAGTCTTTTTTGGACTCCATGATTAGAATGCAAAATCTGAAAGGAGAGATAACTTGAGTCTTTCTCTTTGTATCCTCAGTGTCTAGCATAGTCCTTGTCACATGGTAGACACATTAAACCTTGCACATCAATTAACTGATATGTTGCATAGTTGATTTTTTTACTCTTTTAATGGATGTTTTGTGGTTGAGTCATGGGATGTCACAGTCTTAAAAACTAAAGATGAGCTACAACAGAGACAACAAACATATGAAGGAAGCATATGAATAACCTGGGGAATAGGATAAATGAAAAAAATGTGTTAAAGGAAATCACATTGAAAGATTGTCACACAGGAGATGTGTGGCTGATATAAGTACTAGTAATAAAGAAAGAGTGAGTGATAATGGTGGATACTAAAAAAACCTTTTGTATCCACTGGATATCAAGAAACATGGAGGAAAGGGCTTTCTTCAATACACTAATAAGAAGAGATAGACCAACATTACATGGGAGGGATATACATAGGGAGTTGCTCTCTGCACTAATTAATGTAGTCCATATTGATGAGATCATGTACCCATAGAAAGCATTGTTGGAGATACTGCATACAATCTTAATCTGATATTCATTTAGTATTTGATAATCTTCAAAAGTTCAGTAAGTGATTCCAAGGTAGCATGTACAAAATCCATGTCTGGACTGTTTTTTGCCCTGTCTGTATCCTTGAAAAGAATCCATTTTTATCACTGTCAGCACCCCAAATTACAGTTCCAGGATATCTATTACTGCCAGTTACCTTTTAAAAACACCAGTGCTAAATTTAAAGCATGAATCATGTCACAGAATAAAGGCTTAATAAAGACATATAATAAATGCTTAATTGGCTCATTGACAGGTGCCTCGGAGCTCGTCTAGTCCGACTATGGCAACAGTAGCCTCCTCTACGCCATGTCTGACAAGTAGTTATCCAATTGTTGCGTAAGAAGATCATGACCAAGATAACATAGCGCACTCCTTATTAAAATAAATATGTGTTGACTCAGATATTATCTACAGAGGCATATATCTCATTCAACTCTTAGTAAGGTATAATTTTTGTTACGGTTTTACACACTAAGTCTCAATTTTTCTTTTTGAAATTTACACCTAAGGACAGAAATCAAAAGATTATAGTGAATAACATTTAGATCTGAAAGGGAATTTTCAGTTCACCTATGCTAACCATTTTATTTTTCAAATAATGAAATAAAATACAGAAAAGTTTAGTTACTTGTCCAAGGTGACACCAAATAAAAATCGAAGACTTAAGTTTGGAGCCCAAGTCTTCCAATTTCAAATCCAATATTCTTTCCACTATACCCTACTTAAGGTGACAGAAAAAAAGGATTTAACCTCTGTCTCCAAAACCATTGTTCTTTCAAGGGTGTGGTATAATATTTCTGTTTATATTACTCCTTTTTAAATTACAGAATCAAACATGGCACTTAATTTCCATCCTCAGACTTATTCTTCCTAGCATACCTGGCTATAATAAATGCATTTCTGCAATGTCTTTAGTCACATCTATTGTCTACATTGTCAAAGCTCTTTTACTACATACATTCACCACTGACAGGATGGAGAATTTAGCCCACATTTTATGAACAGACTCAGCAATCTGTAGGGCGTTTTTGTCTCACTTCTCTGTCTGTTTGCAAGATAATTACATAAACCCATATCTATCTTCAATTAATCAGATTGTAGCTTTCTAATCTGAGTTCATGTATAGCAGGCCACATAATCAAATGGAGGGCTATCCATATCCAAAGCCATCCTTAAGTCTGATTCAGGAAACAAGCAATGTGACAATCAGATTATATAGGTTGTGCCGATGGCCCCAGACATCTCTGTTTCCTGTTCATTAGATGGGATTGTGCCAGCTATCATATAAGTCAGAAACCATCAAAACTCATCAAGTAGCTTTTCATTACTTGTTTATTCGATCTTCCTCTCCCTGCTCATAGTGACCATTATAATAAGCAGCTGGAAATTCTTTTCTCTCAAGTGGATAGAGTTCACCATTTGTTTTTAAAATATCCCCATAGTTTCAATAGCAAAATTTAGTTAAGCCTTCCCTCATGACTCCATTTGTGTGCACCTGCAGATCTGAAATAAATCGGTGAATTCTCACAGGCCACCTCCATGCCTGGGATGATTTGTCTCCTCATACGTGGTTTTGAATGCCCTTCTTTCTTTTCATGTTTCCCTCAGGGACTTATAAGCCTTAAGGTTTCTCTCTGAATCCTGTCTTTGATATCAATACTTTGGCTGGTATGAAGATCACATTATCTACTAGCATTGTATTGCTTTTGTTTTCTTCCCTTCTTTTGTGTTATTCTTCATTATGTGCAATTTTATTTTCAGTTAAGCTATTTTCTATTTTGTTTCTTTAGTGAGAGTCACCACTATAATTTCAAGTTTTGTTTTGTCTATTTTGTCAAATATTTCTTCTATGGATGAACTACATTCTATCTTGGCAATATTTATTTCTCTTTTAAGTCATGTAGGAATATCCTTATATGGCTCCATGATATCATGAAAATATATGGTTTTCTGTCTACCTTTCTGCTCAATATTCCACTCCATATTTTCCCACATTGCTCACTGTGCTTTACAGGATTCATGTTCCTTCATTAAAAAGACAGCATCTTTTGGCAGTCATTTTTGAGGGAATTAAAGAAGAATGGAAGGAACGAAGTAAAAAAGGAGGGAATGGAGGGAGGGAGGAAGGAAAAAAGGCTGGAAGGAAGGAAGGAAGAAGGAAGGACGGAGGAAAGGAAGGAAGGAGGGAAGGAAGGAGAGAGGGAAGGAAGGAATAAAGGAAGGAAAGAAGGAAGGAAAGAAGGAAGGAAGGAAGGAAGGAAGGAAGGAAGGAAGGAAGGAAGGAAGGAAAGAAGGAAGGAAGGAAGGAAGGAAGGAAGGAAGGAAGGAAGGAAGGAAGGAAGGAAGGAAGGAAGGAAGGAAGGAAGGAAGGAAGGAAGGAAGAGGGAGGGAGGGAAGAAAATAAAGAGTTTGCATTATGGGACTGGAAAGACTGGAGCAGAACAGTTAAATCTGGGAATGATCAGAATAAAAGTGGCTATTCAATCCATAGTATCTCATCAGATTACCAAGTGATATAGTATAGAGGGAGAAGAGAAGACAACTCTGGACAAACTGAGGTTCACCTATATTTAGAAGGCTTGATATGGATAAATATCCAGAAAAGGAATCAGAGAAGGAGTTCTCAGGTAGGTAGAAAGAAAAATAGAGAATAGCATCCCAAAAACACAAAGAGAAGAGAGTAAGTGAGACTGATTGATAGTGTCAAAGGCTACAGATGGGTCAGAGAGAATGAGAACAGAGAAAAAGATAATTTGATTTGTCAGTGGAGCAATAAGGTTGAACACCAGATTGCAAGCAGTTAAGAAGAGAATGAGAAGAGAGAAAGTAGAGGTGCCTAATTGTACATGGAATTGTTAAGTTTAGCTCCAAAAGGCAGAGGAGAATTATGAGGATAGTTCATAGGTATGGAAAGATAGAGTGAGAGGTGGTTTTTTGCTTGTTTATTTTCTTTTTGTGTTTTTTCAGGATAGAGGAGACATGGGTATGTTTATAGGCAGTAGACAAGGAATGATTAGAGAAGTAGTGATTGAACATAGGTCAAAGAGTAGAGGTGAGAAAAGGCACAATCTGTTGGAGGAGGTAGGAGGGAATGTCATCACTTGAACAGATAGCCTTTATAAGCAGTAAGTTTGCTTCATTATGTGAAACAACAGTGAAGGAGGAGAAAGTGGTAAAGGCATCTTTGTGATGGGATATGAAGAAGATAGGAGAATAGGGAGCTAAATGGCCTCACATTTTCATATAAAATATGACAGGATTCTCTGCAGAAAGAGTCAGGGCAGGGAGAGCCATGGGATGTCTAAAGAGGAATGAAAATTTGAAAGAGTCACTGTGGAGATTGGGATAAGGATTTGATTAAGGAAGCATAGCAGGATTGCCTATGATAGTGAAGGTCTAGTTAAAGTTGCATATGATAAATTTGCAGGAGATCCAACCAGAATAGTTGTGTGATTTTCTCCACCATAGATCAGCAACACATGTATAGGCATGAAGGTGACAAATTGTGGGAGTGATTCAAGCCTGAGACTTGGCCAGGCATAAATGGTGAAATAATAAGGAAGCAAGAGATTCAAGAGAGGAGGACAATAAAGAGTTGAATTGGGTCAATATGGTGGAAGAGAAGACTAGTTGTGGAGGGCAAATAAAGAGTAGGGTTTTGAAATGGAAGGCAAAGGGAGAGAAGGAAATTCAATAGATTATGATTGAATAAGGTCATTTCAGAATTTATTTAAGTCAGAGATGGTAAATTTGTGGGTGATGAAAACATTCACATTACGGTAACCTTCAAGTTAAGCTGAGGTAGGAAGGAAAAGTAGCTCACGGGAGGTAAATCAGTTGAAGACATTAAGAGTGAGGGTTGTTGTTACCGTTGTTGTTCAGTCATTTCAGTTGTGTCCAAGTCTGTGCTACCACAAAATTTTTGCTTGGAAAAGATATTAGAACAGTTTGACATTTCCTCTTCAAGCTCATTTTACAGAGGAGAAACTGGGGCAAACATGGTTAAATGACTTTCCCACAGAAAAAAGACCACTAAGTACCTGAAGCTGGATTTGTATTCACGTCTTCATGACTCCTCCAGGCCTGGGGCTCTATCTACTGGGGGACCTAGCTGCCACCAGTTAGGGTATTTAAGGGAAAAGCAGTGTGTTTGTTGAAGTCCCCTATTTTGAGGGCAGGAATTAAAGAGTTGAGAAATATTCTAAGCACTCACTAAACCGACAATCTACAGTCAGATTAAGTCTACTAATGCTTTGAAGGAGGAAGGCCTCTTCATATATTTCTAGAAGGAGAACCACATATAAATATATATATATATATAAATATATATATATATACACCATGTTTACTAGAAATGAGAGTTGCCCAATTATATGTGTGTGTCTGTGTGTATATATGTGCGTGTGTGTGTGAATATATGTGTGTATTTTCCAGACACACACTAAAAGTTCATAATTTACAGAGGGATTATTGACTGACGTTAGTGGAGTGAGTTTCCACCTTGGAAGTTTTCTATACTAATAAAAATCGCAGGTTTGAAATACAACTTCTCCTGACCAAAGAAAATTATTAAATTCACCTAACTGTATCCCTGTATTTCTATAAACAGAATTTATAATATGAAGTGTATAATATGTATGCTTAAATGAACAGGTTTTAAAAGGGTCAAATTCATTGTTATTTTCAACTCTATAACCAAATAAAACTCATAATTTCTATTGAATAGTAGAGAGATAATCATGAAATTCAAAAAAATTGAATTCAGATCTGTCTCAGGTAAATACCAATTATGGGACACTAGAAAAGTTATTTACCTAGTGAATGTTTAAGGCAATTTTCTAGAAATATAAGTTGCAAAGAAATTAGAAACATGAATAGAAATAGGGTGTTTTATCACTGTAAACTTTTTTATATTCCTAATATTGAATCATCCCTCCATTCCTGGTATAAATCCCACTTTGTTCATAATGTATAATCTTTGTGATATATTGATGTAACCTTTTGTGCTAGTATTTTGTTTTAAATTTCTTTCATTTCAATTAATCAGGAAAATTGGTCTCTAATATTTTTTACCTGTTTGTGCTCACCTGGTATATGTTTTGAAATCATATTTGTTAAAGAAAAAGGCATTCTGTAGATCTTCTTCCTTGTCTATTTTCTATAAATATATATAGCATTGGGATTAATTGCTATTTAAATTTTTGGTAAAATTTACTTGTAAATCCACATGGTCCTGGAGATATTTTCTTAGGAAGTTCATTGATAATTTGTTCAATTTATTTTTCTAAGATAGGACCATTCATTTTTTTCTAAATATTCATCAATTTCCTTTAGATCATCAGATTTCTCAGCATATGATTAGACAACAAGGCTTCTTATTATTATTTTAGTTTAATCTTCATCTGCAGTGAATTTACCCTTTTCATTTTTGATACTGGTAAATTATTTTTTGTTTGTCTTTTTTAATGAAATTAAGCAATTATCTGATATTTTTTTGTTGCTTGTGTTTTTTTTCTCCTTTTTTTTCCCCTATAAAACCGGCTCTATTTTATAAGTTTTGTTATTCTTTTTTTTTATTTTCAAGTTTTCTCCCTTGGTGTTTAATTTTGCATCTTTTATTTGTTCTTTTCCCTGTGTTTTTATTTTTGTTGTTGTTGTTAATTGCCCATTTTATTGATCTGGTCTTTCTGTATTTGATTTATGCACATATTTAAACATATCAATTTTCTTCTAAAACTGCTTTGACTGCATCCACAAATTTTGGTATGTTATCTCGCTGTTGTAATTCTACAATGTACTTGTAGAATTCTTAATGAAATTGATTTGTTTTATTGATCTTTGACACATTCTCTCTTTAGGATTAGATTTTTTAGCTTGCAATTAAGTTTAATCTCTGTTTCCACAATCCTTTGTAGGGTATAATTTCTTTTTTGTTTTGTTTTGTTTGTTTCTTTTGCTGTTTTGGAGGGGAAAGGGTAGGGCAATTGGGGTTAAGTGACTTGCCCAAGGTCACAGGGCTAATTTCTGTGTTAAGTGTCTGAGGCCAAATTTAAACTCAGGTCCTCCTGACTCCAGGGCCAATGCTCTATTCACTATGCCACCTAGCCAGACCTATAGGATATAATTTCTACTTCATTATTGCCTGAACAGGATTCTTTTACTATTTCTGCTTTTCTGCATTGGTGGCATTATTTTTTCTGCTGTAATATGTGCTCACTTTTTATGAAGATGCCATGTGTAGCAGAAAAAAAAAAACTTCGTATTGTGATTCAGTTTCCTGTAGAGCATATCATATCTAACTTTTCTAAAATTCCATTCATCTCCTTAAATTCTTTCTTGTTTATTTTATGGTTAGACTTTTTTTAGTTCTTAGAGAAAAAGGTTGAGGTACCTCAAGTTGTAAAATTTTCTTTCCTCCTATACCTCATTTATCTTTTCCTTTATAGATATGTATGCTATGACATTTGATGTATATATGTTTCGTATTGATATTACTTCATTGTCTATGGTAACTCGTGTCAAAATTTAGTTTTTTTCTGCTTATGTGTATTAATTATGTCTATTATTTTTGCTTTTTCTTTGTCTGAGATCATTATTACAACCTCTTTTTTTTACCTCCAGTGAATTTTAATAGATTCTACAACACTCACTCCCTTGTTTTTTTTCTTTTTCACTGTTTCAAGTGTGTTTTTGGAAACAACATTTATTTCTATGTTAAAAAAACTTCCTCATGTCTTTATTTGAATGAATGAGTGTTTTATTATGTGCAGAACATGGAGCTAAGTACTGGGGATTCAAATAGAAAATGTCATTTATCTTCTCAAAATTCTCACATTCTAAAGGGAGTTCCACTCATGGAAGGTTTTAACTGCAAGGCAGATGAAAAGGACCCATGGTCTTTAGAGTACAGAAAAAAAAAGCTCATTAATATCTGCGATAATATGTTTCTGATTTTGAACTGTTTGAATGTGCCTAGGACATTGGTAGCAAGATTTTTTTTTCCTGGCTCTTTAGTAGCTATGGATATAGCACCTGCAGAAACAATTGCCACACAGTATCCCCATAACAGCTGGCTCCTAGGAAGATGATTGTAGGGATGTAAGAACTGTTTCTTTTGGGTTTTTTTTTTTGCTTTTTTGTTTTGTTTTGTTTCTCTCAAAACTCCTATGTTCAGGTTCATGGAATGCCTATATTGGGATTGGAGTGGATATGATGGTCAAAGTGTTAGTGGATAGCTTACTTGCTAGAACGGTGCTCCTCAGTTCCCTCAAGGTGCCTTGCTACTTCAGCTCAATCATATTCCTATAATTCTCAGCTGCCCTGTTTTTAATGCACTAATATTTGATTAAATTATAACTAAATGGCACTGTTATTGTTCCAATTAACTTTTAGTTAGGGAACAATTAAACCTCTATACCATCATGGCTAAACTCCATATCTGGTTTTTCAGAGGATGGGAAAATTACATGTATTCCTTAAGACAGAATAGAACATGGGAAGAATTTTTTTTTGATGTTTCCAACAAACTGACATGTTAACTGCTCATGAAAAGCTAAGTTGAATCCTGGCTCTGAATCTGACTCCCAGCATGACTACTTATACATTTTGAAACTTAATTTTGCAATATATCACATATGGATATTGGAAGTTTTCCTCCCTAACTCAAAGGGTTACTTTGAAAAAAAAGTTTATATTTATTAATCAGGATGTAAATGAGTTATAATATCCATCATTAAACAGCAAATTTGAAAATATATGTAACGTAGCCTTTCTCCAGTTCTGGTAGGGTGTAAAGGTAAACATTTAGCTAAGGATAAGATACCAGACTTGTCAGATATTGATTTACTTAGTCTTTATCCACTTAGACCATCTATCTGAAAGTTATTCAATTTTGTACAATAGTAGTTATTTCAAAGAAATGAGTGACAAGTGAAAAACTTGCCAGATATCTATCAAAAATAATTGCATTTAAATTTTATTTATATGAATAGTGAGTGATTGGGAAAATTTGTTCTATGTTTGAATGAACCATCAGATTGGCATTTTGAAAATACACCTGGAAATTAATTTTCATCAATCAACTATGTTTTCAAGTTGACCAAAGATGAATGTTTTCATCACACAGATTTAATTTTGAATCATAAACATGATCATGATACATAATTCATTCTTTTACCATTTTCCATTAGCGACTACTAACTGTACGGTGACCTTGGACAAAATCTCAATCTCTTCTGTGCTTAAATGCTCCTCTTATTCAAATGAGGACCCAGACTGACCTTAATGTTTATATTTCAGTCAATATCTGTCAGATATTAACACCCAACCTAGGATCATTAGAGAACAATTCTAGACCTGGTTGTTGTCTGCACATGAAGAGGACCAAGAGGACATCAATATGTCAGGGTCAATGTGCACTGTGTCTGTGATTGACCAGACCATTATGACCTTAGGAGACTCTACCACAGGTCACACACAAATGATATGAACACTTGGAATGGAGATATTTCTAAGATTCTACAACTGCAGTCTTAATTTTTTTGGTTTGCTTTTTGGAGGGGGAAAGTAGGGAAATTGAGGTTAGGTAACTTCCCCAACGTCACACGATTAGGTTTTTGTTAAGTGTCTGAGGCCAGATTTGAACTCAGGTCCTCCTGACTCCAGGGCTGGTGCTCTATTCACTGCACCACCTAGCTGCTCCAAGTCCCAATTTTCTATTAAACCAGAATATTCTCCTTGTTTTAATCACAAAAATTTTATCTAGAAGTACAAAATCATAAGGGGTATTTGCCTGAAAACTGACCATTTTCTCAATTACTATTTCTTTCTTCGTTTACTGTACTTGCACCTGTAATAGAGTGCACTATCCATCCACTAAATTTTACAATTTTATCTTACTTTTTTCTGCATGTATGTGGCACAGTGGATGGAGTGCTGGGGTTGGAGTCAGGGTGAAAAGTTCAAATCTGGCCTCTGACACTTACTAGCTGTGTGACCCTGGGAAAGTCATTTAACCCTATTGTCCTCAGTTTTCTTTCCTGTAAAATTAGCAGGGGAAGGAAAAGGCAAACCACTTCATTGTCTTTGGCAAAGAAATCTGAAATGGGATCCAGTCTGACATTACTGAAAATGCCTGTATGACAACATTCTTTCCTTAATGTTTTACACTTATTCACGTTGATTTTTTTTAACAATATTCTCCTTCATAATCCTGACACTCATACTTAACCATGTAACTTCAGATAAGTAACAATTTCCATAGGTCACAATTTGCTCATTTATAACATGAGAGTAGGCCTAGATAGTGTCTGAGGTTCCTTGCAGCTGTAGAACTGTGATCCTCTCATCCTCTTACCTCTCTGACCACACCTCAGCCTCCTTTGCTATATCATCATCCATGCCCTATTTAAGTGTGAATTAGTCCCAGACATTTATTGGTCCTTCTTAATACTCTCTTCTTCTGTTCAATTATCTCATTATATCACATGGTTGCTTTTTGAAGCTATCTCTCAAATATAGTCCTTGTCTTTCTCCTGAGATCCCATTTTGCATCACTGATATTTGATGGAAACTCCTCAATGCCCATTGGCTTCTCAATTTCAACACAGTCAATATGAAATTCATCTTTACCCATAAATAGACATATTTTCTAAAAGTGATTATTTTTAAAAAGCACCGTCATAATCACCTACATTCCACACCTTGGAATAAACTTTAGCTCGTCCCTTTCCCTCACATTCCTATAGTCAAGCAGTGACAATGTTTAATTGATCTTTTAACAATTTCTGCATCCATTATCTTACTTTCATTCACACTGCCCCCTACTCTAGTTCAGTTTCTCATGATCTCTTGAGAATATTATTGTAATAGGTTTCTTTATGCACCACCTTTCTACTCCCTCCTATATCCTCCACACAGAGTCAAAAATTATATCCCTAAAACAAGTCTAGCCATATTATTTTCTTGGTCAGAATATGAGTTCCTCTGGTTGGCATCTAAAATCTTTCACAATATAATTACAAATCAGCTTTCCAGGGTGACCACAAATTTCTCCTCATACACTTTATGTTTTGGCCAAACAGGATTTCTTACTGTTTGTCATACACAGCATGGCATCTCCTATCCTATCCCTATGTCTTTGTTTTTGTTTATAATCTTACTTTTAATTTATGGAATAAAAAAGCACTTCCTTGACATAGTAAAATAAATAGATTATCTCTGATATGTAGAAATGCTTGCTGCTTCACATATCCCTTGGAATTCATGGATCACTTCAAGGTACAGCTCCAGTGGTGATGCCTACACTAGCTCTTTTCTCCAAAATAGCTCCCTCGATTCCTCAACTCTCTCCAAAATATGTTGTATGCTCTCATTTTATATACTGTATTTATTTGTTTATGTTGTATTTCCATCATTAGAATGTTAAATCCTTGAGGGAAAAGGATGTTTTATTTTTGTTTTGAATGCCCTGTACAGAATAGATTGGTAATAAATATTCGATGAATTTAATTGAATTATACCATTTTAAATTTGCTTTTTCATTTCACTTTATTCATCCTGATAGATTGTGTTTTTCCCTCTGGGTGTCTCTCTCCATTTTATGGTATGCATATATTGCCTCATGGATGTCCATAGTCTTCCATTTTTGTCTTTCCTGAATATAGCTTCCTTTTTCATGGATTTTTTCTTTCTTATTTAGTTCTTAATTTCTTATTAGATAACATACCCATCTTGCTGGCTTAATCCTAAGAGCTATGCTCTTTTGCTACATCTAATCTGACAAAACTGATTTAGGAGGTGGGAAAATGCTTCATAATACCATGTTAGTAGTTCCTAAGTAATATGCTTATAATGCAACAGAAGTCACAAATAATCATCCAAGAACAAAGATGGGGGAGTCACCGTATATAATAATTCTTGTGTTGCCAAACTCCAGGAATTTTTGATTCAATGTTAGTGAAGCATTTTTTAACCTGAGAAAAACTACATAAGTGTCAGGTTTTGTTCCTTTTATTTGTTGTTGTGTAATGAAGATGATGTTGGTGGTAGTGGTCATTGTGAAATTGTGATTATGATGATAACAGACCCACTATAAACATAAACACCCCCAAATCGTTGAAAATGCAATAAGTAAACCAGAATGAAATGTTTAAATGTTTTGATATTACAAAACCAGATACTCACAAATGTTAAATGATATAGATTTCTTTCTTTAGAGGAAAAAAAAACATCAAAACCATGTATGAAGAGGTTGATGTCCATCGCATCCCCACCATCTTGTCTGCTCTTAGAATGACCCTACAGGTGTTCATAGTGAGCCAACTCAGGATAAGCTTACCTCCCAATACTTCTATTCAAATACAAAAGAAGACATTGCAGCCACTCATGCAATTGTTTCCTAAATCTTTAAAAATAAATTCATAGAACAAAAGAAAGGCTTACATCTACACTGTTTCTATCAGAACTCCATATGAGCTAGAAAAAAGAATATCACCATGTTACATACCTCTTTCTTCTACCTTGGAGTGACCCTGCCTTGATGTAAGAATAATCTAGCCTTTGATAATTAACACCATCTAGTGGAAATAGTAGTTTGCAAGAGAACCTGAGAAACAGTTCCCTTAAGACATCTGTTGGTGCAGCAAATAAAGAACTAGGCCTGTAATAAGAAAGATCTGAGTTCAAATCCAGTCTCAGACATTTACTAGCTATGTGACCGTAGTCAAGTCAATTAATCTCTGCTTGAGTCAGTTTCTTCAACTTTACGATGAAAATACGAATAGCACCTACTTAGCAGAGTTGTTGTAAGGAACAAATGAGATATTTGTGAAAGTGCTTAACACAATTCTTGGCCCCTAACATTCATTATATGAATGCTACATTCTCCTCCCTTCCCCTTTTTTTATATGAAATCTCCTTTTTTACCCTAAGCTTTATAATTCATCCACTGTGTGACCTCCGGCATATGATCATTTCTCCTTTGCTAATCCCTCACCTGTAAAAAAAGAACAATATCCTTCCCTCTGTACATACGAGTTTGATGAAATGACCAAATTGATGTTTTTTTTTTAAGAAAAGTATTTGACAAAGGTAAAAGCATTACATCAGATATGGTCTGTATCCAAAAACTTCACCTTTACCAGCATGGTACAAAACAATGGACTGACAATATTGAGTTTTATGAATTCACCATAGTACTAAAAGCACTCATTCTGGGTTTCAGTTACATTTATGTCAAGAAAGTGATAATGAATAAAAATATAAAATTGTAGCCACTCCTGACTTGATGATACCTAGTATCCCCCCCTAAATTTAGAAATTGAACCCACATTTTGTCAAAAAAAAATAGGGGACGAAATTTAGAAATGGGAGGAATTTTAAAGTTCTTAAATTTTATTAATTCATCTATTCCATCCTTAATTTTTGCATGAAACAATGTGGATTATGGAAATAGTGGCCTGCTTATGGTCAAACTGACATTAAAGGAAAGAGAATGGGTTTGATCCTAGGACCCCCAACTCCGCACACTATGTTTTTGTTTCTCCCATTCTATCAGTATTGTCATTTAAATGTTCTACTAACTTTAAAATAATCCATTTGTTGTTGACAAAAGTATAGTATATTGGATAGATTATTGGGTTCAGATTCAGGAAGATGTGGGTTGAAATTCTGCCTTTGACCTTTAATAACTATGTGATGCTGGACAAGTCACTTTCACTCTCTAAACTAGATTTTTCTTATTTCTAAATCAGGGTTTTTAATACCTGTGACACTAAATATCAAATTTGTTATTAAGCTCAAATGAAATAAGAAATGTGAAATTAAAGTGTCCCATAAACATTAATTAATATATTTATTCTAAGTTGATTCTTCTTAATCAGTTCACTCAGGAGGTTAGGGAACCCTAATGAGAAAGAGAACTTCAAATACTATGCATATAGAGAAATGCTGATATATACAGAGAAAGAGAGAGAGAGAGAGAGAGATTAGATATAGATTACATATATATACATATATACATATACACATAACAATATACAAGATACATGCATATAAACATACATGCATGCATACATATGTGTGCATGTATTGTTTGTGTGTGCATATATACATATACATACACACACACATATATATTTATATTTATACATTTGCTTGTCTCACAGGAGGATGTCCTTGGTTAGGGAACCACAAGTTTTTTAGGAATGAGAAGGATGTCCGCAGTCACCAAAGTTAATCAGTCCATGACAAGGAATGCTTATTGTGACACCATTGTGAAGATGTCACCCCTGTCTTGGCATGAAAACATATAGTGATAGAGCTCAAGTTAACCCCTAAATAGCCTGCTCTACTTTCAGAGTCTAATTGTTATGAATTCCCCCAAAAAATCAAACTAAAATTTGCTTCTTTGAAACTTATTTCTATAAATGTTGGTTCTGCTTTCTCCTGGCCTGGGGCCAATCCTTCATTCACTTGAATTCAACTAAAATATTCCTCTACTTTTTTCTTTCTCAATGATTTAAAACATTATAGGTCCTTCAACTTCAAATTGAGCTCCCTGAGATCAGAAACTGTTTTTTCCCTTTCTTTGTATTTTCTTGTGTGATTAGAACAGCATCTGGTATATAGTAAGAGCTTAGTAAATGCTCATTTGTAGACTGCCAGTAAACTGATAGACTGTTCAACTAATTTTCATATAGCACAGATGTTTAACCCCTCACCTTTTTATTCCTCTTCTCTGGAATTTCTTTAATATATTAACATTTTTCGTAAGCTAAGTTGGACAAAGCTCAATAAAATGTTCTCTATGTGGTCTGTCCATAGCAGAATGCAAAGGATCAGAGGTGGGGACAGATGTATGACTTCAGTCAAGTTGATTAGCTCTTTATTAATAAAATGAGCAAGGAATAAATCCTATTGAAATAAGTGAGGAGTACTGACATTTTATTCAAGGAATAACAAATTATTTCCATTCCAAGTTTAAAAGAAAATACATTTTCAAGTGAAAAAATCAATTTAGATAAGTCACATAACATATCGTTGTTTAGCTTAGAGTCTGGCATTAGAGGGTACTGGGGAGATGTAATCAAAAACATAGTTAAAAATAAAATATTATAAAATATATTTATGATGATTCCCCCCAAAAATACTTCATATTCTGCCTATGACTCGAAATGTCATGTTGTGTTATGTGAGGATAGGCCAGATTTGTCATACATCTAGAAAATATCAGTGGTAAAATTTGAACCCAGATTATCTTGACTACTAATCCAGAATTCTATTGCATTGTGCTGCCATGGGAAAAAAAAAAAAACAAGAATGTATAATAAACCAGGCAGTGCAAGTAAATTCTAAAAAAGAATCTTTAGCTATTTATCTACCTTCTCTCTGACATTACTTTTATAAAATTGTGGGTACTACCAACATATAATTAGTTCTGTAAGGAAAAGCACAATTTAAAGTGATCCAAATAGCAAAAGGAGACCAAAGCACTGGGATAATGAACAAATTCACATGGAACACCAGACCAATATGTCATCTTTAGAAATGAAAGGTAAGTCAGAACTGCTGGGAGCCAAGACAGTGAAAAAAGCAGAACATCAGAGTAAGTCTCCATATGAAACTCCAAACATCTAAAATAATGCCTCAAAATAAATCCTAGAACAACAGAATGAGCAAGAATGAGGTGGAACAATCTTTTAGCCCAAGAAACTTAGAAGATTGGCAGGAAAGGTATGGCTCACTCAGGCAAAGGGGGGGCACAGTCCATGGTGGGAAGCAGTCCAGAACAGAGAGCAGCAAGGAAAATTTCCGCAAAGCAATGGGAAATCCTCATCTCCACTGTGGTGGAGCCAACATATATATTTTTCCTTGACCTGAGAGTTCAGAAATTTGGGCATAATGTTCCTTGGTGTTGTTATTTGTAGATATCTTCCCAGAGGTGATCAGTGGATTCTTTCAATGCATATTTCCCTCTCTGGCCCCATGATATAAGTTAAATGTCCCTTGAAAATTTCTTGAAAGACTCTGTCCAGATCCTCCTTTTGATTATGGCTTTCAAGGTAGTCCAGTGATTTTGACATTTTCAGCCCTTGATCTATTTTCTAGGACAGTTGTGCTTCCCGCGATGTATTTTACATTTTTTAAAAATCTTTTATTTTCATGCTTTTAAATTTATTTGAATGATAATTGAGATTTAAAAGAATCATTGCATCCCCTGGCATAAGAAAAATTCTAACATTTTCTTTATCATTTAATTAATTAATTTTTAGTTTTCAACATTCACTTCCATAAGATTTTGAATTCTATATTTTCTCTTCATCTCTCCCTTCCTCCACCCAAGAAATCATTCATTTTGATTACCCCTTTCCCCAATCTGCCCTTTCTTCTATCACCCCCCCCTTTCCATACCCTTCCCTATTTTCCTATAGGGTAAGATAAATTTCCTGGGGCAGCCAGGTAGCACAGTGAGTAAGAGCACCAGCTCCAGTGTTGGGATGACCTGGAGATCGAATCCCGGGCTCAGACACTCAGCACCACATCCAGAAACAACTGGCTGTGTAACCTTGAGCAAGTTACTTAACCTCAATTGCTTGTATATTTCCCAGTTGCATGTACAAAAAAACAACTTTTAACTTTCACTTTAAAACTTTGATTTCCACATTCTCTCCCTTCCTGCCTCCCCACCCAATTTCATTGAGATGATAAGCAATTCAATATAGGTTATACAAGTGTAGTCATGCAAAACACTTCCATAACAGTCATATTGTGAAAGACTAACTGTATTTTCCCCCATCCTATGGATATATTCTCTCCTTTTTCCTGTCCCTCCCCAAAACTGTTTGCTTCTGATTACTCCCTTCTGCAATCTGCCCTCCCTTCTATCATCTCCCCGCCTTTCTTATCTCCCTCTTGCCCTACTTTACTGTTGGTTAAGATAGATTTCCATACCCAATTGAGTATGTATGCTATTCTCTGCTTAAGCCAAATCAAATGAAAGCAAGATTCACTCATTCCCTCTCTCCGCCGTCCTCTTCCCCTCCATTATAAAACTATTTCTTGCCTCTTTTATGTGAGATGATTTATTACATTCTACCTCTCCCTTTCTCTTTCTCCCAGGACATTCCTCTCAACACTTAATTTAATTTTACTTTTTAGATAGCATCCCTTCATATGCATCACTCATTCTCTGTGTTCTCTCTCTCTCTTCATATATAGACAGATAGATATAGATAGATACACACATATATAAGTATGTATATATATGTGCATATATGTGTGTGTATGTATATACAAATGTTTATATTTCCTCCAATTACCCTAACACTGAGAAAGGTCTCACAAGATACATATATCATCTTTCCATGTAGGAATGTAAACAGTTCAACTTTAATAAATCTCTTGTGATTTCTCTTCCTTGTTTACCTTTACAAACTTCTATTGAGTCTTCTATTGAAAGTTGGATTTTTCATTCAGCTCTGTCTTTTCATTAAGAATGTTTGAAAGTCCTCTATTTCATTGAATATCATTTATTCCATTGAAGGATTATACTCAGTGTTGATAGGTAGGTGATTCTTGGTTTTAATTCTACTTCCTTTGAACTCTAGAATATCATATTCTAAGCCCCCTGGTCCCTTAATGTAGAAGGCTGCTAAATCTTGTGTTATTCTGTTTTTTTCCCATAATACTTGAATTGATTCTTTCTGGATGCCTGTAGTATTACCTCCTTCACCGGGAAACTCTGGAATTTGGCTACAATATTCCTAGGAGACAAATGCCAGCGCCAGCACCTCCCTACCCTCCACATGCCTCGGTATGGCCAGGAAAATGGGCAGACTACAGATTTGAAAACCACCTGGTGCTTCAGTATAACCCTGGGCACACAGACAACCTCCATCAGCTAGACCTCCACTTGTTTCATCATAGCCCCAGGCAAACAGGTAGACACCAGCTCTATGGGTCCCTAAACAAACAGGCAGCTGCCAGTGGTCAGATCACTACATGTTTTACTGTAGCTTTGGATGGGCAAACAGTCAGCAGCCAATGCAGTAAAACCTCACCAGCCTTAGTACACATCATAGGCCACCACTAGAAGCCTGGCTCAGGCCCAGATAAGCTGCCAAAACCCTATAGCCTCAGTGCAGCACCAGACACAAGCATCCTCCTATGGGCCTGTGAGCACATTAGGCAGCTCCAGGTAAACAGCCAAGGGGCTCCAGGAGAAGAGTTAAAATTTAAAAGAAAGGAAAAAAAGCAGAAAAAGGAATGAAAACAACAACATAACTATTTGATGATAGAAAACTCTTATGGTGACAAGTAAGATCATGACACAGAAGAGGAAAACAGTGGCAAAGCACCTATGAGAAATACCTGAAAAAAAGTGGTCTCAAGCCCAGAGTGTAGGATTGATCATAGCTCTTACAACATTCAAAGAGGTTTTGTTTTTACAATGCTCTTATTATATAAACTTTTCTCCCATACCTACTTAATTTGACTCTGTATCAGTTCATCTCAGTCTTTCAATGTCTTTTTGAAATAATCTGTTTCCTAATTTCTTTTAACACAATACTGTTCTATCATATTCATATACCACAACTTAGTAAAACCAAAATTATTGAATATTCCATTAGTTTCCATTCTTTTGTCTTACTTCCTTCAAAAATTACCTCATTTGCACAAGGTGTTACTGAATCCTCCAGCTGTTAAGTTTAACTCAGTTAAACTATTTTAGTATTACTATTGGTCATTCATATTTATTTATCTGGATACTTCTTATGTTACCCCAGATGAATGAAAACTCATTGCCAACTGTGTCTTGAATATATAAGATGCTGAAATATCATTTCAATCTTTTTAATGCAGAAAAAAGGAAAAAAACAGTTCATTTTGAGAATAAGGCATAAATAAATTAGCACTGGTATGGGAGGGAGGTCACTTGGGTTTCTCATCTTGGATCTGTGACTAGTTAGCTTTGTACCCTTGGTAAGGCCTTAGTCTACCCTGTTGCACTATCTTAAGATGCAAAGGATGGGTTAGATCGGATAGTCTTCAAAACCTTTTCCAGCTATAAATACTATTTTAAAAATTCTGGATGTTCAAATTTCATGGGATGGAATTCTTGGCATGATAAATCAATTAGAAAGGAAAAACACAGTGTGGATGTAAGAAAGGGAGAAAAACAGAAAGGACCTAGCTAAAACTGGTAGAACGGAGCTAGGGGTGCCTTAACTAAAGCTCAGCGGGGAGGAATTGAGCATGAGTTGATGAGGGATTCTAATTAAGTCTTGGTGGTAGACTGGTATGAAAGAGCAAGTGGTTACAGCAGAGATTCCCTGAACTATTGCAAGAGGAAACAGAAGAGAAGAGAATATATTACTGTCCATTTCAATTTTATAGGCAGAAAGAGCCCTAAACGCCATTTGGCCTAATTTCATCCCTAAATAACATCCTAGGATATACAGTAAGTTATAGGTAGGGCTCTGTTTAGAAC
>NW_027186352.1:18143260-18149374 GCF_028583685.1 Petaurus breviceps papuanus
AAGGAAGTAAAACGGTCATGTAACATAAGCCAAGGGTAACAGATGGACAGCTTGAGGGCTGGCTAGGAAGCTATGAAATACTGATACAAACAAAAACAATAGGCAAAGCCAGGGCTTCTGTGCATCCTCGATAGAGGATTTGGAGAAGAGTGTGTAGAATTATACACAATACTGGGTACTACCAAAGTCCATGACAGGCTCAAAATATTTATTGCTTTTTTATGATTTTTTGAAATATGCATTTAAAAAATTAGCATACATAAAATCAATCCCAAGCCCTGTCTGATTGGGTTACTTTTATTAATCTACTTTCCTTGCTGCACTCCTACCTTGCATTATATTACTTTGCTCATAATGATTCTTTTAAACTGTATTTGTAATATTAGTAATTATTAATAAATTTTATTCAATGAAGTATTCGTCCTTTCTAGCACCCATAAAGGCCCGGACAGCTCTTCTGGTCCGGGATGGGGGAGGGGCCAGGGCGGCTGGGCAGCAGGGAGCACCGAGCACCCAGGAAGAGAAGGGGGCCTGTGGCAGAGCCCAGCTTGGCTACTCCCACCAGTTCTTCCCTGACACCAGGTGGCCTATGGGCAGGGGAGCTATGGCACCCAGCGGACCCCAGGTGGCCTATGGGCAGGAGAGCTATGGCACCCAGCGGACCCCGGGGGCCTAGGCTATGCTTCCCCTCACAGCCAGCCTTCCTCTCAGACCCTTTGTCCACCCTGGCGGTAGCCTCCTGGAGGAGCCCGGCTGCCCAAGGCATGGGACTGGCGGACGAGAAATTGCCTGCTTCGCTCCAGTCACCAAGCTTAAGCATCAGCCTGCTGTGGGCTGGAGGAAGGAACTGGGACTCCTGGGGAATGGGAGGTGCTGCCCAGCCTTCAGCCCATACACCGCGGCCCGGAGCTGCAGGCCAGCTCAGCCAGGCCTGGCCGTCCTGCTGGGCCTCCACCTAGTCACTGAGCACTGACCCGCCGGCCTTCTCGGGCACAAGTACTTAGGGATGATCGGCGGGGGCGTGACCGGCCTGCTCCTTGGGAGGACTGCATACTCCCAGGTGCTTGGCTGCTGGTGTGTGGCCATCTTGTCTTCGTGGACCCGCCCCTTCCCCCCCATGACAAGCCTGTCCGCCGTGGCAGCCGAAAAGGGCGCAGAGCCAGCTGCGCACCGACCTGACCATGGCCATCGGCCGGCCAGCCCCTGCTCATGTGCCCCCTCACATCTCACCTGATCAGGTAAGAGGCCCAGGAGGGCTGCTCAGGCCTGGAGTCGGGGTTGGAGAGGAACAGGCCGCTGACCCCCTTGGCGGGGGCCTGAGGGGAGGAGGTGGGGGGTTGGGAGAGTCGCTCTGGACTGAGCTGCCAAGCCCTGCGCTCCCTCTCCCCACAAAATCGCTGGCCTTTTGACTGGAACTTGCCCCTCCTCCACAAAAAATATACTGCCTCCTTGCCTATTGTGCTTGAGCAGAGTTCCCAAATCCCCTGCCCTAGGAAAGAGTCCATTCTCCTTCCTCATCTCCTCTTCCTCCTCCCCCAGTCTGCACCCTCTTTGGTGCTTAGACAACTCTAACTCACAACAAGCTTCAAGCTGGGGCTGCCGCCCAAGGGCTCCTGTTATGCAGGGAAATAAACCACCTGGGGGTGCTGCTGAGTGAAAAAGAAATTAAGTATTCCTAAGTACTTGTTGATCCTGCGATTCCCTCAGTAAATTGACTCCTTTGTGCAAAGACCTTTCAGTGAATTCTCTACTTCCTTCCCTAGATGCTATGAGTTCCCTAGGAGAGCACTGTCAATCTAGAATCAGAAAGGTAAAATACAAATTTCAACAAAATAGATATTAAGGGAGGCATTGGGGTTGAGTGCAGAGAGTTGGTCTGGAAGACTGGTATCAAGGTCCACCACTATCTGTGTGAACCTGGATCTGTTGTCTAAGGACTGAGGTAATGGTTTAAAATGTGGAGGGGGGGGGGGACATGCTGCCTTCAGGACCTAGAGGGCCACAGGTTCCCCACTCCTGCTCTAAGATTTTAAAGTTTCCCCACATCCTGGTACTTATTATATAATGATCCAAGACAGTCCCCTTTTCCCTTAGAGCCTGGCTCAGGGTTTTGTCTTCTCTCCATCTGTTGCCCTCATACAGGGGATTTCAACATACATATTGACATTCTGTGAAGCACTCTAACCTCCCAGACCTCAATTTACTCATTTCCCATGATATACTCCAGTCACCTCCAGCACACGCAGAGATAGTGTACACCTGATTTTAACGTCAATGAACAATGTACAGTTTCTATGTTTTTGAACTTTAAATATCCTCATCCGATCACAATTTGTTGTTTTTCCTTTTTTTCTTTCTTTTTTTTTTTTCTTTGCATGATGCCTTGGAGCCAGACCTGAAATTCCTCTGGAGCACATAGGTCTTTCAGATATAGAACTTTTATCTTTGACTTTTCTTCGGTACATTGCCACAATGCTGTCATCCTCTCCTTTCATCCCCATTTTCTAGTACTAGAACAATGATCAAATCAATATAATGGTTCCCTTCCCTCACTCTCTCTGTCATCCTTATCCTGCCTTCTCCAGCATATAAGACATAAAGAATATTAATTGAGGCAGGAAATGCAGGGTTTAATTGCTGACTAATTTGTCAGATGGAGATTCCCGGAGGCAGTTGTAGTTAGGGTCTAGAGTTTCTAGTCTTGGCTCCTATAGGCAAGAATGGATTTCTCATAGTGGGACAAGAACTTAGAGTAAAGGGAAGGCCTTTTTCCTTTCTCCTTTGTCCACAGAGATTGCTGTAAACTCCCCCTCAAGTTTACCTGATCTAGAACCTTATTCAACAGATATGAAATCCTGTTGAAATCTCAGCTTGGGAGATTACACAAAAATTTTCATTGGAGGAAGGTCAGAACACATAACTCAAGAGGTGGATAGAACCTTAAATACCATCTATTGCAACTTCGGATTTTTTTAGATAAAGTAAATAAAGCTCAGATAAATGTATAGAATCACAGAAGAAAGTAGAACATCATTTTCTGAACCCTCTTTTTCCTGCTCTTCTTCTTGGTTTCCAGATTTCAAAGCTATGGTATGTAGCAGGACTGGGTACTTTCAAATTCAGGCTCAGATATTTCTTAGGCAACTAACCCTGGGCAAGTCACTTGATCTGTATGACTCAGTTTTCTCAATTGTAAAACTGGGAGACAATACCATCTAGCTCACAGGGTTGTGAGGATCAAAAACAGGGTTTTTCTGAAGCACTTAGCCCAGTGCCTGGCACATAGTGAGTGATTAATAAATGCTTGTCCCCAGCCTTTCCTCCACTTTCCTTCTCAGTTCCCTTTTGTATCCCCACCCAAATGTAAGGTCCTTGAGCTCAAAGGCTATCATTCTCATTGCTTTTATTTTCATTTCCAATGCTTTGTACGGGGTTGGTTCATAGTATTCACTTAATAAGTGCTTTTGCTGTTGGTTTGGTTTTTTGCTTCCTCCCTAGTCATTTTCATGTGGGAATTGAGCTAGATTTCCCTGACATCAGAGTCAAAACTCCTTCCACTGTATCATATCAGTCCTCATTTCTGCAGGCACAATCGTTTGAAAATGAACAGCTACTCAAGAAAACTCCAATCATGAGTTACCAAATAACTAGGCAATCCCCCTAAGATGTGCATTTGTCAACTCAGATACCATGCCCGATAGCTCACAGAATCAGCCGGGCCTGTTTTTGGACTGAAATCCACAAGTACACACACTGCAGGAAGGAGTTTGAGACCAAGGGCACATTTGCCAGAGATCAGGACTGCCCACTGTGCACATGCCAATGTCTGCCAGTCATTGAGCCATAGATGTTTATCCCTCCTTAATTGAGAACCACTCATGATGAGGACACAGCAAACACCCAGAGAGCTCACACCATTACTATCTCTAAACTTGAGATGCATCTCATGTAAATAAAGCCTCCGATTGCCCTTTTAAAATAAACAAGCAGGACACTGAGGCCTGCCCATAATCACTAAATTACAAAGAACAGATGTGAAACATTAGCGAGTAAATGTGCTTGCTGGCACAGGGAGAATGCAATCAAACAGCACGCACTGTACCAACCAGATTGGCTTTTAAATGACTCATACATTGGAATTCCCTACAATGGCAAGAAAAAAATAAAACTGTTCACTTGACTAGGGCTGCTACATTTTAGTTACCTTAAATTAACTGCTAATTGTGTCATTCTCAGCTCTTCCAAGCTTCTTTTCAACAGGAAGTTGAAATGTTTAGGTTCAGAAGAACATTAACATAAAAAATAATCAGAGTGTACTTAGGGTTGGGTAGCATGTTGGTTTATTTAAGTATTTTTTTTTCTCCTTTGAATTTGATAATCTTATCCCAGAATCTCAGGTTGGAAGGGAGTTCAGTAACCATCTAACCCAAACCATAAATGAAAGTAATCTACTCTAAAGATAAACCACCCCCCCAAAAAAAAGTTACCCAGCCTCTACTCAAAGACCTCCAAAATAAGGAACATGCCCCTCTCTAGGCATTTCATCCAATTTTCACACAGCAAGTTTTTTTTTTTTTCCCATGACATACCAGTCTATTTTTTTCCCTGTTTTCACCTTCTACCCATTACTGCTGGTGGGCACACCTTTTGGAGTTAAACAGATCAATTACATTTACTCTTCAAAATGGCATCCCTTTGAAATTTTTAAAACATTTTTATGCCCATCACCCCAACCCCAAAACCATTCTTCCCTAAGTTATGAACTCAATATGTCAACTTTAAGGTTCATCACTTTGTAATTATAATTCTTTTATCTTTTATTCTTCCTCCGAATGTTCTCTTTTACTTTAAGAAGAAAAAAAAATTGGCTACCAAAGCTTTGAAACTGACCTGGTACAGTAGTTTTCAAAAATAAAAAGGTCACAAACTCACCTTTTCCCCTGCGTTGATGACTACGTCAGTGGTTCGCTATACTATATATACTTTTTTGATATTCTTGTCTTTCTTGCTGTGTCTAACATAAAATCCACCTGTCTGACTCATACTGCACTAACCTCTTATTATCTTCCATCATCTCACACCACTAAAATGGGACCTGTCCCAAATTAAGACATCACTTCTTGAAATTATAGAAAGGCCAAGACAAATTGCATTGAGGTGAAGTCATTATGTACATTTGTACTTAGGTCGCTGTCAGATATAGAAGGTCAGAAGTTTGAACATGCAAGAGTTGAGAAAAAAGGGGGAAGAATCTTAATATGAGCTTCCCTCAGTTTTGCTCAGTATTTCCTCTCATAATACAATATCTCTGGAGTATCTATGTGTCAGAAAATTAATTAAGCATTAGAAAGAGACAACTAATGGCCAGATTAAAAAGATGATAAATTAAACTGATAAAGATAGAACCTCACCGAGGGCTGGGAGTATATTACAACAATATGCAGAAAGCACTTTTGATTCCCATGAGGAAAGGGATTGTTTTGTTTTTGATAGCCAGCCTTTAAAACAAGTCTTATCATTTGGGAAGTTCTCAAAAATACCTATGAAATTGAATTAAATTGATGAATTTGAGGAGGGAAGAACAATCCAGGCATGCCAGTTATCATAATGTGCCTAATAGTTTTATTCTCTAACCTCAACATTACCAGTTCTATCTGTGAAACCACAAATGAAATGATCTCAAAGCACTTCTTTATCCTGAATCCCTTGTAGATATTCTCAGTTCATTAATACCTTTTCTAAAATAATTTGTCCAAAATTGAACACAGCGCTCTAGAGTTGGTCTTACTAAGACTTACTTATATCACAAAGAAAACTAATTTGCAGTATAGAGAGAAAGACGTTGAAATGACAGATTCAGCCCAAATTAGTTCATTTTAGGATAGAGACATTCCTTACTAAAATTCAGATATTGGCATTAATACCGTCTTACCGTGTTTCCCCAATAATAAGACCTATCCCGAAAATAAGCCCCCCCTTACTGTGCAAGATTCCTCTAAAATAAGCCCTCCCCCAAAAATAAGCCCTATTGAGATTGCTACTGTAGTGAAGGTGATCCCCTGCGCTACAGGCTACATTACAGTACCCTCTGTATGCACCATGCCCCCCCCCCCC
>NW_027186352.1:18149474-18158433 GCF_028583685.1 Petaurus breviceps papuanus
CGCTACACACTACATTACGGTACCCTCTGTATGCACCGCCGCCCCCCTCAGTGAAACGCATGCTGCGCTCCAAGCTGCATCCAATCAGAGCTGCAGCAGTGAGCACGTCATCCTGTTCTTCCCCAGTGATTTGCTTGCTGGTACATTTTTTTGTTCACATTTACCTGTTTATTAAAATTGCTGTCAATGTTCATTAAAATAAGCCCTCCCCTGAAAATAAGCCCTCTGGTGTTTTTCTGTCCAAAAAAAAATAATAAGACAGTGTCTTATTATTGGGGAAACACGGTAGTACCATTCTATTATCTGTGGTATCTTTACTCATTGACCTTACCACTCCCTCTTAAGACTTAATGGCTCATGCCCTGGGAAGAGACTGACACATTTCAGAAAGAGTTGCTGACTTGCATTGCATTGAATTGCCTTTAATGGGACTATATTTGGATTGAAGGAGTTCCTATGCCTCTCTGCTGTTCATGACCTTTGTTATTTTTCCAAGTCACTCTATCTTGATGTATAAGATAAAAGAGCTGTCCAAGATGTTCTTTAAGGCCTCCTCCAGTACCTATAATCTTGTGTTTGTGGCTTTGCAAAGGTTAATGACTCAGATGTACCTTGAAGCTGAAAGTCCTGGATTGGTTGCACTTCAACATTGGACTCTGTTCAAAAAGGTCATGCTTGTGCTGTCAGAAGAAATGTCAGGTGACACTTCTGTGGTTTTGTGGGCAGGGAGATGGGAAATCCTGCAAAAATGCCAATTTGCCAATCTGTCCCTTGACAGTGGTTGAGATTAGTCATTTACATCATGGGACTCATAGCTATCAAGCTGGACTGAAGAAGTCACTTAGTGCCAGCCCCTCATTTTATATTTGAAGAAACTAAAGCCTAAGAAGGTAACTGAGCTGCAGCCCCTTGTGTATTGGGTCAAAGATAAGATTTGATCCTCAGACTGACTCCTGGAACCACTACTTTTAGAATCATATTGATATCACCAGAAGGGAGAACAGAAAAATAGAGGTAGCTAGGAAGTTCAGTGGATAGAGTGCTAAACTTGGAGTAAGGAAGACCTGAATTCAAATCCAAACTCAGTTATTTATGAGTTTTATGACCCTAGGTGAGTCCCTTAACTTCTGCTCGCCTAAGTTTCCTTAACTCTAAAATGAAAATCAGTAAGATCATACTTATGAAGTGCTTGGCATGGTGACTGGCACATGGCCCTGCATGAATTCTTCTTCCCCCAGATACCACATATTTGAAGAGTTCTTAACACGCAGTTTGAGATTCCTTAAGTGCAGAGATGTGAAGGAAGACATTTAAAATTTGATGACTAAAATTATTTTTTCACTAATCTATAAGTAAATTTAGCATTTCCTTGAATAATTTAATAAAATAATAATCTAAAAGCATCATTCTGAGAAGATGTCCATAAATTTCACCAGAATACTAAAGGGATCCAAGAAATAAAAGAAGATTAAGAATCCTTTAATTAATCCCATCTCATAGTTTTGTATAAAAGGAAAGTGAGACCTAGGAAGATCAAGTGGCTTATCCAAAGTCATAATATGTTCAAGGGAGATTTGAACCCAGGTCTTCTGACCTCAGGGACAGAGTTTTTCTATTGTATCACATTTCCCCTCTCCTTTGTCACATTTCCTCTCCTAAACTAAGTTAATCCAAAGAAACCAGAGAAAATGTTGCTCTTCCTAACATATGTAAATTTATTTTGACAGCAGCCCACAGGAAAACAGTACCTTCACTCCTAAAAGTGATCCTAATGTTTAGGATTTCAGCCTATAGTCATGTATTCTCTGGGTAAATGCTTTTTAGTATTCCTTAAAACATACTATACTCTCTACTCTGCCTAGGGGAGATTTTGCCTGGAGAGGAAAAAAAAAAGTAAGCAATGGACTATATAAAGATCCAGTCCAATGTTTTTCTCTTTCCTATATTTTTGGATTGACACCAAATGTCAACATTGATTTTTAAGAAATTAAATACCTAAAGTCAGGTGGTGGTTGGGGAATGATTTTCCATACATTTTCAGACAAGTCTCACCCTGAAATATACAATATGATTATAGCATGCAGCTGCCATGGGATCATTTTCCATTAGACACAAAACCTGATTGATTCTTATGGGAGCCATGTTTATAGATCCTAATGGTCCCACTGTACTCTTGCCTGGAGGAAGAAGAATGGCCTCGAGATGACCTCCTAAGGTCCCTTGGAGCTTGTGGATTCTGCTTGTTATCAAGTCCATTGGGATGCATTTGAAATGCCAAGTTTATCAATACACTTTTCACTTGAAAAATGACTCTTTTCTTGAGCAATCACATAAGGTTTATATATTCCTTTTATTTTTTTTCCTTTACAAAAGAATAAAGCATTATTTGTCTTATGGTATTTCTCTTTCATTTTTAAGAGGTGATGGTAGTGGTTGCTGTTATTGCTTGTAGTTTTAATAAATATAGAAACAAATGGCTGTTAATCATTTTTAACTCCTCATGTGTCTGGATCAATTACCAGACTAAAGTCGGGATGCCAATCAAACCTTAATGGGTGAAATTCATTTATACCTGGCACTTTTTAAGCCATTCTATTTCATATTTAATTTTAAGTAAAATAACCTTCCTAATTAATAAAAATAATAACTCTTAAAAGATAACCCTAAAACACAAACACTATAAAAATATATTATCATCAGTATCTTTTTTGAAAATGTAAAAGAATGCATTTAAATGATGTTCATTGTAACAAAATACCAGCAACTCAGAGTTGTAAAGGACCTCAGTGACCATCTTGTTCAATCCACACCTATCAAGAATCACTTGTATGATATATACAGCTTATCCTGAAGATCTGCAACAAGGCCCAAACTACTGATTTACAAAGCAATTCACCTCACTGTGTGATGAGTTGTTAGGAAGCTGTCCCTTATAACAACATTCTGTTTTCTTCTCTTTGTAACTTCTACTCGCTGATTTAAGTTCTGCCAAGAGGAGACAAGAAAATTAGGATTTTCCCTCATTGTTTGTGTAGCAATTTTTCACATATTTCTATTGATACAAATAGGAAATTAGCATAACTGAAGGGAAGGGCAGCAGATTAAGATTTGAAAAAATGCATTTCTGATTGTGTCGCAGAGCTTTATGCCCCATTCTGACTTCTTTAACACAAATTCCTTTCCTGTTAGAGTGGGGCATTTAATATGGTCCTACCTCAAAGGTATTATTTGTTCTCATTTATTTCACAAATTGATATTGAGTGCCTGATGTGTATAGAATGTGTACGCTACTGTGGGAGATGCACCAGTCTATGCTAGCCCTCCTACTGAGGTTTGCAATTTGTATTTTCTTCCTAATAAAAATCATTGAATAATAATTGAAGTCCTGGAAACACTGCCATGTGGTAGAGGGATTAGATTTCTGTATCTGGTTTCAAAAATTGTAACCAGAAGCAGTTTGTAAATCTTAAAGCAAAATAAGGTTTAACAATATTAATTAATAGAAATAACTAGCATTTATATGGACTTTTAATATTTATGAAGCACTTTACATATATTACCACCTTTGATTCTAACAAAGAACTCATGATGTAGATACTATTATTAACATGCTGTATGAGAGAATATAAGTCAAATGGCTGCTCTGTATCACACAGCTAGTAATATCTGAGGCAAGATTTCCAAAAGGTCTTCTGGACTCCAAATCTAGTGGTTTCTTTTATCACCTATACATTTCTCAATAATTCAAGCTCTCTACCTCATGACAGAGATAAGTGACCCAGAGGAGAATATATTTTGTTTCATTGAAACTTAAGCCACATATATAGGGTTCTTTTCCTTTCTTCCTTCCCTCCCTCCTTTTTCTCTCCCTCCTTCTTTCCTTTCTCATTCTTATCTTCCTCCTTCTTTCCTCCTCTTGATTCTTTCCTTCCTTTCCTCATCCCTCCTTCCTTTTTTCACTCCCTCTCTCCCTATATTCCTATTTCCTTCTTTACATCCTTCCTTTCCTCCCTTCCTCTTATCATCCTTCTCTCTCTCATCCCTGCCTTCCTTCCTTTCCTCTTTCCCTCCTATCTTCCTTTCCTCCCTCATTCCTTCCTTTCCTCCATCTCTCTCTTTTGCTCTTTCTCACTCTCTCTTTCTTCCTCCCTCCCTCCCTCTTTTCCCCTTTTGTCCCCTCAAGTGGTAAGATGTGGGAGAAAAATAAATTGTCCATAATTTTAAATAAATGTAAGTAAATATAAAACTTGAAGAAATTGAGATTAGAATATATACACATTTACAAAGGAGATCTTAAAGACTAGCTACTCACTTGTGAGATATCTTATAATGGAAATTTCTGCTATAGGTAGCATTTGGTATGAGCCAAGATCCTTTCAAAATCTGGGATAAGATTCTGAGATGTTGCTTCAATGTTTCAAGAAAAACATGATGTCATTCATCTGAATTCTTCCTCTTAGAATATAGAGGGTAACCTGAGTTGATGGTCATTGTGGTTTATTGTGATGGAATAATGTATCACTCAACAAGTCCAACTGGTGATCAGTCTTTTCTACTTACTTGGGGTACTGACATGTGAATAGAAGTACTCTCCATCACAGAGCATACATTCGATGCCTTGCTGACTTCATAGAACATCAGAGTCTATAAGAATCATGGTCACCTTTGTATCATGATGAGGTATGAGCAGGGGTTTTGAAAGGCACATGTCATATGCAGAATAGAACAATCAATGTGATGCTATAAAGTACATTACCATTAGTGCTGAAATGTTTGCCCTCAATATATTATAGCTGACAGCATTTTTTAGCAAGAGTGAATATTGAAATGTTTTATTTGCATGTACTTATTGCTTTTAATAAACCTTACAATATAGTTCTCTTTGTAGGAATTTTCAAATGACATGCATTTATAGTGCAAACAATTTCACCTTCTTTAATGAATCAACTGTGACAAATAATGCTTATTAGATATCACTTTTGAGGTCTAAATTCTGTGAAGTCAAACCCATTCTAGAGAGGTCAAAAGCCTCCACAAAATAATTTAGGTCATGAACTGTGCAGAAGAATTAAGTTGGACGCAATTTAAATCATTTGCTTACTCCATGAAAGAAAATTGTTGTCGTTATACATATGAACACATGTTTTACTCTGTCTGCAATATACTTGTCATGTTAGATTCTAGGAACACAGTGAAGAACATAGTGGTCTATGTTCTATGCTCTAGAGATGATTACAATTTAACAGAGAAGACATTGTTTACAATACAAAATACTTCTATGATGACTGTACAAATGACCATCTCTCCCTTTTTTGTCTATAACCATGTGGGAGTTGAAGGTGGATAGGAACTGATTAATGAGGGTCAAACATGGAAAATCAAATTCTAAGAATTCAACAAGTTATTATGCTTAGTGATAGAAAGATCAGTTAGCATTTATAGAGTGCTCCGAGGTTTGCCAAGAATTGTGCATATGTTAAGTCATTCGCTTTTTCCAATAAACCCTTGAGATATGTACTACTATTATCTCTACACTACAGGAGGAAATTGAAGCTAAGAAGTTAAGTTACTTGTCCAGTCACACTAATAAGTGTCTGAAACTAGATTCAAACTCATTTCTACTTTGCTCCAAACCATCTTCTATTGTCACACTGCATAAGTAGATTTCAATACATAACCAACAAAAGGCTTCATTAGAGAAATGTTATAAAATAAATTAAGACATGTATGACCAAAAGAGTTAGTAATTTAGTTGCATAGAAGGAATAAGGTATCCATAAGGGAGATGTCAGGTGTTCCATTACTATCCAAACACTGCTATCCTTACACAAACATCTGGAGGAGAGTTATAAGCTGGCTGGGTAGATATCTATTCCATTCCAGTACCCCACACTTTCATGAAATATTTAAAAGCTGTCATTGA
Source organism: Petaurus breviceps papuanus (assembly GCF_028583685.1). Classification (NCBI taxonomy): domain Eukaryota; kingdom Metazoa; phylum Chordata; class Mammalia; order Diprotodontia; family Petauridae; genus Petaurus; species Petaurus breviceps. Next base: position 18,155,398 of record NW_027186352.1, read on the forward strand.
AAAAGATGGTATAACACTTTTGGAATATGTGCTGTTGGAAGTAGATCCCCATTGGTGATATGTATCAGTTCACTGATTACTACCACATGGGTACTACATGAGCAAAAGAGAAACCAGATAACATCATGTGGTTAGGTTTTTCCTATAGTAACGTAAATTCATGATTTGAATTCATAGTACCTGAAATACTCTATGATTCTCCCTTCACTATGTAACATCGAATACCCATAATAACACTAATATACTCTATGCACTGTGACATCTAGTTACCCAATAGGGTTCTAGTAGAAACTTTAAAATAAAGCAATTGATTTACATGATGTCTAGGCTCACAAATTTCATTTTGGAAAAGTTTTTCAAAGGTTACCTGATCTAATTTCCTCATTTTGCAGAAGAGGAAATGGAGATCCAGAGGGCTAAAGTGATTTGTGTATAGGGTCATACACATGTTAAGTAATAAAGCCATAATTTAAACCAAACCTCCCTAAATCCAAATGTAGTATTTGATCCATTGTATTAATCACCTGTGAGATTGTTTTCTAGGTGTTTCATGTCTCAGTGATTCTCAGAGTTGAATGCCCAATTAACATAAGACCTTTTGAGTCATGATTCATTGAATAAAACTTTTAAATTAACAATCCTCTTAACTAAGACATGAACCATTGAACCATTCAAAAGAACCATGTATTTCCTGGTGTTGTCTTCAGTCATACACATGTCTTTTGCAAAGGCCTGGACAATTGATACTGTGGATAATAAAGTTATTCTACTGGGGGTTTCCTTGGTTTGCAAATGCCAAATTTCTCCCAATAATTCATTAAATACCAACCTAAGAGAGACATTAGGGATCATCTCTCCACATCCCCTAATATAAAAGGTAAGTAAACTGAGGCCTCAGTTGGATAAATGACATTGAATATTATTCCTTACTTCATTCCCACTTTATTCCTGATGGAGAGGAGGGAGATATAAAGGTCAGGGATGGAAGGATATTTTTTTGAGCCAAGCATTCCTGAATACCCACTGAACACTCATTGGGGGCTTGCCCTGGAATAGCAAAAAGTCCACAGTATATTAGTATATAGGGACCATAATGCCCCACAATATGATAAAATCCTTGGAATCAGAAGGTATTTTATCATGTAATTTACTTATAATAATGAGTAAATGAAGACTTTTCCAGTCCCTATGAAATCCAGTTGATAATTACCAAGGATGAGTTTTCTTATGCCTTGCTTCCCATTATTCTCCTCATAGAGGCAATCTCTTTCTTCATTGAATATTTATAGGTTGTGTTGGTCCTATAGAGGTTATGCGAATTAGACAAATGACCTCTTTTGATATTGAGCTCCAAGTCAATGACAATTCTGAGGTTGCTATGAGAGGTACTAAGCAGTAACACAATTTGATTTTCCTCTGACAAAGACCATCGAACTACACACAGCTTACCCAATGAATGTGCTTGGAAGGTGCCAAATCTCATTAAGAAAGAATAAGGAATAGGCTGCATGGAAGCAATCTTTAAATAGATTTTAAAAACCATGTGTCTTGTGATGCAAATACTGCCTTGAACAATTAGTTCACCAAAACTTTGGCATGTGATCTGTGTTCTTTTTCTTGGTTGTGACTGTTTATATTTTAGAAAAATCAAACGACTCTTTAGAATTCTAAATTGTAACACTGTAAACTAGGCCATTGTGTTGTGGATTTTTCAAAAGTCTAAATAGAATAACAGCAAATCAACTTAGTCAGTATAACAACTGACTAAAAAGGGGGAATTATTTTATAAAGAAAGAACAAGTTACACAAAAAAAAACACATATTCTCAATGGGGAAAAAAGATTCCACAAAGAAAACATTTCCCCTTTTATTTCTTCTAATCTTTCAAATTCTTTTTTTTTTTTACTTAAAAAAGCAGACTTCTTCAAGGTTTTCATCTCCTGCAACTATTTTCCTCCCAATCAGACTGTGAAATAAGTAGCGTGGGTAAGACAAAGCAATCTTACAGCAGAAAAGAAGGGACTTGATTTGACCACACAGTACCACCCCTTAATAATTGTGTAAGCCAGACCAAGTGATATCCCGGCTCTCATGTGAATTTTCCACATATTGAAAATTTGATTGTTGAACTAGTTGGATTTGTAGGTGCCTCCTAACTCTGAAACTATAAATGTTGCCTTCTTGTTTTACAAATGAGAGATGAAGAAATTTGCCGAAGGTCAGACATCTAGAAAATGTGACTCTTGGCATACAAATATATGGATTCCTGATGTTAGGTCCCAGGCATTTTGTAACACTCCAAGGAGTCTCAACAACAAAGAGGTCCCTAACCTTTTTTTTTGTATCATAGCTCCCTTTGGTAGTCTAGTGATATCTATTGACCCCTTCGCAGAAAGTTTTCAAATGCATGCCATTAAATATATAGGATAATTATGTCAATTATAATTAAATAGTTATCAATACACACTAGTATATGCATTTATACACCCATACATACATGCAAGTGTCTATATATTGTTTGTATATGAATGTACATAATATTATATATAGATATGCAGTCATACAAATATATATAAAGAGCCAAATTAGGTACAAGCACATGTATACACACAAGTCCACATATCGTGGGTTAAGAATCACTCTTCTTTTAAGCCAACATACTAATAAACTTTGAGTAAGATGAGTATTTTCTCTATTTTTGGCTTTTATTTTTAAGAGATAATTATTAGCCTTATCTTTATAAATTCTCTCCTAATTTATGAGAGGTACTTGCTGTGGCCTAATTGATAAAGAAATGGCCTAGGAAGATATCCAAAGATTTTCAAAGGAAGGGACTCTCTTTTGCCTCTTTTTCGATCCCTAGTGCATAGTTCAATGTGTGGCACACAGTAGGCATTTAATAAATGTTTACTGATAAATAGATTCAAATTCTTCTTCTATAAAGTACTGTTTCTGTGGACCTAGGCAAGTGAAGACCTCTCAGTGACCCAGTATTTCACGAAGAATCTCTCTCTCTCTCTCTCTCTCTCTCTCTCT
>NW_027186352.1:18158533-18159931 GCF_028583685.1 Petaurus breviceps papuanus
TCTGTCTCTCTCTCTCTCTCTCTCTCTCTCTCTCTCTCTCTCTCTGTGTGTCTCTCTCTCTCTCCCTATCTCTCTGTCTCTGTCTCTCTCTGTCTCTCTGTCTCTCTGTCTCTCTCTCTCTCTCTCTCTCTCGTCTCTCTCTATCTCTCTGTCTCTCTGTCTCTCTGTGTCTCTCTCTCTCTCCCTATCTCTCTGTCTCTCTCTCTCCCTATCTGTCTCTGTCTCTGTCTCTCTCTAAATAGGTCTACTTATCCATCTATCTATATTTAATTTTTAACAAACATTTTAAATTACATTTTAGGTAAGTAGACTATTAAAAACCAACAGATTCAAAGAGAGTAGCTACTTTTACATGAGAAATTGACAGTAAGAAAGAACATTACAACTGTGATTTGTCCTTGAGATTTAAACAACAATTTCCTACTGGTAACTTCCCTGGTATATTTAAATAATTTCTAAATTATGATTTTTCTATTAAAATATTTTTAAACAGTTAAAGAAAAAACACAACAGGGTCTGACAAGGTCAGAAGAACTGAATTAAAATCTGGTTTCAGATATTTCTCAGTAGCATGACCATAAACAAGTCAACTGTGTGATCCTAGACAATTCCTTTAGCTTCTTATAATGTTTTTTTTCTTTACCTGTAAAATGGTAACAAAAACAATATTAACCTCCCAAAATTGCTGCAGGGATAAAATAAGGTAATATTTGTAAAAGGCTTTGTAAACCTTAAAGCAGCATAGCAATAATAGCCATTAACATCCATTTTAAAAGGAAATATTTAAGAAAGCATAAAAATGAAAATTTAAATAGATAAGTACAGTTAGGTATTACTATGCTCAGTGTCTGTTTAATCCTATCTGTGGCTTTATTCTAAACTAGATTATGAATAATGTGTGTGTATGTGTGTGTACACAGATAACCTTTGCCAATAAGAGTTTTTATGATATATGAAAATTTCCTTCACTGAAGTTTTAATTTCAACAAAGAAAGAATGTTGTCTATACAAACCTTTTTTAAAATGAATTCCAAGATTTTCCCCTTTGCATCCCTGATCATCATTCTGAAATATTGGAGTGCCTATTTTTATTTTATTCCAGAGGAAAAAAAAGATGACTATTCTTGTTTAATATTTCCCTCATGGCTCACACATAAACATCCCAAAAGGGCAAAGTGATTTTTTTCTATATAGGATAATTATAACTCATTCTCACCTTGATTGATTTGTTTAATATTTCACTATTTCACAATTTTTTTGTCTTGGCTTTCCAAAATACTGAAATTGTTCAAATTATTATAGTTAATTTCATTAATTCCAGAGTTACTAGCAAAAATAATTATTAGCCAGACATTTTCCTTCTTTTTATAATGCCCTCCTTCTACAAATTCCCCTCAT
>NW_027186352.1:18159941-18192667 GCF_028583685.1 Petaurus breviceps papuanus
CATTCAGATAGTTTTCCTACATATGAGCCAATACTACTCATTATTTTAAGAAGCTACAATATCAGAAAATTGGACCACAAAAGAATATTTGCCCTTACTTTCTCAGCTTTCAAAATGTGGGTCACTATTATGGAGGGTGATGCTTCTTGGCTTCTATTTAAGCTTATCTCTTTTTTGTCCTTGGTTTCTAAAATAGTGATTTCTCTCTGAGAGGGGCAGAAGTATTTTGTCTGGCTTTTGACTTATGGCGTGTGAATCATGTTCTGTGTTACAGCTTGACAGAGAATTCCCTATTTTTTTCCCATTTTGTTCACTAGAGGAAAAAGTTGTCAACCATTCTTGCATGACCTTCCTTCAAAACACTAGATTCTACAAATTTCTGTTCAATTTACCAAAAGAGTTTAGCCTACTGAGTTGTTAAGTGCTTTATATAAAACTGATGTCTATGAGTAGTAAATGTGTACTTTAGTGCAGATCTCAAATTCCACTTGTGCTATTTCTAACCATATCTTACATTATTTCAAATACAAGAGAGGGTCAATGTTTTTGTTTGTTTATTTTTTGTATTATATTATCACCAGTGACAGGAATATTAACATTGGAAAAATTGTCCTTTAGAGTCAAAGGTTAACAAAGCTAGTATCGATTAACTTCCTATGTTAGGATACTATTTAATGGAACACAAACCACTAAATGGAAATAAAAACAAAAGGAAATTTTGCCTATGCTATTTTTATCTGAATTTATTTTGCCTTTCCCACACATTGACCTCAAGTTTAACTTAGTTATTTATGGCAGTTTCAAGTAGACTTCAGGGGCTTTCAAGTAATGATCTATACTCATGAAGGTGCATAAGAGATATCATTGAAGGAATGAACAATCAGAAATAATTATAGTCAGAGAGATCCTCTAGGACAACTAAAAATACACAAAATATCCAAAGAAAAGACTCCACCAATTTGAGGGGATCCTTTTTTTATAAGATCTACAGAAAAACCAGAATGAAAATTCCCATAGGATAAAGTAGCATGAGTCATGAGCACTGGGGGAGGGGGTACCTCTACCTAAGAAATCATGTATCACTTGAAACATAAGTTCAAGGTTTGGGGTCTAGACCTGCAATTTCTTAATTGTGGAAACCATCTGAACTGATGCAAATTGTAGACTCATCTATAATTTAGAGTCTTAGGAGCCTGATATGCTGAAGGGCTAAATGACTTTTCCAAGGTTAGGCAGGCAGGGTATGGCAATATTTGATAACCAACTCTTCTTTACTCTGACAATTATGCTCTATTTCATCAACTATTGTGTTATTTTAAAAGGAGTGATTTGGTAAACCAGAAGAACTTAAGCCTATGATTGAAATACACATTAATAGTGCAGGACCACACACAGGAACCATCTTAAACTTTGAAAACCTCTTGTGAGATAATTGCCTCGGCATGAAATGATTTTTTCCAGATTATATTGTTGTTACTAGCTTCCAGAGAATTCCTCAGAAGACAAATGATTCGAATCCCAGTGTTTCTCAAAATGTTTAGATTTTGCACTCAATTCTCCACAGGGTTCCAATGTACACCTCAATTTGTGATTGTGTGCTTCAATGTGCTTCATCCTATATTTATGTGCAGTGGGGATGATCAAGTTACTTTGCTTGGCAGGTGAACTGATGAAGCCAGCCTCACTTTCCATGTCACTTTTTCATCATTGATACAAATTCCACCTGGTCTCAATATCCAATCTTTAAGACAGAATTTAATACTGAAAGAAAACCTGGTATGTGATTATATTTTTGCTATGTACCTACTAACTATTCTCAGAATTTATCTAAAAAATGTCTCACAACTTTTCAGATGGGGTAGCAAAGATACTAATTGTATTTCTTTGTATTACAATCTACTCACCTTCAAATTATATCTAAAACTGGTTTAATTCACTTTAGTACTCTAAAATTCATATAAATGCCCTGTTGTCTAGTGAAAAGTTTACTGTCATACATAAAGACAGGAAGACATGTTTTCAAATTCCTTGGGGGAAATTTGATATGTTTGCTACATAGGTAGTCCTTAAACTCTATGTACTTCATTCAAGTCTCTAGGACATTTCAACAGTGATAGATGGGTTATCATCTTAATTGGTGCTAAAGTTTCCTATTTGGAGACTGCTCTTCTGAGTAGTTCATGGATTCTCTACACAAGCATCTACTACATCTCTAAACATCTCTACACAAGATACTTTCCATGTTCTGATTAGTGTTTTACAAATAAGGGGATTTTCCTGGGAGAATAATGATGCTGCCAAATTAATAACTTTATCCATCATAGAACATGGAGTCGATACTATCACTTTGCATATATAGGTGCATTTATGTGAATTGTTAGGTAATTTGAACATTCTTTGGCATTGCTCTCCTTTAGGATTGTTTTATAAACTGATCTTTTTCAATCCAGTGGCCACTGTTGTTTTTTTTTTCAGCTTTGCTGGCATATGGACTGCACCATTTTAACAGAATCGTCTCCAAGGATTTTAAATGGTTCCTCTGTGATTCTGTCGACTGCACAAGCCTTATTGATAGAAATGCTTCCTGAAGCCCCCTTGCCTTCCTTCTCCAGAATGCCTGGGTTTAGATCAGTAACCACACCATCTTGGTTATCAGTGATGTTAAGATCTTTCTTGGATAGTTCTTCTGTATATTCATGTCGCCTCTTAATCTCTTCTACTTTTGTTCCATCTATACCATGTTTGTCTTTTTGTAATATCCATTTGTACATGAAAAAATCCCTTGATATTTCTCATTTTCTTGGAGAGATATCTTGTCTTATCCAGTCTATTTTCTTTGCATTGTTCATTAAATAAAATATTTTATCTTTTCTTGTTATATGTTGAATTCTGCGTTCAGCTGTGCATACCTTTCCCTTTTTCCTTTGCTTTTCACCTTACTTCTTTCCTCAGCTATTCATAAAGTCTTATCACACAGCCCTTTGGTTTGCTAGCTCTTTCTTTGGAATTGTGTTGTTGTCGTTGCCCCTTGTGCATTCACAATATTGCTAACCTCTGTTTCTATTTTTTCAGATATTCTACCCGATTTAATCCCTTAAATCTCTGCATAACTTATATTTCATATTCACAAGGCATGATATTTAGGCCATGCCTATGCAGTCTGATGATTTTCCCTACTTTCTTCAACTTGTCCAAATTGTACAATAAGAAGCTTATGGTCTGAGGCATAGGCAGCTCCAGGTCCTGTTTTAACTGCCTACATAGAGCTTCTCCACCTTTGGCTGCAAAGGATATAATCAATTTGATCTTAATATCAACCATCTGGTCATGTCCATATGTAGCATCACCTTCGGAGATGATGAAAAATGGTGTTTGCTGTGACCAGAAAGAAGTTATCTTGACAAAACTCCGTTAAGTCCAATTAGTCTAATTGCTCTGATGTAGTTGTGAAGAGGTGAACACAAGTGAATGGCAATAACAACATGGGAGTCTGTATACATATACACACACACACATACACACATATATATACACATACCCATATATACATGTATATATACACATACATACACATAACAGTATATAAACACACACATATGAAACCATATATGTATATATTTAAAAGTGGAATGTACATAAAAAATTGTGGACTTCCTGTGGAAAGAATAAAAAGACATTGGAGTTCTTCTAGAGAAAGGGGAAATGAAGTTTTCAGAGGAGAATTTGACACAGTGACTAGAATAGTTTTAATTCATATCAATTTCTAAGCTTCTTGGAGGACAGGGGCAGGTTTTTTTGTTTTGCACTCAAAGCACTGAAAACAGGGTCTTGTCCTCATCTCCAGTCTAGTCTAGATCATGCTTCATGTCAGTACTAGAATCTTCCAGCAATAATCCCCACCAATAACAAGATGAAATGGAATACCTTAGCAGAGAACACCAAATACAGAGTCTATAATCACTTGTTGGGTAGCTAGCATTTATGTTTAATATGCTTTGAAGGGAAGTTCTGCTCAAGTACCACCTTCTAAATTGTAAACATCCAGATGCTTATCTGCCTGCTTCCCTAAGCTATGGACCAAGGCTGTTGCTCAGTTGTTGCTAAACAAAGGAAACAAACACTCTAGTGTGTTCAATATTGAGCATTTTTTCTACCATTCTAAGCTGTGTTTATTACCTTTTCTAATCTGAATTTTGGTTGCACTCTTGTCCCTGCCTTAAGATTCTGAATTCTAGTTTGCTGATTTTCATATTGGCTGACCCCAACCGTAGTAGAGCCCCAGCCAGTAAATGTTATCTATTTTACCCTTGTCATTAATCCTGTTATCTGTTCCCATGTTTCTTCCTGATTCCATTTGGGGTTTCTACTTGGGGTTTTCTTGACAATGATACTGGACAGGTTTGTCATTTCCTTCTCCAGTTCATTTTTATAGACTGAGAAAAGTATAGAGAAAATGTAGAGAAAACTGAGGAAAATGGGGTTAAGTGCCAAGGGTCACAGAACTAGTAAATATTGGGGGCTGGACTTCAACTCAGGAAGATGAGTCTTCCTATTCCAGCTCTGGCACTCTATCTATGGTGCCACCTAATCCTCTTCACCACAGAAGCCAAGAAAAAAAAGAACTGGACAAGGCCTAAAGATCACTCTCATCCAGGCCTGCACAACCTGAGACCAGGTGGCCACTTACAGCCCTTGTGCCACTTGCTGCATGCAACATGATTTTGAATTGTCGACATAAAATGTAGAGGAAAATATCATTTGCATGTAAAGGAAATCCTTTGGTAAATCAGACCTTGTGCAGGCCTACTCTAACCCAGGCCTAATCATAGATCCCCTATCTGTGCAGAGAAATACTCCACCATCATTTCCAAGAAGACCTCTCATGAGGGATAATACACGTTTCCCCCATGTAAATGAATGGGTTGATTTGGGAGTTACTGGTTGTCCCTTCCTATCGGACTTCAAGCAAAGGAGAGATGCCCACTTTAACAGTGTATGAGTGTTGCAGTAGAGATGCTTTTTCAATCCTGATGGCCTGTGGCACCACTTCCAACTTGCACATTCTGTATGTGTTAGATGATAGATAGATAGATAGATAGATAGATAGATAGATAGATAGATAGATAGATAGATAGATAGATAGATAGATATTTGTTTGCAACAATTAACAAAATGTTCCTCTGGTGCCTGAAGTCTGCTGGCAGTAGTTAAATGCCTCGTTGCAGGAAATACTAAAGTATTCCCCTCCTTGTGTCTGTACAAGTTCCCCAACAATCATATAAGAAAGGAGAAAATTATTGGATAGATTTTTTTTTCTATTTGTTTAAAAGAAATGGTCTGAATACTGTTTCACTCCAAATATGACGATTTTTAGCTGGCATCCAGAAGACAAAGGTTTACAGTATGTAATATGTTTATGCATATTTAACTCAACATAGTGAGCTGGCGCTGCTCATTTATCCATTTTAATATTTAGTTATATCATTTGTAAATTGGGAAAAATATTAACTCTACCTACATCATAAAAAGTATTACTAGGAAAGCAGTTCATAAAATGAAAGGAGTCATATAAATATTAATGGTCATTTTTCTGTTTGAAATGAGATTAAAGAGAAACGTATCAGTTGGGCAGGTCAGGAGTACCTTCATGAAAACAATGCATTCTAGATTTCAATGCTAAGTAAGGAAAGACACGGGCAAAGTAGCTGAAATGAGATCCTTGGGTCATGTTCAGGGAAGGGATAACCTAGGCTAAGTATAGAGTGATTCAAATTTGTTCATGCACCCTACTAATACAGCAATAAAAGAGAATAAGGATAAATAAGAGAATAAAAATGATTAAGGATAGCTAAGAAAAAAGCTAAAAACAAGAGCAGTACTAGCAAATACTGAAAATCCTGAACAAAGAACCAACAAAATTCAATACCACCCTGTCAAGAAATGAAGATGAAAGTACAAAGAGAAGACAATTCATAGAGGTCCCATCACAGCAGGAAGAATGACTATGATCACAGTAAGCACACACTTGACAAAAATAAATATCAGTCTCTTGCCCTTTACTTATCAACTGATTGTGGAATCAAAGGAATTACTCAAAATGTAGACCTCCAGTCAAGAAGGAAGAATGATAGAACATGATTTGAAATTACAGACAGTCAAAGAAAATGTAGTATCCTATGCTAGCAGAAAATAGGAAGAGATCAGATGCAATTACTAGTTTAATTCTCAGTGATATCAATTAAATACAATTTGCAATGAAGTCCCAGATTAAAAGAGATAAAGGGCTTAGAAATAATGTTTATAAAAAGGGAAAAGGAAGCAAGATAAGATATTTAGCAAGAATATCTCTTTTTTAATTTCCTTATAATAACACATGTTAATAACCAAGAAGACAGACAAATTTCGAGAGTGATAAATGGGTAAAAGGCACAGGGTGTTAGATCTGCCAAAGCTACAAATTCTCAGAATGGATATGACCCTCAGCAGCCTTCTAGTCTGAGATATGCTTGAAAAGGAATCCCCACTTCAATACTTAAGACACGTGGTTGTACAGTCTATGTGTGAAGCCTTCCAATGAGCAGGGAAGTACAACATCCCGATACAGCCCAGTCCATTTGGGGGCAGATCTAGTTGTTAGGAAATTTTCCCTCTGGCCGCCCTTTTCCCCCATTTCAATGACAAGTAGAGACTGAGTGGTGATATGGAAATGGTGCTGAATTTGGAATCAGAAGACAGGGATTAGCTCTACTACTTTTTAGCTGACGAGCTTTAAGCAATTCACTTGATCTCTCAGATATCAGATTTGTTGTATATAAAATGGGGGGGGGTTGGTGAATTATCAGATTCTTTCCTTCTCTAAATGTACAATCCTATAAACCGTTTTCATTGTTTTGCTCTTTCTACTCATTATTTCTGGTTCTGCTCTTGGAGCCAAAAGGAACCAGCCTAATCCATCTTCCATGTGACAGTCCCTAGTCTGGTATTTGTTGAGCAGTCCATGCTTTTCTTCTAAGTCCCTTAAGACAAAATAATGCAACTTTGAAGGAGTGAAGAAGGTAAACAGCACAGAATTAACTTTATTGTGGAAAGGAACGACTCCACAAAACTCTATCCATCCAACTCCCCCACATCCCAGGTAAACCCATCTGGGACGCATTAGACAGTGAGCTCCTTGGATGCAGGATTTGTCTTCTGTTTCTTTCTGTATTCCCATTGCTTAGCACAGTGCCTGATTTGTATTAGGATCTTAATAAACGTTACTTGATTGGCTGAGGACGGGAAGGCAATTTATCTACACTTGACATGGCTTCAGGGCCTAACCAATATTTAACACACAGGAGGAACCAAATCTATGTTCATTGCTATTTTTGTCCTACAAGTAGGCTTCTCCAGGTAATGGTTATAAAGGTCAAGTGCCAATTGGACAAATGAAAATCATACCCTCATGGGTGCTAACTGGAATCATGAGTGATCCAAGGATGCTACAGAAACCTGGGGAAATATTCTTAGGGTAAATGTAAGTTTCTTCCAGAATTGGCACCAAGTGATCAATCAACCAAGAATTATCAGTTCAGCATCCACTATGTCCTGGGCCCTGGGAGAGGCATTGAAGATACCAAACTAACAAATTAATGCCGCCACCACAGTTGTAGTGCTACAAGAGCCTAGGCCTTCATCCCCAGCCCCAATACCTGATGATGCATTTAGATGTTTTATAGAGTATGCTACATTTCATGATAGAACAAAGGGAGCAATATCCAAAAACTTGGAGTGGAGAGAATCTTTCAAGAGAGTTGTCTTCAACTTGTCTTGAAGTTGTCTTCAGAACGGCCATGTGGAAAGTAGGTTCTACTTCTATTTATTCCCAGGAATCAGAACTTGGTGTGAGTAAAAGTTTCAAAGGGTCAAACTGAGGCTTAATGTAAAGAAAAAAAACAATGGAAGGGGAACCTTAGGGCCAGTTGTTTTCCCCCTCTTTTTAGGTAACGTATGGACAAACACTTTCAGGCATGTGGTCAAGAAGGATGATTTTTCACATGCAAGTTAGACTCGGTGGCCTCTACTGGAGTTTACTCCTTGATCTTGATCCCCAGTCCACGGTTCCTGTCCTCTTAGACTACCTTCCATCAGCACTGGCAGGTAGTCTCCCTCTTTAGATTATGGTCTCCTTGTGAACAGTCTATATTTTTACAATTCTTCATATAGCACAGTGCCTGGCACATAATATACTCTGAAAAAATGCTTGTTGAATGACTGAGTGACCTTAGAAGTCCATTCCATCTCTGATATTCTGAAATTCACAGACTTCATAGTATCTAGAGGAAGTTTCAAGTTTACAAATTCCAAATTCTTAATTTTACCGATAAGGAAATATAAAGCCTAATGAGAGAATAAAGAGAGAAAAGTAAAAAGTAAATAAATGAACTTACGCTATGTCAGCCTGTTGACCTATAGGATACTTTTGTGAGTAATATGTTTTTAATTGGTTTTCTTTCTTTTGTTTTCTTCAAACATGAGCTCTAAAGCACTGTAAATCAAAGATTTTAGAGTGTCCAAAGGCTATAGCTGTGTTTATGGGCCATATAGCCCACAACACTGATTTTACAGATGAGAAAAGTAAGAGCCAAGGATTTAAGTGATTTCCCAAAAATCCAATGCAAGTAAATAGAATTTAAATCTCAGTCTTCTAACTATAAAGTCAATGTTCTTTTCAATGAATCAAACTTGCCTTAAGTTGAAGTATAATGAACAACCTAATAAATATGCCTATTACATCCAGAGCAAAGTATATTCTTTCACATACTTCAAGTGGATTATGTTTTTGGTCTGTTTTTGTTTTCCATAATTACAGAACAGTTGAATATGGGAGTTGAAAAATACCTCATTAGTTTTCTAGTCTAAGTCATATATGAAAGCAATCCCAAAGTAACACATATGACACTTGGTCCTGCAGTTTCTACTTTCGAACCCATGGCATCTCTAAGCAGATTTTTTTTTCCTTTTTGAAGAAACAAATTGTTTATTTTATTTTTTTTAATTTTCCCTTTCTTTTTAGAATTCATCACCAATCAACTATGTTTAACTACTTAAAAGCTAGGTGCCTTATTTGGCTGGTCAATTCATGATAAGAAATTTTATAATACATTAGGAAGCATTTATTAAGGCCTTACTATTTTCTAGGACTATTCTTGGTTCTGAAGATATAAAGACATATATGAAATAGCACCTGACCTCAAGGAATTTACATTCTTGGAGAGACAAAAAGATATGCATGAACATAATAAAAAACGAAATAAATTCCATCTATATATGAGCGATATGAGACAGGGGTGCATTCCAGACAGGAACATACAAATGGTTGATGGTGGGACGTGTACTCTTAATAGCAAGAAAGGCATTTGGACTAGACTTGCAACTGCATGAAGAGGAATAATACCTAAGAAGTCTGGAAAAGTTGGCTTATCCAAGTTGGGGAAAGTTTTCTTTAACAAATAGAGATATTTCTATTTGATACTAGACACAATCGGGATGCAATTAGGTACCAATTTTGCAGTTGTATGATGAATGGAATAAACAAAAAGAGGGACTGAATTTGAAAGAAACATATTTGAAATGGCAGACTTCAGTAAGTCACATTATCTGATGTCTTTGTTAAGATTTCCTCATTACTGGGCTGACTAAGCCAGTGAACATTAGTGTTTTTTTTTTTTTTTGCATTTGAGAAATTCAGGACATAATTGGGAGGAGACATTATTTTCAGAAGAAGAAAAGTCAACAAAATATGAGATCACATGTACATCACCCACTTTCGATAACTGGGCAGAAAACACAAAAGGATGACTGAGTTCGGCAGAATCCTTATACTCCCAGTGTTGAAAGAATTGAGTTTGGTTGCCTAGACTCTGAAAAACTAGAAAGATAGACCTGTAGTCTTGGCACCATGAGACAGATTTATTTTAAAGAAGGTTTGAAGCCATCACCAGAAACATAAAATTTTCCCACAGATACAATGTAGAACCCTAGAAACAGCACAGGTTGCAGTGCAGAGAAAGTAAATTTTCAATATTATTTCAAAAACATTTGTTTGATTTGGGAAGACACCAACACTCAAAATACAGATTACACACATTAGGAAAATTCTAAAAAAGAAAAGGGTTGCTTTAGACAGCATGTGTAGCTGAATTAACGGATTGCTTCCAAATTTTAATGACAAGCACAAGATATTGAGACTTATTTTAGCAAAGGTGTTGTTGAACTCAAGATCATACAGATGCTGATAAACAAACTTATATTGAAGGATCTTTAGTTTATTCCTTATGAAAAATAGGTAGAAGGATGTGTGTAATCAGTCTGGCGAAAAGAATTGGCAGTGAATCATGGTAGACACCTCCAAGTATAAGAAGATATGACATGGAAAAGAGGAAATTAGTTGATTTGCATTGTCTTTGGTAAAGAGGGAGCAGGGAACAACTATCTATTAAGCATGTACTATACACCAGACACTGAGCTAAACATTTAAAAAATATATCTCATTTGATCCTCCCAACAAGCCTGTTAAGTAGGTGTTACTATTCTCGTTTTTTTTTACAGTTGAGGAAACTGAGGGAGATAGAGGGAAGACAGAGATGCAATGGTAGGCAGTTTCAAAGAAGATAATTTAGACATGATGTCAGTAAAATCTTCCTATTAGAGCTATCACAAAAGAGAATGGGTAAGCTCAGGAGGGAGAACTATGTTTCCTCTCACTGGACAACTTGAATCTCTATTTGGATTGGTACTTATTTACACTGTTGAGGGGAGGCTTGGTCAGGTTGAGATCTCTGGCACATGGCCTCTGAGATCTCTTCCAATCTGAAAATTCAGCAACTAATGTTCTTAAAAACAAAAGGGGGAAGGTTTCACTGTTCTACCAGACATTGATAAATCTGCTGATTTCTCTATACACAAAGGAGGAGACTATAGATCCTGTAATATCCCAAATAGCCAACTCTGCTACCAAGTGGTGGCCACCTAGATCTATCAGGCTAGAGCATAAAAGGATATATGATATCAGTGAAGTTTCATAGGTTTATCTTACAGGTTTCTTATTGCAAAGCACCTAGAATAGTGTCTGGCACAGGTAGTTTATAAATGCTTATTCCTTTATGCAGACTCATAGGTAAACTATTGTAATACTCTAGGCATATGTGATGAAGGCCTATGGTAGAGTGGTAGCAGTGTCAGGAGAAGGGGAGGGGGGCAGCCAGGTAGTACAGTGAGTAAGAGCACTAGCTCCAGTGTCAAGATGACCTGGAGATCGAATCCCAGGCTCAGACACTTAGCACCCACCCAGAAACACCTGGCCGTGTAACCTTGAGCAAGTTACTTAACCCCAATTGCTTAGGGGCAGCCAGGTGGCTCGGTGAGTAAGAGCACCGGTCCCAGTGTTGGGATGACCTGGGGATAAATCCGGGCTGAGATATTTAGCACCACACCCAGAAATAACTGGCCGTGTAACCTTGAGCAAGTTACTTAACCCCAATTGCTTAAAAAAAAAAGAAGAAGAAGAGAGAAGGGGGGATAGTTAAGAGATGTTGCAAAGGTTAAATCAATAGGAATTCACATATATTGGATATGGGTGAAGAGAGTTAATGGAGAGTCAAGAATGAGACCTAGGGAGGTGAGTCTGAGAGATTCAAATCAACCTATCCTGCCCTGACTTATCTGCTCCAATCTTATATTTCTATTTCCTTGCAGACATCTCATACTGAATGTCCAGTAAATATCTTAAACTCAACATGTCCAAAATGGAACTTATCTTTTCCCCTAGCCGCATCTCCCTCCTCACTTCTCTGTCACTGCAGACAGAAATGCCAACCTCTCAATCTCTCAGACACAGAGACACAAAGAAATGTGTATATATGTATTCATATACATGACTCTATGCATATGCATGTATGGGTATATATGTCTCTATGCATATACACATATGCATACATATATAACATATACAATTAATGCAAGGTAATTTTTGGGGGAGAAAAGCCTAGCATCTAGTGGATAATGAAAGACTTCATGCAAAAGGAGACATTTTGAGCTAAATTTTGCTTAAGGAAAATGAATTTTCAGAGATAGAATTGAAATGAAACACACAGAATGGCAAGCATCGAGCACAGCTGGCACAAAGATGAAGAGACAGGAGCTGGAGTATCATGTATAAGGAAGAATTCAGGAGCAGAGGGCAGTATGTTTTTACTTTGGAGTTTATGGAGTTGAAGAAGTGTGTGAGATGTATGGAAAAGTAGAAAGAGGTCTGGCTGTGAAACACTTCAAAAGGCAGACAGAGGACTTGGTATTTGATTTTTGAGGTTGACTGTTTATATCAGAGAATGACCTGAGAGTGGACACAATGCTTTAGGATGGATGTCTACAGAGGCAGAGTTCATCCTGTACCACCAAATATTTCTGAGACAGAAGGGAGTAGTTTTGAATGGGAAGTGGATATCTTTCTCATGACTGAACAAGGTGCAGTTAAAGGAGATTATCTTAAGAGGTTACAGGATTCCTGTAGTTAAAGGTCTTTATATAAAAGTTGATGATTACCTGTATGCATGTTGTATGCTGTAATGGAAATGCAAATTTAAAGATCTTCTCTGCCCCTAGGCCCTTTGATAGGCGTAAGAGGCTCTGAGAACCTTCTTTGATTTGAAAATATACTCTGCCTCCTAATAGGCTGAATGCGGTCACATGGAATCTGTAGCAGGAGGCTTGGATTTCAGGGATGCCCACACCTTGATGCTGTGTGATTGGCAGTGGGTCAAGAGGGTGGTTACATTCTCTGACCCAGGAGAAGGCTATATAATCCCTGATGTGAGGCTTTGCTTTGAGGCTCACTTTGAGAAGTGTTCTGTGACTTGATCAGATGATACTCTGGGAAGCCGTTGTTGAGAGCCCCCCAGCTTTTAAAAACCCAGATGTTGATTTGGTATAGAGGTAATGGTTGGACAGTTTGGAAACCTGTCTACTTGATTTGTTTCTCTGTCTTGTTAATTCTGTCTGTATACTCTGAAGTTCGGGATGCTGACCTTTTTCCCCTGAACTAGGAAAACAATATATATTTGACTTATTAAAGTAAGCTTGTTAATCAGTTTTGAGTTGCTTTCCTTTAGCAAAGCAAATATAAGAACCTGTATTGGCAGCCACCCTGGGGACACTATGGTGCTTGCTGCTACATATGCTTAGAAGTATTATTGCTCTTCAGACATGCATAGCTCAGATTACTTGAACTGTGAGAGTCTATGATTTTAAACAGTAAAGAGAACTTATGCATTAGAATTTCACATGAGCCTCTCCACTCATTTAAAAACAACCATCTTGGGAACCGTCCTGGGTCTGATCAGCCTCTGCGTGACCCAGGCCAGGGAGGGGATAACCTGCATGGCTCCCAGGGGTTTGCGCCGGGGCGGAGAGGGGGTGAGGAAGTATCAGGGCTCAGAGCCGGGCTGGCCTGAGGCTGCAGACTGGAGAGGAGAGGCTGCGAGAGGGGATCCCTGGGTGGGGGAGTGGCCTGGGACCTTCCAGTGTCCGGCAGTCGCAGCCCCCGGGGAGGCCAGAGACACCTGGATGATGGCGAGAGAGGAGGGGCGGCATCCATGAAGAGAGCCTCCCCCCAGCAAAGCCCCGGCTTCCTTGGACAGTGGCCTGGCCCGCCGCACTCCTCCTGCCCCAGGAGCCTGGCGGGCTAACTCTGGACCTTGCCTTTCTCAGCAGGAGCCCAGCACATCCTCTTAAATGATCCAGAAGTCCTGGCCCCGTTACTCAAAACTCAAGATGTTGGAGACTGAGTGGAAACACTTATGTTGCATCCTGCCATAAAGGCCTTTTTCTGTGGTTCCATCAGTGGGACCTGTTCCACTCTTCTTTTTCCATTTCTGGATCTGCTTAAAACCCCACTGCAGACGCTCCAACCACTACACCATGGGTCGAATCGCATTGGAATGCTGTCTTTATTATACAGGGTTTATAGACTGTGGTGTAGCAGCAAGCACCCCAGCATTCCCAGGGGGGCTGCCAACACAGATTCTTACATCTGCTTTTCTAAAAGAAAAGTTTATTGCATTACAATTTCACATGAGCCTCTCCACTCACTTAAAAACAACCATCGTGGGAACCGTCCTGGGTCTGATCAGCCTCTGCGTGACCCAGGCTGGGGAGGGGATAACCTAAAAAAATAAAATTCACATGATCATAGTATTTAGAGCTGGAAAGGTCCTTAAAGCTAATATCATGTAAGCTTCTCATTTAATGGGTGAAGAAACTAAGGTTCATAGACCTCAAGTCATCCATATATAGACCATGGAGACTGTAGACCTCCAAGAGGTTCATCTAAGGTCAAAGAGAGTTAATGGCAGAGCAAAACCCCAAACACAAATAGCATTTCTCGAAGTCTATCCCATTTTCCTTTCACTCTTGGCACTCTCTATCATAACATATCAGGCAAAATTGTGTCAAATCTTTTTTTTTTTGTACTCATTTTTATTTACACCTATCAATGCTTTTTCTTCATCAAAATTGCTCCCATTTTCCATCCTTTCTCCTGCCAAGCCATCATATATTATAAATAATTTCAAATAAAAAAAATAAGGAACTATGAACAAAACTGCATAATGCATCAAAAATATGTACATTGTATAGGACTTGCTTCCTCTAAAAACGTCAGTAGTCATTTATGATTATTTTGTGGTTATTTTCATTTCCATTTGTATAATCTTTGAGTATATTGTTTCCTTGGCTGTGCTTATTTCTCTCTTTATAAGATCATGTAAATATCCATATGCTAATCTTCATTTTTATTATTTATTATTTCTTACAATTCAGAACTATTCAATTACATTAATGTGTCACATTTTTAGCCATTCTCCTGTTGTTGGGCATCAAATTTAATTCCAATTATTTGTTATTATAAAAAATGCTGCTATAAATATTTTGGTGCATGTGGGGACTTTTTGCTTTATCAATAACATCCATGTCTGTAAGTCAGGTAGTAGGATTTCTGAGTCAAAAAGCACAGACATTTTAATCACTTTCTGTACATAATTCTAAATTGTATTCAAAAATGACTGTACTGATTGGTATTCCCAAAATATATGCATTAGCCCACCAGTCCAGGCTTAAGGGGTCATGAATAGAAAAAGTTTAAGAAGCCATAAAACTAAGAAAAATTTCTTCCTCATGTTGACTATTCTTGTCGTTTGTCATCTTTGCCAATTTGCAGGATGTTAGATAAAACATTAGGTTTGTTTTGCTTTACATTTAACTTATCGTTAGTGATCTGGAGCCTTCTTTCATATGAATATTAGTAGTTTGCAAGGTCTTTTGAGATTTTTTCACAACATTCCACAATTTATCTATTGGAGAATAGCTATGCATTAACTTTTTTTTTTTTGCTTCCAATTGCTTTTCTTACATCAGTCCCTCTTATTTCTACATTAATCTAATAACAAAGAGATATTGATTTTTTAGTCAGAAAGGTCTATAGGGTTCATCCAGTTGAACCCATAACTGACAAATAATCTTTATGAGCACATACACATGAACTACTTCATGAACCACAATATACTGATTGAGATGGTAATGGGGATTTGAAGATCTTCCCTGCCCCTTAATAAGCCTCAGGGAATTTAATGAGCTTCCCTGCTTTGAAAATATGCTCTGCCCACTAAGAGACTGAATGTAATCACATGGAGCCTGTTGTGTGAGGAGTTTGCTGAACAGTGGAGCAGAGCTCACAGTAAGCTAAGAGTCAGAGCCAACTGGATGATTTCATGAAGGGCACACTTCTGAGGGAGACAGATAGATTGGTGAGTAAATATTGGTCTTGGGTTGGTTTTGTGGGAATGTTAAAGGATGATGTGACTCTCTGCACTTCTGTGGTTTATTAACTTTTTTGCTACTGTGATGGAATTGGTTTACTGGTTTTGGGATTTGATTTTATGGTGTCTGAATAAATGTTTGTTTCTGTTGTATATATGGAGAGTCTGTTATATTTTGCAATGGAGTCCACTGCAGGTATATTCATAGTAACTGCAGGCACTGTGAATATTTCATTGGCTCTTCACTGATTTCCAATGTTTTCTCTCCTTTCAGGTGTTTAAACAGAATTTGAATGATCATTCATATGTATTTTGGATATGTTAAAGGGTTATCACCATTCAAGCATGCAGGGCTTGGGTGATCTATGAGGTCCCTCCCAACCATCAGATTCAGATTCTAAAATTATACTGTCAAGATAAGAAGCTTCAGCTCCAAAGAACTCAGGATGCAGAATTCCATAGAATCATAATATTTGTAGCTGAGAGATTCCTTCACAATCATTTAGTGTGTGCATCTCATTTTACAGGTGAAGAGGTTACATCCACAGGAGCAAAGTTTCTCTTCAGTCCAAATTTACATATGCTGATGAATGTACTGGATGAGGTTGGAAATGTCTCTGACCTTCTCTACTTCTCATTTTGCTCATCTATAAAATGATGCTTGGGATTACAGAACTAATAAGAATAATCAGGTCAACAGTAATAAACATTGTCAGAGCTAAGATTTTAAGATCTGCAAAACTTTTACAAAAATGTTCTCATTTGATCCTTATGACAACTTTGGAAGGTGTTCATGTATTATAAAAAGGAAATAGAGGCAAGCAGAGGTAAAGTGAGTTTCTTAAGTTCATGAAGCTAACAGATGTCAGTGGTCAGATTTGAACCCTGACCTTCTGATTGTCCATAAATTCAGTACTTTAACCACTGAGATACCTCAAATCATTATAGTGCTTTTGAGCTCTGTCTTTGCTTGTGGGAACACAGAGTGATCTAAAGCCAAGTTTTGCTATGAAAAAGCAGTGACATAGTAAAGAGAGAGGGAAAAAAAACATCACTTCACTATATCTTTTTTCTAAAGAACTAGATTTGCCACCTTGGGGAGCAAGGTAAGTTATTTCGATCTGTATGCTAATTCAATCTCTAGTATCTTTGATGAGGATGTGAATGGGCCTAGGACTCCATAACCGTTTCTGTTTAGGCCAGGATTTAAACTGAGTAACAGGAGCTGAAATAGCTCCTGTTCACTACAGAAGGCTATTTCTATCTTTAGCCAGAATCCATTATTGGAGTGAATGACAATCCTTATTATCTCAGACCACAGATCTCTGACAAAGGCAAGTTGGCTCATGAAACACAAAATAGCTTTAATGTAGTTTCTGTAGAGACTTTATGAATGTATCTACTGCCAGTTGAAAGTCAGTATTGTTCATACAGAAATAATTCTCTGGTTTATTTGACAGAGAATCACAAATCATTTGAAATTTTGCCCCAGTGCATAATCAGAAATTGTTAGATTTTCACTTGATAAGATTGAAAAAAAAATTTTAAGATAATTTTCTTCAGAATAAGAATGTATAACATATGGAATTTTGCTTGTAACTACAAAATAGAAAAAAATATGTTCTTGATTATAGAAATTTTATAATTCCCTGATTTACATTATGTGTTTTATAACACCCCCTCCCAAAAGAGATAAAACCCCACCACTATAATAAAATTCCTTTTGCAGTCACATTTTGTAGAGACAATTTACTGATTGTTTCTCAATCAATAAAATGATTTATTATTTCCTCTAAGAGAACATCACATAATTTAGTTAAATGATCTGTTCAGTGAAATGTACAGTTCTTCGAATAAAATAGATAAATTTAATTAGTTGACTCTCTTGACTAAAATTCCTATTTGGGGTGTTGGTGGGCGGAGGAGATACATTCTTTTTTCTAGTTGTTACTTTTGGTGCTGGTGTTACTGTTACTGTTGCTGTTGTTTTAAATCCTGAAAGATGTTTGTGCTTAGTGAAGGTTACTAAAATTGGGGCGGTTAGGTGTCACAGTGAATAGTACCAGCCCTGGAGTAAGGAGGACATGAGTTCAAATCCGGTCTCAGAGACTTAACATAAGAACTAGCCATATGAACCTGAGCAAGTCACTTAACCCCAATTGCCCTCCAAAAAGCCAAAAAAAAAACCAAGCAAACAAACAGAAGGTTACTAAGATCTAAAGTAATCTAAAATTTGTACTGATTCAGTTACTATCCTACTTGTTATATGAAAGAAAGGAAAAGTATTAGAACTGATTTTGAATTAAATTTCTTAGAAATGTTTTTTTTTTAATTATATAGGTCTATTCTAGAAAGATGAATTCTAGTAATATAGCATTTTAGACTTGACATGGAATTAAGTATATATTTATGTATTATATATTTATTTTGAAAAAGTTACATATAATGTATTATATAAAATTACACATATATAATGCTTACATATTGTCATATATTATATATTTAAATATTCTTACACGTGAAATATGTTTCTATATTTCACTAACATATATTATAATTTTTTTTCAATTTAATATAGTTTAATATCAATCATGGCATAGTAAACTGTTCTTTTCAAATTTGCTCAAATGCACTGTGCTAATATTGTCAAGACATGTGACTAGATGGAGGCCACGAAGGAAGATTTCATTAGAGTTTGGGAAATGCAGAAATTGATCTGTGTACTGAAATCAGGAACAAAAAAGAGAAATTTGTAGTAAGAAATACACCATTATGATAAAATCAAAAGAAATTTTAAGAAATCAGGATTCCATTTTGCTCAAAAAATATATTTATTACCCACCTACTGTGTACCAGAGAGCATTCTAGGCACTGGGGATGCATAAATAAATATGACAAATGCCCAGACTTCAATAAGGGAGAAAGTCAGCAATTATGAAGGTAGACTTAGAAAGAACAAAAGAACAAGCCCACAGATCTGGGCAAGGTAATTCAATATGTTACATACACATTTAAACATATATCATATAATGATTGTATATCACTATAAAAGTCATTAAATTATATATTTTGTGTATAATTTTAAATAATAAAGTGAAATATGTAGACATTATATGCATGATCAAGTGAGAATCTTTGAAATCTAAGGGAGATAATACATTTGTTCTTCATTTTCAAAGAGAACTATGGCATCAGGAAAATGATGACATGATTTGCAGTTGACATTGATTTGAGTGAGGGAAGGCTGTGCAAGGTCACTAGCTTCACTTTCTTCCTGCAGAACCATCCAGGTTCAGTGTCTAGATAGTCCTCAGGATGATTTCAGATGACTCAGAATTCAAAAAATAGGAATTTACCATGGTCAACATAGTATAGGATTCCTTAACTGTGGATCAATCATGCAGACCATATTCTCCTCCTCTGCTTAAGAAATGGGTAAATCTAGCAGAAATCAGCATACACAGAACTTTGTCTCAAGATGCATGTCTACTGAGAGTGAGAAAAAGAGAGAGACAGGGAGACACACATACAGATACAGAGAGAGAGAAGGGGGGGGGGGGGAGGGAGAGGGGAACAAAGAGAGAGAGAGAGAGAGAGAGAGAGAGAGAGAGAAAGTCTATGTATGAAGTGTAATGACTATTTTCAAATAGAGGTTAAAAATATTTATTCCCTACTGGGAAAATATAAACTAAACACAATGATTTTAATGTTGATTCTATTCCCCCAAAATAGAGGAATAGGAAAAATAATCAATAATTTCTAACTATTAGATCTATTTAGATAGATAGAACAGATAGGAAAAACATTTAATTAATACTATGAATATATCCATAGAATATGAAGATTTCCTGTGAATATTTAATATAATAATTTAAATATTTATAGAATTTTAATGTTTATAAATCTCATTAAATCAGCCAATCAACATTTATAAATGCCTGCTATGTACCAAGCACTACTAAACATCAATGATACAATGAATGAAAAGCAAAAGCCTGTCCCTGGTATCCAGGAGCTCACAGAATAATTGGGGAGATGACATGCAAACAACTGTGTACTATCTATCTATCTATCTATCTATCATCTATCTATCTTTCTATCTATCATCTATCTATATATCTGTCTATTTATCCATCTATCTATCCATCTATCACTATTTATATCTGTATTCAACAGGGGGTACAGACTTGAATAAAGGGAGATTAGGATAAGAAAAGAATTTCTATAGAATTTTAGCTGAGATTTAACCATACCAGTCCTGAGAGAGCTAATCAGTGAAGGTAGTAGGATGCCTATTTCCAAACTGGGAAGCATTGACACTGACACTTCAACCCAGTTCACTTGAATCTAATCCAGATAGATATAAAATGCCTTATAGTGGTGTCATGCTATGTATTGGGTGTGATAAGACAAAAAGAGTTTCTTCCCTCAATGAATTTATATTCAATTTTTAATACAATAATGTAACATGCTGATATGGCATGCAGAAAGATAAAAGAAATCTCTTAAGACATTTTTCTCTTGTTTCTTTTTTATGAAAGAATTTGCCTTGTAGACTGGTATTCAAGAATGAGCCAAGAATTTTATCTGTGCCTGAAGAAATATACCCTAGTATTCTCTCTTTTTTTGCTTTGTTTTGGAGGGGCAATTAGGGTTAAGTAACTTGTCCAAGGTCACACAGCTATTAAGAATCAAATGTCTGAATCCAGATTTGAACTCAGGTCTTCCTGATTCCAGGGCCAGTGCTCTCTTCACTGTGCCACCTAGCCACCCCAAGAGAGAAAGTGCTCCTCACTGGGGAATCTAGTATTCTCTTTAAAAAGGCTGGTTTTTCTTTAGTCTTAAAATCTTGCTTAATTTCCAATAATCAGACTTGAATCTGAACTTTTATCTCACATAATTTCTTTTAAATTTTAAATGGATTTTATTTTATATCTAGCTGAAAAATCATGTTGTCACTTGATATTAAGCAATTCATCAGCAAGCCAATTACCATTTTTACTAGAATCTAATATTATATTACTGGCTAAGAAATAAAAAGAAGTGGGAGGGGTCTTTAGGTTTTTATACAGTATATGATCCTATATGTACTTTCCCTCTCTGACCCCTATTAAAAAGGATAGTGATAAAATGGAGAGAGAATCCACTGAAAAATATTAGCATAATGAAAGGTCTTGAATTCATAGCATTTGAGGGTCAATAGAAGAGACAGTAGAGACATGTTTCTTTTAGCCCTGGAGGACAGAATTAGGAACAAGGGGTCTTAGTCGCAGAGGCAGATTGCATCTTAAATACAATAATAACAAAAGAAAATACTATTCTTACATTTAAGTCTATAGCAAAGTGGAATGAGATGTCTTGTGAAGCAGTGAGTCCCTAATCATAGGAAGTCATTAACCAAAAACTGGATGAATAAACTAATAATTCTGTTGAAAAGATTATTGAATGGGTATATGTTGTAATGTGGTCTCCTTTAGCTCTGCAATTCTAACATTCAATTGCTAAAATTGGTTCTCACTCCAAAAAATACCTCTTTTTCCTTCCCACTGGGATTTGGAGAGCAAAAGCCCATGTGCTCCTTCTCTTTAAATCAAAGCTCACAAACCCAACTCTGTTGGGAAATTCTAATCCAACCCACAACTTCTGAGAGTTTGGCTGTGCTCTCGAGTAAAATAATCAGATTGAATGCAAAAGCTCACTCCATGAACAATAAAAGCAAGAGATTGTCTACCTAGATTAAAACATAAGATGCAGAATGACAACATCAACAACAAAAATCCACCTTTTGCATTAGAGCTGCACAAGTATTTAAAAAAAAACACATCAAGAAAACTGTGAAAAGCAACAAGCTTCAAATGATGAATTAAAGTTTTTAGTTTTTGTTTTTCCAAAATTATCTCAAGGTCAAAACTTCAGTTTCCTGGAGGGAGAATGACTCAGAAATGTAGAAAAGTTTCCATGAAGCCAGGCATGTCAAGAAGCTGCCTAAGAAAAAAGCAAAGTGATAGTGGTTGATCAAAACCCAACAGAAAGATGCAAAGAAAAGGGGGAAGCTAGAACAAGAGAAAGAACCATTCTAGTCAGCCAATTTTTCACCTATTTCAGAGAAAAATAAGCATAGCCAACTAGATAAAAAGAATAACTCAAGAAAAGAGCTTCATAAAAGAGGTAATTAGTGGGCAGGAATATTCTACAAAATATTGAACATAAGATATTATAGGGAAAGTATGATGAAGTTTGCAAAAGAGATTAAATTCCACATTTTTAAAAGAATTTGTTAATTGGCAAAAGTAATTCATATTACATTAAGGTCAATGTATTCCATTTTTATCCACTGAATATGTAAACACACACACACACAAACACACAGGAGGCCCCTGACCTATTAAGTAGAGCCCTAGGGTGAATTTAAATGATGATATAAGAAAGAGTTAAATAGTAGAGAGCTGGCATGATTGGGAGGGGGAGTGTTCATGTTGATGATATCACAGACTCGTTTGTGAACTGGAGTATACACAAAAGAAAATTGTGCTGTTTGATGCAGTCACTGTTGAGTTGTATTCATTTTATACTTTAAGTTCTGACACTGATCATCTCTAATTTCCCCTCTCTTTCACATTAGCCAAATGGGGTAAACAAAATAAAAATACAAGGAAAGTAATAGAGATGTAAGGCAGTCCTTAGTGACTGTTAATAATAGACTTACACCTTCCAGAACATCATCTCTATGGATCACATAAAGAAGCCCTATTAAGACAGTCTTCCGAGGTCTCAGCTCCTTTCTGGGCATGAATGTCATGCTCCTGGAGACACCATTATCTGTCCCATTATTCTGAAAGGGACAGCGTGATTACTAGTAAAAGCATCCTGAATATCACTCTCTTATCCTGACCACTGTTAATCTGAACATCAAATCACCACTCAAATCATATTCAATCCATACATATGAGCAACTGGGTGGGGAGAGAGGAGAGAACAAGGGATAATTGGCAGAAAAATTGAGAGGGGTTAGAGACAGAGAGACAGATTGATGGAGAAATGGAGAGAGACGGACAGAGAGGAGGTGTTTGGGGAGTGAAAGATTTTGTAGCTTGGACTTTTGGAATATCTTACTTATATGTATGTATACATATGTATAAATGTGCATGTGTATTATATAAATATTTTTACATATACATGCACACACATGTGCATATACATAAATAATATCTATGTGTGCATATACTTAGTAGCAAATATAAACAAATATCTATATATAGGCAAGTTGCAATTGCATGCTATATGTTATAAAATATTCACATTAAGTATATATGGCATAGCCTTTTTTGTTGAAGGATTTATTATTGGACTTTGAGCTCTATAAGGCACATCCAAGTTTGAAAAGAGTCATTCCTAAACTCTATATATGTACCATCTAAATTTGAGTGGAATTAAACTTAGAGTTCTAATAATATAAATAAAGTTGCCAGTCACAACTTGTCAACAAGATTTATGGAGTTTGTTCCTGTTGTTCTCAGAGGGAAGAAGTAACTTCCTTTGAGACCCATCTCAGGTGCCATATTTGACATGACACATGTCCTAATAAGCCCAGATGCTAATGCTCTCACCCTCTTGTATTACTTTGTGTGTTTTCATCTATAATTTTGCTTACATTCCTTTATTTGTTAGATCTCCCCCCAACCTCCCTGCCAGTAGAATGTGAGCTCCTTTTATACAACAAACATTTCACATTTCCTTTGCATCACTTTTATCTAGCATAACATCATCAGATGAGACAATAATTGAATTCGCTTAGCATACTGTGAACACTGCATAATGTTAGCAATTAGGTGTTCCCTCACTTAGATAAATGCCAACTGCAAGTCATGTCACCATTTCCCTGATAGAAATGGTGGTCTTTGAAAACAAAGGAAAAATGAAACCTGTAAGTAGTATGAGTTGCTTCAATGAGAACCCAGCCAGGTGAGTATCTCAGCACATTCTATCCCTTTTCCCTCTCCCTCACCAAAGGAAGGTAAATTTTGTTGGGTAGAAGCTTCCCACTTAACCTTGGAGTTTACTGACTAGATTCCTTCCTTCCTTCCTTCCTTCCTTCCTTCCTTCCTTCCTTCCTTCCTTCCTTCCTTCCTTCCTTCCTTCCTTCCTTCCTTCCTTCCTGCTGGCCTTCCTGCCTTCCTTCTTTTTTTTTTCTTTTCTGAAAATTTATTTATTTATTTTTAGTTTAAAACATTCAGTTCCACCAGCTTTTGAGTTACAAATATTCTACCCCTCCCTCCTCAAGATGGCATGCAATCTGATATGGGCTATGCATATTCACATTAAAGATATTTTCACATCAATTATGTTGCAAAGAGTTATAACAATGGAATGAACCATGAGAAAGGAGAGAGAAAAAGATAGATAGAGAGACAGAGAGAGAGAAAGAAAGTATGCTTCAATCTTCATTCGGAATCCATAATTCTTATTCTAGATATGGATAGCATTTTTCATCATGAGTCTTTTGGAATTTTCTTAGAATGCTGCAATGCTGAGATGAGCCATGTGTATCAAAGATAGTTATTGCACAATGTGACTGTAACAGTGTACACTGTTCTCCTGATTCTGTTTCCCCACTCAGTATCAGTTCATATTAGTCTTTCGATATTTTTTTCTGAAGTCTGCCTTTTCATCATTTCTTATAGCACAATAGTATTCCATTACATTCATATACAACAATTTGTTCAGCCATTCCCCATTCGTTGGCCATTCCATCAATGTCTAATTCTTTGGCACCACAAAAAGCTGCTCTAAATATTTTTGTACATGTGGGTTTTTCTCCCATTTTATAATCTCCTTGGGATACAGCCCTAGAAATAGGATTTCAAGGTCAAAGTTTATGAAAATTTTTATAGCATTTTGGGCATAGATCCAAATTGCTCTCCAAAATGGTTGCATCAGTTCACAACTCCACCAACAATTCATTAGTGTTTCAATTTTCCCACATATTCTCCAGCATTTATTAATTTTCCTGTTTTGTCACATTAGCCAGGTGTGACTTGGTATCTAAGGGGTGTTTTGGTTTGCATTTCTTTAATCAATAGTGATTTAGAACATTTTTTCATAGAAGTAGATATCTTTAATTCCTTTCTCTGAAAACTACCTGTTCATATCTTTTGACCATTTAGCTCTTTCTCTCTTTTCCAAGACCAAACCTCAAACCCATTTCACTTGAGCTCATAGATTGAACTGCAATAAGTCCCTGCCCAAGCTGTAGTTGATGGCTATATTTTGGACCTTCCTAGATCAGAGTGAATGTCAATAGTAACTGTTTCTCTCTTGACCAGCAACCCTGTGGGTCTTCTCCTGAGATTTTTTTAAATTAATGTGGCCATCTCTTGACTCACTTCTTAAAGAGGCCTATTCACTGAATGGGTGTTACCTCAGTCAAAGGGAGAAGCTGAAAAGGCCTTAGTGTAGAATGACCAGGGTCTTCTATTGCATCCTGAGCTTTCCCCATTCATGCCAGTAAATATCTGGCCACTGGAACCAGATGGTTCTGGAGGAGAAAGTGGGGCTGGTAACCTTATGCTTATATATCTAGGTAGTTATCTTCCCCCCCTTTGTTCTTTGAGAAGAGAGAAAAGTTCTTTCTACTATTATGCTTACTACTACTGCTGGTTCATTTGTATATTGAAATTTAAGTTTTTCTAAGTGTTTTACATTGCATTTAAATTTGGGGCTGGTGGTATAAATGGATGGTGACTATCTGGGCAGGAAAGAAATAAAATGTTAAAACTCACAAACATTGGTGAAATTGTTCATGTATCTACTTATTACATAGGTATCCATGTTATCCTGGGATAAACTCCTTTACCTCATGTTGAGTAATGTATCCATCAGGCTACTAATTATTCTACTCATTTTTCCAATTTCTTCTTTTCAAAAATTTATAGGAATTCATTATATCATGTGTATATGTATGAATGTATATATATATATATGTATGTATTTTGAAGAGATTTAGAGTTTTGGGGGAGTAGTAGATTTTTATTGGGGAGTAGAATTTTATTTGATTTATGGGATAGTATTTCCGTCTTTGTGAGCTCCTACATGAAGATATAGAACAAGTGTTATTGCCAAGAGATATTTATAGTATGTTTTAGATACACTTCATATTTCTAGCTGTTTATGATACCACTAAGTTTCTGTTGCTGTTGGGTGAATCTGAATATCTGACTGTCCTAAAATTTCTTTATCATTTGACTTCTCTCTTCTATAAGTATTCTCTGTACTGTGAAAACTATATTTTCTTTCTTGCTTTATGGATAAGTGCTGAATATTCTTAGAAATGCAATGAGAGGAAGGGAAAAAGGAGGTATGAGAATGGGTCAGGACTCTCAGTTAATTGCCACCATATCATAGGATAAATGATAGAAAATAATATGTTTTACTTTTTTTCTCTAATTCTGCATATTTA
This sequence comes from Petaurus breviceps papuanus, assembly GCF_028583685.1. Taxonomy (NCBI): domain Eukaryota; kingdom Metazoa; phylum Chordata; class Mammalia; order Diprotodontia; family Petauridae; genus Petaurus; species Petaurus breviceps. The sequence goes on from NW_027186352.1 coordinate 18,186,249, forward strand.
GATCATTATACTGCCAAACACGTGCATATGTTAAAAAATAGCAGCATTTTTTTTCTTCAAGATGGTCTGATTTTGAATAATGATGTACTAAAATCAATATGTACAGTTCCAGGATGTTTTCAAGTTGTTATTTGAAGCCTTTTTTTCTTATTCTAGCTTCAGTGGATTACTTCATGCTGTTAAATAAATGTTTTTGTCTTTCTTTAAGATCTATTGTGTGATTGAAAATAATCCTATCGAGTGTTTCCTTAAATTTGTAGAGAGCATTCAATGTTGGCAAACTGAATTGGGCCATCAATCTCTTTAATGTAGCTATAAATTGTGACAACAAGCTGTGAAAACTTTAAGGGGAAAATATAATGTTTATACAAATAATCTTAGAATGGTAAAAGCAAAACACCTACATTTACATATTTATATCAAAGTTAATAATCACGTCTTTGTCTTTGTGTTTATATCCATATAACTCTCAAACCTATATATTTCTATCTGCTCCTTCATGTCTATACTTATTCACCTTATCTCCTTCCTTCCTTCCTTCCTTCCTTCCTTCCTTCCTTCCTTCCTTCCCTCCCTCCTTCCTTCCTTCCTTCCGTCCTTCCTTCCTTCCGTCCTTCCTTCCTTCCTTCCTTCCTTCCTTCCTTCCTTCCTTCCTTCATTCTTTCCTTCCTTCCTTCCTTCCAAATTTGGAACACTGAGTACATAATAAATTATATGTATCTTGAGGATGCTAGGTGGTATAGTAAATAGAGCACTGATCCTGGCGTCAGGAGGACATGAGTTCAAATCTGACCTCAGACTCTTAACACTTACTAGCCACGTGACCTTGGGCAAGTCACTGAACCCCAATTGCCCTGCCTTCCCTCCTTCAAAGAGCAATAAAATAAAATAAAATTTAAAAACTAAATAAATTATATATATCCAGTCTCAAGAGGGCCCTTAATGCAACAAGACAGTCTTTTGGCATTCCGAAATTCCTTACTACTCATTCCCCAAAGAACCTACTCCAAATTTTCTCTTCACTCCACCCTCACTTCTCTCAGCTGAAGAACTTGCCTCTTAACTAAGAAAATTGAAATGCTTTGACATAAGCTGCCTTTTGTTCTATTCTCTTCATTTCTGAATTCCTTGGCATCATCTCCTGCTCTCTCCTCCACTTCCTGTGCCCCTGTCCAGTCACTGACAAAGAGAAAGCTCTTCTATTCATCAAGACCAATTGCTCCAAATTTCATTTGGCTCACCCCCTTCCCATTTTTTTATTCAATTGAATTATCAAGCATTCCTCATCTCCAAACTTCATTATGTTCTAACATGCAGATTCTCCCCTTCTTAGTCAAAATCAGATAAATATAAATAATAAAAATAATAAACATAAGGAAGGGGAAAAGGAGCAGAGAATACGAATTTATATGGCTACTAAGTGTCAGGCATTATGGTAAGTGCTTTCACAAATATCTCATTTGATATGAAAGAAACTCATGAGTGAAAACCTTCACAAGATCGGGGCATTCCTTCAAGCTATTGACATGCATCTAATTTTCTTTTCTGAATAAAACTCTTTAAAACCTGGGAGGGATTTACTTCTTACCTCCTCTTCTCTACTCACTTCTCGTCTCACTGCCATCTTGTTTTCTTCCTTATCACTCAATTGCAACTACTCTTTCCAAAGTTAACAAAGGTCACATAATTCCCAAATCTGATTTTTTCCCCCTAAAGTTCTCATTTAGCAACCTATCTACTGCATTTCTCACTATAGGTGATCCTATTTTCTTAGATACTCTCTCCTTTTAAGTTTGCTTTTCTTTTCACAACTCTCCACTGGTTCATCTTATAGCTGTTCCAACTACAGCTCAATTTTCTGACTTGTCATTCATATCACATTCCCCTAAATAGTATTATTATTATTTCTAAGGTTCTCTCCTAGGTCATCTTCTCCCTTTATACTCTATCTGGGTAACCTCAACAGTGAACATAATATTATACATTTGCTATATATGCACATACATATACATGCACATATACACACATCTACATATTTCTGTGTGTCTTTCTGTCTGTCTATAATTCTGCATTATCAGTTATCTACTTTATCTCTCAAGCTGTATGTTCAAAAGACATTTAAAATTCAACTTGACCAAAATTTGTAAAATAAAAATAACAACCTTCTCCCTAGTCTCTTCTTCCACCATTTTTTTCTCAATTACTGTCAAATTTGTCACTATCCTTCCTGCCCATATCCCTGGCTCATTAGCTCAACATTCTTTTCAATTTTACATTCTCTCTCATCCCACTTCCCAAAACTTGCTGTACTTTGATGCTTCTACCTTGACAACATCTTTGACATCTAAATCTCTCCATTCACACAGCTACCACCTTAGTTTAGACCATCGTGATCTTTAGCAAAATTATTTCAAAAGCTTTCTGATTGTATTCTCTGCCTCAAGCATCAACACTTGAGTTCATCTTACATTAAAACACCAAAATAACTTCCCTTAAATCCAATTCTGACCAAGTGACTCGAGTTCAGCCAACTCTAGAAACATCCTATTGCCTCTTGGTGAATGATGTGGGAATACACATGTGTATATGAGAAAGAGATAAAAAATATATAGCTGATGTGTAAATACATATATACATATAATATAGTATATTAAATATATAATACCAATATGTTGATTAATATATCGATTAATAATTAGTATTAGTTGATTAGATTTATATTTGTATATTAATCAATATTTTAATATGAAGGAATGTCAATCTAAAACTTCACATATTAATTAATTGTTATAAGGATATATTCATGTATGTGCAAATAAGCTAAACATATATTTTCTATAACTGGATATAAATATAGAGATATCTCAATCTATGCCTGCCAGTATAAATATATATACAGTTGGATATAGATATGAACTTGTGTTGTCTTTTAATATTCTCTACAATCTGCCTGCAGACATTCTTCCTCTTCTTATTGTACCTCCTGCACCCTGTGATGTAGCCAACCTAGTCTTCTTTGTCTTCCTTACCCATGACACCCAAGTCACCCAAATCAATGACTTTAGGCTGGCCATCCTCCATGTTAGGAATAAACACCTTCCTCACTACCACCTACTAGTTTTGCTCCTTTCATTTAAGATGCAGATCAAGCAAATATTTTGCATGAAGCCTATCCTGAGTCATCCCCAACTACTTTGTTTGAAATAGTTTGTGTATTTGCTTTTTATGAATGTTTTATTGATGCTGTATATAATTTTAAATTTATTTACTATTGCCCCCAGTACCTTACATTGTAAATGGCTTTAGCAGATGGATTTCTTTATTCTTAGTATTTGTATCCCATATCACCCAACACGATTCTTTCTTTCCTCACTAAGTGCAATGCCTTGCTTACAATCTTTAACTCTTCTCCAAATGCTGCCCTCATATGAGGGACTTCAACATAAATTCTGATATTCAGCCAAACACCCAAATCATGAATTTTTTCAACTTACACATGACCTACTTTTCCACCCCACCTCAGCCATATACAACAATGGTCACAAATCAATCACACATACTCCAATTCAAAGTCCATGAGCTCTGAAATCCCCTTATTCATTCACAATCTATTGTCATTCCATGTCTTCCTCTGCTTTGCTACCCCAAACGATGTTCTTTGTCATACTATGACCTCCAATTGCTCAAAACCTCAGGTTTCTTCTTTGCAACATTCCTGCACTAGCTACACTCTCCTTTCCCCACTTTGTTGCCTTGGTGAAAGAATTGAACACTTCATGCTATACTCTATGATACTTTAGTCCCTTGCCACCATTTTTATCACTGATTTTTCCTTGCCAAGACTTAGCCTTGGATGACTCTCACCATCCAGTGCATTTACTCATAACATATGCTGCAAAATATCATTCAGTCATGCTCCTTGGATCCACTACAAATTTGTTCTATATTGCTTCAAGGCAATACTTTTATACATCCCAATTATTTACAATCCCATTCACAACAGTGGATCTTCTAAAACTTTTAGCCCCTTCTCAAACTTTCTTGGATCTTTTCCCCTCTCCCCCCAGTCTCAACTGTGAAGCTTGCCTCATATTTTGTGTTTGTTTTTGGTTTGGTTTGGTTTCTCATATTTTCCTGTTCCTTCCTTATCTAATAATAACCTCTGATCCTTATCTGATAATCCAAATCTAACAACCCAAAGAACACTTTTCCTTCTCTCCTCCTTCACCCATTACACAGTCAGAAGTGGTCTTTTTCCTTTTCAAAGTAAATTCCTCTACATGTACAATGTATCATATTTCATCCCATCTTATCCAGAAGATTCCCCCTCCCCCCCATCACTCCCACTTTCTCACTTCTTCTTCAATCTTATGCATTTATTGCTTACTTCCCCACTGCCTACATCATACCTTAAAAAAGTCATTTCTTCCATCATCCCATATTTTTTCTCCCTTTTCTTCTCAAGCTCATTGGGAAGGCTCTCTCAAACACATACCTCTTCTTCCTTTCCTCTCTCTTTTTGACTCTCTATGATCTGGCTCTCATACTCACCATTAAATGGGAAATGCTGTCTCCAAGTTACTAAAAAACCACTCCATTGCCAAATCTAATAGCCTCCCTCCCTCAAATTTTAAAAGCATTTATCATCTGTGCATTGTTAATTGGGGCAGCTAGGTGGCACAGGATAGAGCCAGCCCTGGAGTAAATAAGATCTGCATTTGAATCAGGTTTCAGGGTGTGATCCTGGGCTAGTCACATAATATTTTTCACTTTGGTTTCCTCATCTGCAAAATAAGTCAGAAAATAGCAAACTACTACAACAATTTCATGAAAAAAATCCAAATATTGTCCCAAGCATCAAACACGACTGAAATGGCTAAACAGCAACACCAATTCTTGTTTTAACACTTTTCTTTTTAAATTGAGTTTCAAATATTCTCCCTACCTCTCATTCTTCTCCCACACACTAAGAAGGCAACCAAAATAATAACACTTATTTGTGTAAAATCATGCAAAATATTTTATTTCATGTTAGCCATATTATAAAAAAGAAAAAAAAAGAAAATGATAAAATTGTCCTTCAATTTCTATGTGTGTATGTGGATTTGTATATATGTATGCATGTGTGTGAGTATATATGTGTATATGTATATATGTGTGTATGTGGCTTTGTATATATGTATATATGTCTGTGCATATATGTATGTGTATGTAAGCATACATAGATGTGTATGTGTGTGTTTAAATGTGTGTGTGTTTGTGTAAATGTTTTCATCATAAATCCTTTCAAATTCTCTTGGATCATTATACTGGTCAGAGTAGCCAAGGCTTTCAGAGTTGATCATGATTTCAACATTGCTATCATTATGCACAATGATTTTCCAGTCCATCTCATTTCACTTTTCATCAGTTCATATAGATCTTGCAATATTTTTTCCCCTGAAACCAATCCCCCATATTTTTTATAGCATAACAGAACTCCATCACAATTCTAGACCACAGCTTGTTCTTTATTCTCCGATTGGTGAACATCCCCCTAATTTCCAACTCTTTGCCATCAGATAAAAAGCTACTATATATATACATATATATATATATATATATTGTACATATGAATTTCTTTTTCTTTCTCTTTGATCTATTTTAAGGTAGAGATCTCCCAGTGTTATTGAGTTGAAGGGTGTGTACAGTTTTATAGCCCTCTGTGTATAGTTCCAAATTCTTCTCCAAAATGCTCACAACAGTTCAAAACTCCACCAACAGTTTATTAGTATATTGATTTCTCTCATTGCCTCCAATAGTTGTCCTTTCTAGTCTTTTAGATCATTTTATATGATTATAGATAGTTTTTGTTTCTTCTTCTGTAAACTGCCTGTTCCTATCCTTTGACCATTTATGGCAGTGGCTTTTATATTGCTTCAATTAATCTGACATTTCCTTATGCAGTTTAGAAATGAGTTCTTTATCAGAGAAACTTGCATATAAATTCACTGTCTATGGTGCCTTTTAGCAAAATACAGTTTCCATGATTATCTCTTTTAATTAGGTCTATTTTTACTTTGACTTAATCTGAGATCATGATTCATACCACAGCCTTTTTAACTTTTGCTGAAGCATAATGGAGTCTACTATAGACTTTTAATTTAATTCTAAGTGTGTCTTTCTGTTTCAAGTGTGTCTCCTTTACACAATATCTCGTTGGATTCTGGTTTCAAATCCACACTGCTACCTACTTCCATTTTATAGGTGAACTCATGCCTTCAAAGTGACAGAGTTACTAACTATATTTCCTTCCATTCTATATTCTTCTGCTTATCCTTCTCTCTCTCTCTCTCTCTCTCTCTCTCTCTCTCTCTCTCTCTCTCTCTCTCTCTCTCTCTCTCTCTCTCTCTCTCTCTCTCTCTCTCTCTCTCTCTCTC
>NW_027186352.1:18192677-18239696 GCF_028583685.1 Petaurus breviceps papuanus
CTCTCTCTCTCTCTCTCTCTCTCTCTCTCTCTCTCTCTCTCTCTCTCCTATTCCTTCTCACAATTCTGTTTTGTTCCTGATCCAATGCCTCCTTTAATCCAGTCTCCCTTTTATCATTATCTCCAATATCTCTTCTCCCCTTTCCCTTCTATTTCCCTATTGGGTAAGACAGATTTCTATACTTAACTGACTTTGTGTATATCTATCCATACATTCACACACACACACACACACACACACACACACAAATCTGCTCTTTCTTTCATACCTCCTTTATGTGAGAAAATACCTCCTATTCTACCTTTCACTTCCCTCTCTTCAAAGTACATCCCTGTATTATACTCAGGTCTGTTGGATAGTTTGTTTGTGGTTGTAATACTTTTTGTTTGTTTGTTTTTGCCTTCCAAAATATGTTTCCAAACCCTCTGCTCCTTTAACATGAAAGCTGCTGAACCCTGTGTCATTCTGACTGTGACTTCATGGTATTTATTTATTTGGGGATGCTTACATATTTTCTCCATGACCTGGGAGGTCTGGAATTTGGCTATGACATTCCTGGGAGTTTTCTTTTTGGCATATTTTTCAAGTGCTGATTGGTGGATTCTTTCCATATCTATTCTACCCTCTGGATCTAAGATATAACATTTTCCTTTATAATTTCTTGAAATATGATAGTAATGCACTTTTTGCCAAACCTTTCCGGTACTCTACTAACTTAAATTAACTGTCCTTAATCTATCTCCTATGTGTCATTTTTTTCTAGTCACTTTTTTTTCTAATGAGATATATCACTTTTTTATTCTTTAAATTTAGTTTTATAGTTTATGTCTCATGGAGTCATTAGCTTCTACTTGCCTATGTATAATTTGTAAGGAATTACTTTCTTCAGGGAACTTTTGTGCCCCTTTTGTCCATTTCACCATGTCTACAATCTCAGTTGTCTAACCCTCTTGCAATCTCTGAACGCAGAACTTCCCATGCAGCTGCCTTTAAGTCCCACTGCAGATGCTGCTTTTTTGCATGCTCTGCACAGACCCCCAGTCCTGTGTCACAGAACTCTCTTGTCAACCCCCTAAGTTATCTTAAGCTGGAAAAATGTTTCACTTTGACCTTTTCTTGTTTCTGCCCCTCCAACACTTGATTTGAGGGGTTATTTTAAAGTTATTTGAAGGGGAGTGTTGAGAGAATTAATCTGGGTAGCTGCACATACTCCATCATCTTTTTTCCATCCTTCTAATGGCCTTTTCTTAATTCCCTAAGTGACTCTAGAGCCACCTCAGAATTCAGGGGAATCAGGAAAGGCTTCTTGTAAAAAAATACAATTTTAGCTGAGCCATTAATGAAGCTGGGTAAGCCAGCATGTGGAGGGGGTCTTAGGGAGTGAATTCCAGGCATTTGTGATGTCTAATAAAAATGTTCAGAGTAAGGAGATGTATCTTGTTATGCAAAGAAAGGAAAGGGGGACAGCATCGCTTTATGACAGACTATCTGGAGGGTTAGTAAGGCTTCAGAAGGTCAGAAATGTAGGAGGTAAAGTCCATCATCCTATTCTCTGGGATGTTCTCTTTCAAGATATTTGTAATTATAGTCTTTCTTTGTTCTCATCCTAAATATATGATTGCTTCAACTTAGATTTGATTTCTGGATATTTATCCAGTTCATATCTGCTTACCATTTGTGTTTCAGAGGGCTTGGTGCTGGGCCCTCTTCTCTTCTCTTCTCTCTTTACTCTATTTCTCTTGGTGATCTGATCGGCTCTGATGGATCCAATTATCATCTCTACATTGACAATTCTTAAGTGTCTTTGTCTACCCTTAATCTCTTTGCTGTCCTGTACTTTCAGATTTCTAACTGCCGTTCAGACAAATTGAATTGGATGTTCTTTTGACAATTTAGACTTCACATGTTCAAAATTGAACTAATTATGTTCCTCACAAACTTTCCTACCTGAGAAACCTCCCTATTATTCTGGAGGCCACCATCATCATCCTCACAGTCACCAAGGCTGGCAACCTGCAAAGAGTGATCTTTGACTCTTCATATTTTTTGTCCCCACCACACTCAGCCTGTGGCCAAGACCTCTGGATTTTATTTTTGTAACATATCTTGGAGGCATCTTTCCTCTCTTTGGACACTGTCAGTACCTTGGTGGAGACCTTCATCATTTCCTGCCTAGACTATAGAAATAATCTGATAGTCTATATATTACAAGTCATGACCCACTCAAGTCCATCCCCACATTCAACTGACAATTCTTTCTTCCTGATGCACGAATCTAACCAAGTTACCCTATCACATGCTCAAAAAATTCCAGTAAATCCTTATAAAATCCTGGATCAAATGTAAAATCTTCTGTGTGGTATCCAAATCCCTTCAAAAATCTCCCATTTATTTCTGATCAAATTATGCCTTATATTCACCCTCTCCCAGGTACCTTTCAATCTAATGACACTGGCCTCTTTGCTGTTCCTTAAACAAGATATTGCATCTCCAAAATCTATATATTTTCAATGGCTTTCCCTCATGAGCTTTTCTCTCAGTTAGAGATGCAAATTTGAAAATCTGGATAGATTTTGAAGCTGAATAAATAGATCTGAAAAATAATCTGAAAAGAACAAAAGTGGAATATAGCAGAGCTGATGAAATCACCAAGTGAGAGAGTATAGATCAAGAAAAGAAGGCCCACAATAGAACCCTATGGGAAACACACCATTACTAGATTTCACCCATGTGAAGATGTAGCAAAGGTAGCTTTAGCCATAATGTTCCCTCTGCTCTGCCAGAAGATTGTTGTGAGAAGGGGGCCACAATATGCACCAACACTGCCGAAGGGGTCCCTGATACAAAAGTGTTCAAGAAGCCCTACCTTTAAGTCAATGCCCTGTCATCTCCTCAGCTTTGCCCCCCACTCACTGAGAATGTAAGCCTGAACCAAGTTCATCTACCCTTGTGAGGAACAGCTCTCAGATGCTGAGTAGACCATTATCTGTAGTGGTGCTAAAAGGGCCAGAGGTTTGGACAGATGTATTTTGGCAACATTATGTCCCTTGACCTCACTTATCCCCAGATGTGTTTTCCAAACTAGTGGCATCTTAAGGGACATTGGCACAGCAGCCAAGTTCTTCGTGGATGAGTCTGCCATTGTGGGGGTAGCTGGCTCTGGAGCTGGGATTAGGAGTGTGTTTGGAAGTCTCATCATTGGTTATGCCAGGAACATGAAGCAGCAGATCTTTATCTATGCCTTCCTGGGCTTTGTGCTGAGGCCATAGGGGTCTTTTTGTCTGTTAGTGGCCTTCCTCATTCTCTTTGCTGTGTGATGAAACCATCTCTATCCCCCACATTTCTGAATGTTTCTCTGTATCCTCCAGGTCTTTCCACATCTCTTCTGTGTATACCTCCACCTCCATCTTACCAGGTAGCCCTGTAGAAAGCCATGGGCTCAGGGTTTGACAGACAGATGACAAATAAATACTGTAATATAATAAAAAAGGAAGTAGCCATCAGACAGGTCAGGTCAAAAGCAGGAGAGAGAGAGATATCATGGAGTACTAAAGAGATTAATCCTGACAAATCCTGCAGAGAGGTGAAGAAGGATGACTATTAGGGGTGGCCAGGTAGCCCAGCAAGTAAGAGCACCATCCCCAGTGTCCGATGACCTGGGGATCAAATCCCATGCTCAGACACTTAGCACCTACCCAGAAACCCCTGGCCATGTAACCTTTAGCAAGTTACTTAACCCCAATTGCTTAGGGGTGGCCAGGTGGCTCAACAAGTAGGAGCACCAGCTCCAGTGTCTGGATGACCTGGGGATCAAATCTGGGCTCAGATACTCAGCACCCACCCAGAAATAACTGGCCCTGTAACCTTGAGAAAGTTACTTAAACCTGATTGCTTTTTAAAAAAAAAGGATGACTATTGAGAAAAGGTCATCAGATTTGGCAATTAAGAGATAATGGTTCACTCAGAGAGTAGACTCAGTTAAATGATAAGAATGGAAGATAAGCTGCAGAGACTTAAGAGAGCCAGAGGAAAGGTATCAATTGTAGACCACCTTCTCAAGTGGTTGAGCCATGAACGGGAAAAAAATATTGATTGATAGTTAAGATGGATAGATTAAATGAAGATGAATTGAACTAAGACAACAAAATGGTGATAGTATATTTATAAGTACATATTGCATCATTGACACAGGGGCTACTGAAAAAGTGAAAGTGATCTCTGTCCTACAGAGAAAATTCTTTTTAAAATATGCCTCCTGGATAATGTGATAAATATACTATAATTCATGAAAAAGCATACACAGACATAGAGTCCATTTTTTTAACACAGAAATTTTCATATAACACCATGATACCTGACAGATCATGTAATTCTGAAAAAGTTAGCAACATCATAGATAATTATGCTTATATGAAAAAGTTAAAATCAGAATCAAGTGGAATTTATATTTTTGCCAGTCATGCCTAGAATTTATTCAATTTTATAGAAAAAGTCAAGTTATCCTACAAATACCAATAGAGTGAAAATTCCTTGAAGGCAGTTTTTTTTTTCTTGGACCTATGTTTGAATTCCCTTGATGTGGCACAGCACTGAGCACATAGTAGGTGCTTAATACAATTAAGTTATATGAAAAGGCTGTCTCACCCAGATGGTACATAACATAGCACAGGCCGCAAGGAAAGAAATCTACTGCTGGTTGGAAGAGTCCTTATAGCACCATCTTATCATAGGGAGAGCTAGAAGGGACCTCAGGGATTATCTCATATAAGCTCCACATTTAATAGATGAAAACACACACACAAATACATGTTACATATATGCATGTGTGTATATATATATATATAATTATACATATACCGTGTTTCCCTGATAATAAGACCTATCCCAAAAATAAGCCCTCCCCGTACTGTGTAAGATTCCTCTAAAATAAGCCCTCCCCCGAAAATAAGCCCTATTGAGATTGCTACTGTAGTGAAGGTGATCCCCTGCGCTACACGCTACATTACGGTACCCTCTGTATGCACCGTCCGCCCCCCCGGGTGAAACGCACGCCACGCTCTGAGCTGCATCCAATCAGACCTGCAGCAGTGAGTGCGTCATCCTGTTCTTCCCCAGTGATTTGCTTATTGAATAAAGGTACATTTTTTTGTTCACATTTACCTGTTTATTAAAATTGCTGTCAATGTTCATTAAAATAAGCCCTCCCCTGAAAATAAGCCCTCTGGTGTTTTTCTCTCCAAAAAATTTAATAAGACAGTGTCTTATTATCGGGGAAACACGGTACATGTACACAGACACGTATGTACACACACATTCAGAATCCTCGATGTGAAGGTCATGATGATAAGTATCAATCCCTTTTCACTCCAGCTTTGAGAAGGCTTAGCATCAGTCAAAGTAGAGTGCAGGGATCACCTGCTACACCTCCACTTACTGAACGTTGCTTCCATTCCCAGAAATATTTCTATATTCTTCTCTTTCATTGATCAGTCATTTCAATTCTGTGCATCTCTTCACGTCCCCATTTGGAATTTTCTTAAAGACATGGCAGTGCTTTGCCATTTCCTTGTCTGGCTCATTTCACAGAAGAGGAAAGTGAAGTAAACAGGGTTAAGTGACTTGCCCAGGGTCACACAGGCAGTACTTCTCTACATCTATGCTTTTCCCTCCCAGGTCCTGCTTAGTATAAGTTGTTGCCGCTTCTTTGTATCTCTAGTTCCTAGAAAGGTACCTGGAACAGTAAGTACCCAAGAAATGCATATGAAATTCATTTGTTTGGATTCAATTGGATGTTAATTTTATAGGCAAATTTTATTCTTAATATTTATAGTTCCCTCGGGAGAATATTTAAAACTTGATGAAAACAGAGAATTTACTTTATATCTTCAACAAAATTTGACCAAACAGAAGATGCTTCAGGTCCATCACTCTGGAGGCATTGTGAGATTTATAACTATCATCACTTTTAGTAAGAAATGATCACATTTGAGTTCAATCAGACATATTGAATAGGAAATATGAGGTCTTTCTTTTCGAATAGAGGCATTTTTTTCTACTGCTGTTACTTGCACTGAAAAAATATCCATGTGTGATATTTGCTAACTCTGGCCTTTTGCCTTTCCTTTTTGTTACTTCTATAATCTCCATTTTGAGCTCTCTAGCATTGTGATTACTGAAGACAGGAGAGCTGACTGAAGGAGTACAATGTAAAACTTTTTATAGTACAACAGTTTTGCCTTGTTTTTTTTCTTCTTCCGTTCCATTTTTTTCTGACTCCCCACAAATTATAATTCATGATTTCCAATCAGATGGGTTGTTGCAAGCATTTGTGGTGACAATACACTAATTGGTTTGCACATCTTCAAAACAATTGTCTTTCTTTCTCCTACTGCCTGTTTAAAAATCATAAAGGATACAAAACTAAGTGGTAAGGTAACTTGTACTTCCTATTTCTTTTTGTTTTCCTTTTAGTTTCATAGGAGTTTATCTTCTTGGTTACACTTTCAGAAAAGGAAAGTTCTGTAGTGTAGAATCATTGAAATGAGTGACATGAGCTAAGCAAAGAGTACTCTCAGCCTTTTCCATGGGTTACTCAGAAAATAAATATTGAGAGAAAAAAAGATTAAAAATGTTTCTTTCTCCTTGCCCCCAGGGAAGGTCAAGTAGGCTATGGGCAACAAAAACAAGAAAGGAAGGCTGGACTGTCAATGGGCATCAGGAAAAGAAAATTATAGGAGCCTTTAAGTGCCACATTCTATGGTAACAAATATAATCCAAGATTTATAATTACGGAAGCTGCAAGAAAATACAGGAACATCTATACTCTTCAACACAAACTTTAAGTCATACTGTGAGCCCTTTGTTCTTTTTAATATTGACATTTATAATTACAATGAGACAAAAGAAGTATGAAGCCACTAGTCTCTCTTTAGAAACAGTACGGTTGACTCTAGGATATAGAGAAAGTATATATAAACCTGGAAAACCAATATTAATATCTGTCTCAATGTCTTGGTAATCCTAGGTCCTCCAGCTAACTTCTCAGAGTCCTGGTCAATTGTCAAAGACTGTCAGTTGAAAGGAAGATATTAACTTGAAGTGGTAGAGACTTTATTTTCCACCTGGAAGCTCCCCATATCATTAAAACTATAGGTCCAGTTCTTATCCCTATCCTATTTTCTGTTTGACATTGAGGAGGCAATGACAAAATGGAAATTATCCCCACCCTTGAGCCACTGTTCTATTATCAAACAGCTGATAGGGAAAATAAAATATAATTTTTACCCTCTTAAAATTTTGCATAACATATATTTAAAACTCACCCATTATCTTTGGAGTGGTATACACACAAACACACACGTATGTATGTGTGTATGTATTTGATTTAGAAATAGAATTAAGTTATGTAGGACATACATAGTGATAAATTTAATATCTTTAAAAAATAAGTCAATTGATTTAGATTAGAAATTTTAAGTAACTGTAGATACAATGGATATATCTAGCCATTGCATCAGTCTTCTGGTTCCTTCCTTCATCTAGTAAATGTTTATTTTCTTTATACCCATAAAAGCATTGAAATTGGAATATGTTTCATTCCTTGATTTTTTTATTTGTTGTGCAAATTACCAGGAAGTATGTATATATAAAAGACTAATTTCAACTTTACTTCAGGGTTGTACAAGTGTCAGTTGGTTAATGTTAATTTCCCAATTGATAACATAACTACATGGCCTGTGTAGTATCTAGGATTCAAAAACAAACAAACAAACAAAATGTGTTGGCATCTTCATAATACGATATGAATTCTGGAGAAAGGATGGGCATATTTTCTGTTCCATTCACCAGGAAATTCAGTATAAAGACTTCAAAGATGCAATATTTCCTTAAACCATATACTTTTGAAAAGAGAAGGAAATCCAGCTGGTATTTGCTGCACATACTCTGGGTGAATGGCAGAATGACAAGATATGCTGCAGACATCTTGGGAATCAAAGAACTGGATATCTAGGTCCGCTGCCACTAATCAATCTGTGCTTCCTCATATCATGATACAGGTATGATTTAGTGGAGTAAGGAAAATAGTTGAGAGATGCCCAGAGCAGATCAGATACACGATCTGAAACCTTCTGTGACATCAAAGGACAAAAGGAAGATCATTAAGCAATTCTCCAACTTTTTGCTGGGGCAGAGGACTTCAGGTAAACTCATCAGTTCATGGGTCATCTATAAGCACACAAGGGCAGAATTCAGTCATATATGTACACCTCAGAAACATAATATAGGGACTAACTAGTTTTGATTAATCCCCAAAGTGAGAAAGTCAATAACATAATTATAAGGGGTTATAAAGACATTTAATTATGAAATATGCTCACAACCAATATCAATATTATAAAAGGATACCATTATGAAGCTGTACCACATTTTATGAAATAGTTAAAAGGACAATTTCTCATTGAACAAGCAAATATGTGCATGTTTGTTTTTGGGTTGTTGTTGAGAAGACCCTGGTAAAAGAGGGAAAAAGAATTAAATTTCTCTCTTTCTAACCCAGCCCCTAGTGGCCATGGAATCTGGAAGTGAGACAGAGAGAAGAGGGAAGGAGGGAGAGGGAGAGCTAGAGACGAGAGAAAGAAATGAAGAAAGGAAGGAAGAAAAAAGAGATATCATACATCAGTAACAGAGTCATTTGAAAGGAAAATCAAAATGAAGTGATTTAGTGGCTGGGAGAACCCTGTTTCCCCATCTCTAGCCTGAAAGGTTGCAGACTCCAAGGTGTGGTTATAAGGAAGAAAAACTAGAAAGGCCTCTACCGATGCTCAGCTAAGGATTCTTGCTGTTTCTGGGGGAGCACGGTAGGATCCCAAGTGAATATTAAAATTGACCAAGAAACTGAAGAGATGGAGATGGCAGCTGCCCAAGCAAACCTGCCCCCTCACCATGAAATTTGATGGCATCAATATAATTTATGTTAGCAAGATTTATAATATCAGCAACACCTTTCACTCCTTCCTCTCTACCTACTCAATAGCTCTAAAATCAATTCCTTTCTTTTGACATTTAATGAAATCTTAAGATCAAAGGATCATTGATCTTTGGAGACCATCAATCTCAACTCTCTCATTTTACAGGTGAGAAAAGTATCTTATTGAAAGTAGCACAAGTAATGTTTATTGACTGAACTTGAAGTCATAGCTTCCTGATGTCAAGTCCATTGCCTTATTCCCTATATATTTTGCTCCTAGTTATTCTAATTCCTGCCCTTATCTTGTCTGACACATTTTTTTAATTATATTTCTTGCCTCTTGTTTATCCCCTTTCTAATTTCATTACTATTCACATGATCTTACTAATGTGATGTGCTAATGAAATCATTTCTCTATTCCAGAATATCCACAGGCACCCCATTACCTACCAAATCAAATATAATTTCCTTATGCAGGCATGTAATGGGAATGTAAATTTGTATGATCTTCCCTGCCCCTAGGCTAAAGTGCACCTGGAGCCTGGGGTGGGAGGCTTGTTTTTCAGTAGATACTTCTTGATTGGCCAGTGAGTCAATAATGTTGTTACATTCTCTGAGCCAGGAGAAGGCTATATAACCCCTGATTTGTTTTGGGGGCTCACTTTGAGAAATGTTCTGTGATTTGATCTGGATTCTGGGAAGCCGTTGTTGAGAACCCCCCCTCGGCTTTGAAAAACCCAGATGTTGAAACCCAGATGTTGATTTGGTATGGATGTAATGGTTGGACAGTTTGGAAACTGTCTACTTGATCTGTTTCTCTGTCTTGATAATTCTGTCTGTATATTCTGAAGTTTGGGGTGCTGACCCTTTTCCCCTAAACTAGGTAAACAATACATATGTTTGACTGATTAAAGTAAGCTTGTTAACCCATTTTGAGTTGCTTTCCTTTATCAAAGCAGATCCAAGGACCTATGTTGGCAGCCACCCTGGGGAGCTTGCTGCTACAAGGTATTAAAGGCTTTTGTTATCTCCCTTCAACCTTCCTATCTAACATAATCTTATACCAGTCTATATGACATTTGCTACATTACAGACAAACTGAATTGCTCACCACGGTCCTTTCACTTCCAGTCATTTCTCCTCTTTATGAGTCGGCCAACTCTACCTCTAACACCTTTCCCAGATTTTCTCCCCATTTCCTCCCATTGAAGTTCTTCCTTTTTTTCAAGGCTTATCTGAGATGTCATCTCTCTGCAACTTTTGTGGCTTCCACCCCCCTCTTCTCAGAAGAAAATGATAACTCCTTCCTAAAATACCAACAGTGTTTCACTTACCCTGTTTTACATCCGTCTTACTCTTGTAAAAGTTTCTATAACTCATCGATCTATGCAAATACTCTGCATGAGGTTATTGCCTTTGTTTCCTAGTATAATTCCTAATTTCTTGCTTATAGTAGTTATTAATGAGTATTTTAATTAGAACCTGCCAGGTAGGGGGCGGAGCGAATAGTGCGCTGGGTCTGGACTCAGGAAGTTTGCTTTTTGTTGTTCGGCTATTCCAGTCACGCTCAATGAGTCCAACCCGATTTGGGGTTTTCTTGGCAAAGATAGTGGAGTGCTTTGCCATTTCCTTCTGAAGTTCATTTTACAGATAAAGGAGGGAACAGGGTTAGTGATAACCAGAGTCACACATTTAGCAAGTATCTGAGGTCAGATTTGAACTCATCTTCCTCATTCCAGGCTTAGAATTCTATATGCTTCTCCATCTAGCTATCCTCCTGAATTCAAGTATTGCCTTAGACAATTAACAACTGTTTGACCCTGCACAAATCTCTTAATTTTGTTTGCCTTGGTTTCTCCAAACATAAAATTGCATAAATAGTAGCACCTAGTTTAGAGGGTTGTTGTTAGGATCAAATGAGATAATATTTACAAAGTTCTTAGCACAGTGCCTGGTATGCAGTAGATATCATATAAATACTTTTCTCCTTCCCCCTCCCCTTAATTAGCTTTTATTGTACTTCATTGAATTGAGTCCTGTGGCATTCTATCAGTAGGTGTTTTTGTTTTTTCTCAGGTTGGCACAGAGCTGGGATTCAACACTCATTTGTTATAGTTCTTTAGCCAGCTTTGAATCTAGCCAACAGTAGCATTATCTCCCAGTCAATATGTTCCCATGTTATGCACAAATATCTTAGAGGAGACTTGATAAATGCTCAGAGGAAATAAACATTATAGAAAATAACTATAGGATCACATACCAATCTGGGAAAGATACCCAAAGTAGCAAAAACTCCTCTGTTCATTATAGAGGAGACTAAACAAAAAGAACTTAAATGAATTCTCCAAGGTCATACAGATTCTAAGGGGAACTGCCAGGGTTCCATCACATGACCAGCAGGATTCCTGACTCCAAATCCAGTACTCTCCATAGCACCTATTCTATCAATGTCAGTCCTCAGTTGTACTTAGTCATTCTAACAACGATATAATTTAATGAATGCATACACACATAATATTTATGCAATATGTGAATGCGTATGTATATTAATACTCTATTATGATATGATATCATAATTGTACTGAATAAAAATGAAACAATCCAAACTGCCTTCTGAAAAACAAAAAGTTATTTAAACTCTTCTCCCATAAGAATAAAATCCTGTCACTTGTGTTATGTGCAACCCTAGCTTCTTTTATGTTTAAATAGATAATCCAATTAGCACAGTTTGCTTATAGAAGGCTACTCTGCTGGATTTCCAAGGGACCTCAGAAATTATCTAGTCTAGCAGTGAATCAAATGATCAGGAATAAATAAATGGAATCATAGCAATGCATGGTCACAGAGGAGGGATGTTGAAAATCGAGCTCAGGAAAAAGGAAGTTCATCTTGACCTTCACAATTTCTTTCTTTAATGTTCCACCCAACAGTTCATGAAAAGCTTTTGCAACTAAATAACCTTTCATTAATGATACAACTGACTGCTCATGACTTGCTGCTATGACAGTCTCTCTTATCTATTGGTCTACTGGGACTACAGTCAATTGACATGGATTGTAATCCTCACTCAGACCTGTACACCTTTGTCATCTTGGACAAGTTATTTGATTTCTCTGAGTCTCAGGCTCCTCAACTAAAAGAAATTGCTATAACATTTAAACTCTTAGGATGTGTTGTGGGGAAATTGCTTTGCAAACCTGGAAAAGTCCTATAAAATTTCAGTTATGATTTCCTTTGACTCATGTCCATATGCTATCCATACTCTGAGCCAACAATTACCTTTGAGCATATTGAAGAGAGAATTGGGGGTAATACAGGTAGAGAGTAAAACCATTTCAGTTTCCTATTTTCCTCACTCATAGAGAATGTCTAGCAGTGGAAGAACGTTCCACTCCGACCTCAACCCTTTTCCATCTGTTGGTGCCCCTTCTTTACTTCAAAGCCCCATTATTTGTCTCTTACAGGAAACTTTTAAAATCTCCTTCTTAAAATTCCTTAAGAAATATTTTAAATTACTTATTTGTATAACTACTAAATCACGTTCTTTCACTAGAATGTAAATTCCTTGAAAAGAGCCATTTTTAATACAGACCATAGCATAATATTTACTATATAATAGCGGATTAAGAAATGGTGGTAGAAGATGGCAGATTAGAAGCACGACCTCCAAGCAGCTTTGGCTTCCACCTTCCCCAATCAATGTAAAAATGGGACTCAGAACAAACTTTGGAGCTGCAGAACCCACAGAATGACACAGAGAAGCTAACCTCCCACTGAGGACAGCCCGGCAGGTGGGCAGGAATCATCCAGCCAGTGCTCTGGGAGCCGAGCCCAGGCCCCAGCCAGAGGTTTTAGTACAGGGTGGGCATGACCAACCTCTGGCCAGAGGGACTACAGATCAGCAGCAGCTGTGGCCATTTCCAGAATGATCAAAACATAGACGTGAAGGACTAAGTGAGAGGTCAGTGTAGTCTGGACTTTGGGACCCACTAAGTGGGAATGCTTGGTTTTGTCCCGGGGCGAGAAGCCGCTGAGATGCCACCACAGCCATCAAGAGCCACGTGGCAGCTTCAGCTCCTGGCCTACAGAGTGTAGGGGGACCAAGAGACCAGTATAAAGAGTAATTGCTCTTGCTTTAACCTGCTTGGATCTGGATTGCAGGCTAGGATGGAGATCTTGGGGCTAGGATGGAGATCTTGGGGCCATTTCTTCTTGTCCAGCTTGCCAGAGCATGTGGAGGCCTCAGAGAAGACACTCATCTAATACCTCCAGCAGCTGAGAAAACCCCAGCATTTGGGATGAAAGCTTCCCTGTCTGGGGGCAGAATCTTACTGTGGCAAAAAGCGTAGGGGTCAAGTGACTGAGGGGCAACATGACCAGGCAAAGGACACAAAGCAGACAGAAGATTCCCACATTAGACTCCTATTTTGGAGACAAAAAGGAACAAAGCATGAAACAGGAGGAAGACAGTGAAGTCAGAACTACTGCACCAAAAGCTTCAAAGGAAAATACAAGCTGGTTACATGCCATAGAGGACCTTAAGAAGTAGATAAGACAGGGGTGGCCAGGTGTCTCAGCGAGTAAGATCACTGGCTTCAGTGTCGGGATGACTTGGGGATCAAATCTGGGCTCAGATACTTAGCACCACACCCAGAAATAACTGGCTGCGTAACCTAGAGCAAGTTACTTAACCCTGATTGCTTTAAAAAATTAAAAAAAAAGAAGCACATAAGAGAAGTGGAGGAAAAAATAGGAAGAGAAATGAGAACGATGCAAGAAAATTATGAAATGAGAGTCAACAGCCTGAGTGAAGAAAATAACACCTTAAAAAATAGACTAACTCAAATGGCAAAAGAAGCTCAAAAAGGCAACAAGGAGAAGAATGCCATAAAAGGCCGAATTTGCCAGATGGAAAAAAGAATCTCAAAAGCTCAATGAGGAGAATCATTGCTTCAGAACTAGACTGGAGCAAATTGAAGCTAATGACTTTATGAGAAATCAAGATGCTGTTAAACAGATCCAAACAAATGAAAAAATAGAAGGCAATGTGAAATATCTCATGGGAAAAAACCACTGACCTGAAAAATAGATCCAGGAGACATAATTGAAAAATTATTGGACTACCTAAAAGCCATGATCAAAGTAAGAACATAGAAATCATCCTCCAGGAAGTTGTCAAAGAAAACTGCCCTGAGGTTTTAGAACCAGAGGGTAAAATAGAGGTTGAAAGAATCCACCAATCACCTCCTGAAAAAGATCCCCAAAAGAAAATTCCTAGGAATATTATAGCCAGGTTCTAGAATTCCCAGATTAAAAAGAGAATTTTACAAGCAACCAGGAAGAAACAATTTGAATATTGTGGAAACACAATCAGGATAACCCGGGATCTGGCAGCTTCTACACTGAGGGATTGAAGGGCTTGGAATATGATATTCGGGAGGTCAAAGGAGCTGGAATTAAAACCAAGAATCACCTACCCAGCAAAACTGAATCATGTTTCAGGGCAAAATATGGTCATTTAGTGGAATAGAAGACTTTCAAGCATTCTTGATGAAAAAAAACATAGTTGAATAGGAAATTTGACATTCAGATACAAGAAGCAAGAGAAGCATGAGAAGGTAAACAGGGAAAAGAAATCATAAGGAGCTTATCAAAGTTGAACTATTAACATTCCTACATGGGAAAACAATAATTGTAACTGATCAAACTTTTGTCAGTATAAAAATAGTTGAAGGGAATAGAAATATATATGAGGGTATATGGGCATATGAATACATATGAGAATGTAGGTACATATGTTTACAGATATACATAGATAGAAGGCACAGGACCAATTTAATAGGAAGGGATGATACTTAAAAGGTGAGTGTAGGGGGACCAAGCACCAGTCTGAGGGGTAATTGCTCTTGCTTTAACCTGCTTGGATCTGGATTGCAGTCTAGGGTGGAGGTCCTGGGGTGTGTGTCCAGCTTGCCAGAGCGTATGGAGACCTCAGAGAGGGCACCCATCTAATGCCTCTGGCAGCTGAGAAAACCCCAGCGTTTGGGACGAAAACTCCCCTGTCTGGTGGCAGAGTCCTACTGTGGCAAAAAGCCCAAAAGTCAAATCATTGAGTGGCAAAATGAGCAGGCAAAGGAAACAAAGCAGACAGAAGATTCCAACATTACACTCCTATTTTGGGGATAAGAAGGAGCAAGGCATGGAACAGGAGGAAATCAGTGAAGTCAGAACTCCTGCACCAAAAGCTTCAAAGGAAAATACAAGCTGGTTACAGGCCATAGAGGACCTTAAGAAGCAGATAACAGAAGTGGAGGAAAAATTGGGAAGAGAAATGAGAACAATGCAAGAAAATTATGAAATGAGAGTCAACAGCCTGACTGAAGAAAATAATACCCTTAAAAAACAGACTGACTCAAATGGCAAAGGAGGCTCAAAAAGGCAATGAGGAGAAGAATGCCTTAAAAAGACGAATTTGCCAGATGGAAAAAGAATCTCAAAAGCTCACTGAGGAGAATCATTGCTTCAGAATTAGGTTGGAGCAAATGGAAGCTAATGACTTTATGAGAAATCAAGATGCAGTTAAACAGATCCAAATAAATGAAAGAATAGAAGGCAATGTGAAATATCGCATGGGAAAAACCACTGACCTGGAAAATAGACCCAGGAGAGATAATTTAGAAATTATTGGACTGCCTGAGAGCCATGACCCAAGTAAGAGCCTGGAAAGCATCCTCCAGGAAGTTCTCAAAGAAAACTGCCCTGAGGTTTTAGAACGAGAGGGCAAAATAGAGGCTGAAAGAATCCACCGATCACCTCCTGAAAAAGATCCCTAAAAGAAAACTCCTAGGAATATTATAGCCAGGTTCTGGAATTCCCAGATTAAGGAGAGAATGTTACAAGCAGCCAGGAAGAAACAATTTGAATATTGTGGAAACACAATCAGGATAACCCAGGATCTGGCAGCTTCTACACTGAGGGATCAAAGGGCCTGGAATGTGATAGTCCGGAGTTCAAGGGAGCTGGGATTAAAACCAAGAGTCACCTACCCAGCAAAACTGAGTATCATGTTTCAGGGGAAAATTTGGTCATTCAGTGGAATACAGGACTTACAAGCATTCTTGCTGAAAAAAACAGAGTTGAACAGAAAATTTAACATTCAGATACAAGAAGCAAGAGAAGCATGAGAAGGTAAACAGGGAAAAGAAATCATAAGGAACTTATCAAAGTTGAACTATTTTTTTTTTAAAGCAATTGGGGTTGAGTGCCTTGCTCAGGGTTGCACGGCCAGTTATTGTTTCTGGGTGTGGTACTGAGTGTCTGGGCCCGGATTTGATCCGGGTCGTCCCGGCACTGGGGCCGGTGCTCTTGCTCGCTGAGCCACCTGGCCAAAGTTGAACTATTAACATTCCTACATGGAAAAACAATAATTGTAACTTATGAAACTTTTCTCAGTAGTTGAAGGGATTAGAAATATATGTATATATATATATATGTGTGTGTGTGTGTATATATATACATCTTTATATGAGGGTATGCAGGCATATGAATACATATGTGAATGTGTGTATATACGTTTACAGGTATACATAGATAGAGGGCACAGGACCTATTTAACAGGAAGGGATAATACTTAAAAGGTGAAATTAAGAGGTGAGAGGAATATAATGAGAGGAGATGTGGAGAGACAGAGTGGGGCAAACTATCTCATACAGAAGAGGCAAGGGAAAATGGTTACAATGGAGGGGAAGAATAGGAAGGCAAAAGGGAATGGGTAAACCTTATTCTCTTTGAATTTGACTTGGGGAGGGAATAAAAAACACACTAAATAAGGGTATCTCATCCTACAGGAGAGTAGGGGGGAAGGGGATCAGAGGGGGAATGATGGAATGGAGGGCAGGCTGGGGGGGAGGGAAGTTGGGAGCATCCACTTTTAAAAAGGGACAGGATCAAATTAGAGAATAGAACAAGTGGGATTGGGATAGGAGGGAGGGAAATATAGTCAGTCCTTTACAATATATCTACTATGTTATTGTTTTGCATTAGCCACACATGTACAATCTAAACTGAACTGCTTATCTTCCCAGTAAGGGTGGGTGACAAGGGAGGAAGGGAATGAATCTTTAGTTCAAAGCTTTAAAATAAAATATTTAAATATATATATATATATATATATATATATATACACACACACACACACACACACACATATATATACATACACAAACATATATATATATATACTATTATTAATATTATTTTACATGTAATTGGGAAATAAGATATACAGGCACTGGGGCATATAGATCCACCATGCCCTACTGGAAAAGTTGAAGGGGGTATGGGAGAAGATATGGGAGAGAGCAGATTGGAGCAGGGGATATCCTGTGGGACTGCTATTTTGGGGTGGTGGGTAGGGGAAAAATGGGGAGAAAATGTGTAACTCAAAATCTGAGGGAAATGAATGATGTAAATCAGAAGTTAATAAAGCATCTGAAAAACTAAAAAAAAAAAAAAGAAATGGTGGTAAATTGAGTTGAAAGTGATTTCTTCTTCCTCTCATTTGTCACAGTCCTTTGCCCGAACCTCTTCTTTGCAATTATCTCACACCTGTTTTAAGGTTCAGTTATCTTATTAAACCATATGTTTGACTCCAAACTGCTGCTTAGGATGTATATCTTTATAGCCTCAGAACTACTATAGTGACTTTTCTCATAGAGTTTCTTATTTGATAGTAATTTCATGAAATTATGAAATGGGTGCAGTCATGGCAGATTCTTTGGGTGCCCGCAGGAAAGACAACAGTTGGCAGTGGGAAATGGGTCTGCAATCACACTTTAATTAAACACAGGGGGGATGAAGACAAGAAGCCAATAATGGCAGAGAGAAACAGCGAAAAGTGGGGGGAAAGATAGAAACAGATGGTGGCATGGGAACTGGGAATGGGGTAGTGAAGGCAAGCAGCTTGGGGAGGAAGATATGCAAGTATATATGCAAAGTATAAAACTCATATAACCAAGGATTAGAATTGGCACCTCTAGGCAGCATGTATTCAATGGAGATTGAGGAAGACTTGGGGGGGCAGTAGATTGAGGTCAAATTTTACAGGGGTTTTGTGGTGGAAAGGGAAAAACTCTCTGGGGCATCTTGGGGTTATTAGTTCATTAACATATGCAAATCATCTCAAAGCTATGGGTAAAACTTCAAATTTCCATCTCAAAATCATCAACACTTTTTTGATGTTCTTCTGGACCTAAGGAGCTCTGCAATTTGTCTGGATTTTATATGTCATAGGACCTAAAGGCCCTGAAAGCATCACCAATGTGGTTTCCCCTTCTTCAGCACATGTTACTAGGATGCAAACTCTGGTTCATGCAGGATAATTTGTAAATCATGCTCCTTAGACCTTCCGGATGTTTTGTATGTTACTTACAAGTACCCCTGTACAATCTTAATTTCGAATGTTTTCTCATTATACTGTGTACTTATAAACTTATACTGAGTAGAATTGGGGAGTGGTCAGGGGGACAGGAACAAGATGCTCATTTTGCACAGTCCCATTCTCACAGTTTAAAATGAACACCTTTATAGTTGTTGAATGAGAATGTCCTTTATAAAGATGGAGCACAGCTTTGGACAGGGAATGGATCTTGGAGTTTATCTCTAATTCAAGCCTCTCTTGTATCTTTGAGTATACTGAGACATATAAGGTTTCAGGGACTTGCCCATGTTCACCCAGGCAATAAGCAGCAAGGCCATATTTAAACCTATATCCTCGAACTGCAAATTCAACATTCTTTTCACTGCCTGTTGGCTATTTCTGGGACACCAGATAAGTGGTTATCTATCCATCCTTTTTCTTTAACAAGTCTAGTGATGGGAAACTCACTATCTCTGAGTCAGTCATTTCCATTTTTACTATATTTGACCAATAATAAAGCACTTATTTAATACTTGCTGTTTAAGTTAAATAGCTCTAATTGCTAGAGGGCTTTTTCTTACACAATACAGCCCAAATGAATCTCTTTATTATTTCTACCCCAAGCTCCCAGCTCTGTCTTCTAGGATCAAATTGAAAAGTCTAATCTTTCCTTCACAAGAACACCCTTCAAATACCTATTATGTCTCCAAAACTTTCTCTTTCCCAGTCAGTACATTCATAATTCCTTCGCCCAATCCCCACAGGACCTAAAACTCACCCCTTGTTAGAACTCTGTTCACTCTCCTCTGAATAGTCCCTATTTTTGAATGACCTTCCTGAAATGTGCTATTCACGATTAAATGCAATATCTGACAAGTCTGACCTGGGCAGAGTCTAGTAGGTCTAGCACCTTCCTGGGCCTCTTAACATCAGCATTCATATGGTGGTTCTTTCTTCCTCATGCCCCTCCATGAGCAGGCTCATAAGTAATAACAGTTTCTCACTGAGATGGGTGCCTCTAAATTTTGGGCTATCAGTTCAAGAGTTCTGATATCATCTCCTCACTCCTGACAATCATAATCAGATTTAGATGGGGCCTGCGGAGACCTCTAGTCCAATCTACAATTAACCAAGAATCTTCTCTAGAAAATACACAATTGGCCCTCCAAGAGTCACATGAAGATTTCTAGGAAGGAAGAACCTCCCACCTACTGGGACAATAAATTCTTCTTTTGCATAATTTTAATTATTAGGAGGACATTTTTCATGTCATACCCCCCCACACACACTCACGATGCAGTTTTTGTGTATCTATCTGTGACTATATGATGAGCTCCTAATAGAATGTAAGTTCCCTGAGGGCAGAATTGTTCCTTTTCAGTCAGGGGTCAAGCTCGGTAATGGCATAAAACAGGTGCATCATAAATGTGGGGCTTACTTGATGATCTTGGTCCTGCTTTGTCCTAATTGTAAGAGGGGATTTTATGGTGTCTTGTTTTGCTCCCACAAAAGTTATTGGGAGATCAATAAGTGTGGGGAAGCTCTTTTATGTTATTTTAATAAGGCAATGGCCTTCCCGGTCCCAGGGGGAACTAGAAAGGTAGGGACCTGACAAACACCTAAGATCCTAAGGTCAAACCTGGTCACAAGTATCCTCACTACCTTGCCTATGTAATCTGCAGAAACAGGGAATGTCAGGAAATAAAGTGAAGAATTTGAGGAATTTCAGCTAACCTAACTCTACCAGGAAGGACAGAGCTGTGTCACCTCACTACTCCTTTTGTATAGATGTGGGTGTGTTCCCAGTGAGCACCCCACTGGCTTCCTTGCCAAAACCATACTAAGCACCTTTCTTTAGTGAGAATGGCTTTGTCCTTTTAAGGGGCATGTCTGGTGGATGTTCCTAAGGGTCCCAAGGGAAGCAGTGGACAGCTGAAGCTTCTCCACACTAACTCCCTGACTCTGGATGGGGAAGTCCTGTGTTCCCCACAAACATGTTTCTCACATTATGATTTAATACCATTTATCCCAATATCCTACCTCAGACCACAAAAGAATAAAGAGGGATGGCATTATTTACTTTATGCAGGGCATCCTAGATCACACTTCCATGAGGGTACTGGGCTCAGATCTGGGTTATTTCATTTGGTCTTTATAACCCTGTGAGGTAGGTGATATTGTTATTAACATTTAACCCATGAGCCTGGGAGACGTTAAGTGACTGTTTCTGGGGCCAGATTCAGTTTGATATTCCTGTGGAAATCAAGTTGCAATCTAACACTGTCTGCGCTGTGCCACACAGCTGCCCCAAATGCTTTCCCAGCCTTAAGAGGCTACAGAAACGCTGGGTTTTGTTCAATGTTTGCTCATTATCCTCATGATTGTCTCTTTGCTTGGTTTGGTTTTTGTTGCTATTACCTTCAGGAGCACACCTAATGAATTGCAGCATTTCTAGAGGACGCTGACCAAGGTCATCCAATGGCTGAACACTACGGCCTATGAAGATCTCTTCAAGAAGATATGGACTGCTTTGCATAGATTTCCCCATATCTACATTCATTTTTTTTTCTATATCTCTATACCATACCTACATGGTACCTCACTTGTCCCTTCCATTAGAATGTAAGTTCCTTAAGGGCAGGACACGATTCCACTCCCTCAGGAGTTAGCACAGGAATTGGAACTTTCGAATTCAGTTACTGAATCGGCTAACATTGAGTAAGGGTTTACCGTGTATTAGTCACCATGGTAAGCACTAAGGGTTCAAAGGAAGGCAAAAGAGCATCAGTCCCTGACCTCAAGAAGCTTACATTCCAATGATTTAGAGCTAAATCAGTGTTTATTGATTTATTTTTACCTTGAAAAAGGATAAACAATAAAAATTGATTGATTAGAATATAGTTCCATGGAATAGGGGAGTAATAACCAAGATATTTGCAAGCTAGTGGAGGAGGGAATAATGAGGCTTGTACTGCTTGTCCTGAAGGATTAGCAAAGATGGCAATTGGGGAGTTGAATATAACTTACCACCTAGAGGCAAGGGAACATTTTGTTTTTGTCCAGGCCTAGCAGAAACAAAGGTGCTAAACAAATATTTATTCATCTGAAATGAGTTGAATTGAGGTGTTGATTTAGGTCTCCCAAACAATTAAAACTACTAATCGAATGACTTAATGTCCCTAATGAGAGGAAATTTCTAATGATCAAAGGGTAAACAGGAGGGAAACAAACCAACAGACATAATTTCTCCTGGGAAAGCCTTATTTGAAAAGCCCAGAGAAAAAGCAGTGTATGAACAGGAAATAAGGACCTGAGAGACTTTCCTGATCACTTAGAGGGGCTGACTTACTTACTAGAGGTAAGACTGGCTAAATACCTTCAAGTAAAAAAGAAATGCTCAAACTTCTTTCCCTTTCCTATCAAGCAAGTAGTTTGCTCAATAGTGCAATTGTTTCACAGAGCCACAGGAAGTGGCTTAAGTACCTTAAGCCTACTACTTTAATGCATGGGAAATCTTAGACCCAGTATGGTTAAGTCATTTGCCCAAGGGCATAGTCAGCAGAAATCAGAAACTAAACTAGAAGGGAGGGCATCTGTTACCAAATCCAGGACCCTTCTCACTAGATTGCAGTCCACCAGCCCTCCCATGAAGGCAAAATATATGTCCTCTCCCAGAGAGAAATGCAACCTTGGCCTCCAACCCTTCAGAGAGAATTAGCCTCTCTCTAAGCTGAATGGGTTAGTAGTATAGAAAATGCTCA
The DNA here is from genome assembly GCF_028583685.1 of Petaurus breviceps papuanus. Classification (NCBI taxonomy): domain Eukaryota; kingdom Metazoa; phylum Chordata; class Mammalia; order Diprotodontia; family Petauridae; genus Petaurus; species Petaurus breviceps. The sequence continues at coordinate 18,214,825 of NW_027186352.1, forward strand.
AGAAAGAGAAAATATTTAGCACCTAAAATAAACACATTTTGGTATTATTTTTGTTGTTATACTTGGAACTAGCCCCATCCACCTTCCCAATCCTTACCAATGACATCTCTGGGGGAAAATAACTGGAAGAAAAACCTTTGATGAGAGAAGCGAGACATTTGGTGGGAGCGATAAAGAGAGGGTAGAAAACGGCAATGCATGTGGTGATGCTTTTCACCGGAATGTCTTGATGACTGGGATATTATTTTATGATTATGACCACTATGCCTAGGAGCATTTGGCCTGGACTCTCTGGGGACCAGTGTGATAACATCACAAGCAGGATCACTCATTTCCCAGACTATAAACCTTGAACTTCAGGGACAGATTAACAAATGCAGGGAACAAAAATAAAACAGATCAAAGATGATTTCTACCTATTTTGTATGCATATATTGTATGTCTATTAGTTCATTACCACAAATATTAGAAGTAAATACCCAGGGGCGGCCAGGTGTCAGTGAGTAAGATCAGGCCCCAGGATTGGTTCTGGTCTCAGATACCTGGCACCCAAACAAAATAACTGGCCTTGTAACCCTTGAGTAAATTACTTAAACCCAATTGCTTTAAAAAAAAAAGAAGCAAATATCCACACAAACACATTGTCTGGACAGATGATTAAACCAAATCTGTTGTCCAAAAATAATAGCAGATTGTTATTAATTTAGGTCAGATCAAGACATATAGACCCCTTTTGAAAGAGGGGTGTGTGTGTGTGTGTGTGTGTGTGTGTGTGTGTGTGTGTTTTATGTTTGCCATCTGCCAGGATGCTCAAACTTGTGTGTCTGAAGATTGAAACATTACTTTTGGAGGAGTATTCCAAAGAGCAGTGTTAGTAGCTCCAAATAACACTTTTTCCCCAAATAAATAAATGTGATGGAATCCTAATAATGCTTCCCCCAGGCCCAATATTATAACTTCATTATAGGCCGAGCCCTACTGAACAGCAGACCCACTGTACCTATCTAGACCCCTGCCCCCGCCAATGACCTAACTTCTTCGTACATGCTTCACTACTTAATGGAACAACAGGTATGTCCCCGAACTCTTAGTTCCCACAAAAGCAGCAGTGTGCCCATGTGATGGGAACCGAGCTACTCCCTCTACCTCATCACTGCCCCCAGACCCATTCCCATAGAAACAAGTGTGTTCTTGTATCCAATCACAATCTCATCATTCATCTAGCCCAAGGCAGGACCACAATACCTAACTATCTTGACCAAATAGCTAACCAATTGGAAGGTAAGAATGACCAGAATATTTAACCACTGAACCATATATGGGTCCCCTCCTCCATGTCCTAAGCCCTTAACAAACCCCTTGTGCCTTTTTAATATTAATAATATTCCTCTATTCTATGTAAATTTCTGTTATTAATCTTGCTTTCTCTGAAGTTGCTGGTTACTTAGAAATTAGCCTGCTTCATGAGAGGTGGAAATCCCAATAAATGTCTATACTTGGATTAAGGGTGGTCTGACACTGAATTCCTTGAGATGGTTTCACCACAACACATCATGACACTGTAACAGTTTTTGGGTGAGCAAAGGCCCCATCTCAACAGCTTTTGGCATCCCTGGGTTTAAACTGCAACATATGAGCATTGAATTAAAGCATTTTTCCTTTGCTTATAGCTTTGAAAGTGATCATAGATTTTCATTATGAAATAAAATTAAAATTGTTGTATTTGGCTAAAACTGTCTTAAATCTAATGAAAGCCAATAAAAAAAAGACTATCATTACACTTTATGGCTGCCCATAGGTATATTCTCTCTTGTTAAACATTCTGCTAGATAAACATGATGGGAATTCAATAATTAATTTCAAGCCACTGAACTTGGGATTCCCAGATCTGGTCTTAAAGTTTCATTGTTTGACTCATCAATAATATGGAAATGGTTGAGAGTAAATCAGATCAATCAAGTAACAAATGACCAGGTTTATAGAAAATAGCATCTGCTATTTTCCAAGGGAGTCACCATGACAGAGTTAAGAGGACCTAGGTTCACATTCTGCCTCTGCCACACACTCAATGCCAAGAGGAATGCTCTAAGATAAAAAAATGCAGAGAAGTTGCTGATTTGCAATGGTAGAAGTTTCCCACCTGGAGATACCTACATTGAAAAGGAGGAGGGGTGGACAAAGGGACGACAAGTAGTTTGTTGGGCTCTAGACAGACACAGGAAGAGAAAAGCAGGATTGAAGATTCACCGATTTAGAGCTGGAAGAAACCTTGGAGGTCAATGAGTCTATATCCTTAATTTTAATGATGGGGAAACTGAGGCCCAGAGAGGTTAAGTGATTTGTTCATAATCACACAATTATTAAGTTAGGGAGACATGGGATTCAAATTTGGTCTTCTTAATGATGTCAGTTACTCTGTCTACTATATCACAGTCCCCATCCTTGAGAGTAGCTTATTGTCTACGGGATTTGAAGAACGGAAGCAAAGAGCACCATTTGGTGTCTGAGGACCAGAGTTCACATTCCAGATCTTCTGTTAAACACCTTAGTGACCTTAGAGAACTCATTCATAATAGTAGCTATTATTTACATAATTCTTTAAAGTTTACAAACATCGTGTGTTGTCTAATTTGATCCTCACAACCCTAAAGTGCAGTGGGTGTTATCATTATTCCCATTTTATAGGTGAGAAAATTATCCTGAGTGACCTGAAGTGTTTTTCCCAAGGTCGTATAACTAGCAGAAGTCTGAGGCTGTATTGGAATCTAGCTTTTCCAGATTCTGAGTTCCCTGCCTTGGGCCACTCTTTGCTGATCAGAAAAAGAAAGGTTTGGAGTGGTTAACCTCTAAAGCCCTTCTTGCTGTAAATCTCTGACATTATGATTGTCCTCCTGTATATTTGGTAGATTTTAGGATGTAAATGGAAGCTGAATCCTGGGTGGCCCAGTAGATAGTGATTACTGGATAAGTTATCTCTCCTGAGTTTTTATTCTAATGGGAGGTCACGAGGAAGATAAACATTTCTGATTCTAAGCCATGATTCAGAAATGAACCCCAAAACAAAGCTGACAATCTTCTCCTGAAGAAGTCTAAAGCAATGTGATGAGGCCCTCCCCCTTATTGGAATCCCACCTGGAAGAAATCCCAGGGAACACAGTCCAGAGTAGAAAGCACAGTGCCCTGTGTCAGGCTATGATGCTGGTGTCTGAAGCTTTCATTCAGCCCCAGTTCTGCCAGAAACTGTCAGGATGTGTCCTGCCAAGAACCAGGGAATCAAGAACTTCTTTGTTAACTCCTTCTCAGTGCCAGGGGTCCAGGAGGCACCAGGAGCCTTTCATCCCCTCCTGGGCTAACTTTCCCATATTTAAGTTTTTGCTTGTTCTTCTAAAGTCATTATGAGAGAGGAAGGCATCACTCCCTGACCCTCTCTTTTTCCCTAAGTTCATGCTAGTACTTGAAAGGACAAAGCACTGATTGCAACTGGGACCCTGGATAGAGCTTTTTTAATCAGGTACCAATGTTTTGTTGTCAGCAGCTTAGAAAGCTATGGAGCTGAGAAGAAAAAGGAAAGAGGAGCTTGTGTGTCCTAGAGGCCCCAAAGGGGCATCTGAGCCTAGGAACTCCCAGAAGTAACCTTAGAGTCATGAAAAGGTAGAACTCCTCATACACTACTTTGTATAGATGAGGATATATGAATGTGGAATGCTGTAGAGAATGTCAGATTCGGTTGTTTTTCATGTTTTACTTAGGTTTTCAAAATGTTTATTGTTCTTTTTAAAAATTCTTTGATATGTCATGTTGGTGATGTATTGGTGTCAGGGACCCTTTTTTACTGTCATCTACACACATAATTACCACATATAATAGATGTAAAAATATACACATATATTTTCATAATATTTCTATGTGCATTCTATATGTGTATATGTATGAACACATGTATAGACATGTATATCTATACATATGTGTACATATATATATCCTGGACTCTTTCATGTGTATGCATACACATATAATATACACATAGAGACATCTACGTGTATGTCAATGACTGAATTATATCTAAGTTTTGTCATTAATTTTTTCCTCTTCCACCTTTCTCCATCCACTGAAGACAGTGAAAAAAAGAGAAGGGAGGAAGGAAACAGAATACTTTATCTGAATATTTTAATGCATAAGAAAAAATTGAAAGAATTTCCACGGAAGCCAATTATTTCAAAATAGTCATTTATTTATCTACCTACATATGCGTAGACATGTTTGTGTGTGTATAATCATAGACAGAGATAAATCAATAGATTATAGATAGATAGATATACGCACACAATTTAACAGATTCTGGAACAAAAACTGAAAGGGATATTTTGAAAAAAATGGGGGGAGGGATTGAAAGCAGCTAGTTGGTGCAGTATATAAGGAGACAGTCCTGGAGTCAGGAAAACCTGAGTTCAAATTCTGCCTCAGATAACTACCAGCTGTTTCACCCTGGTCAAGTGACAACATCTTTCTGCCACTGTTTCCTAAACAATGAAATGGGACAGAGACAGCATATACCACAGAAAGTTTTTGTGAGGCTCAAATAAGATACTTTTTGTAAAGCACTTAGCCCAGGACCTGGCACTCAGAAGGCTCTATATTCTCTCATTCCCTCCCTTTCCAAATTGAAGTCATCCAGTGTGAGGATTATTTAAGTGAGAGAATGATGTTCTACTTAAGTCATGCTTCCTCCCTCCTCTTCACAAAGTAGGGTTGTAACGGGCTTGGTGGGTCAGAATCAATGAAGAATTAGGAATAGGTGTTAAAGGCAGTTCAGCAATGGAATTAGGGCTGTGGTCTATTTGTTGCTCTTCCCACCCACCATCCCAATTTTATATCTTGGGTAAGCAGAAAGCAAGCCCAGAAGAGTCAGCTGGGACAAAAGGCTGAATAATCATAATCTCTCTCTCACAATTGGACCTGGAGTCAAGTAGATTCTTCTTCTTAAGTTCAGCTTCAGCCTTAGATACTTGCTAGCTGTGTGACTCTAAACAAGTCACTTAACTCTGTTTGCCTCAGTTCCACATCTGTAAAAATGAGCTGGAAAAGGGAATGGCAAACCACTCCAAATGTGGACATGAAGAGTTGTACATGACTGAACAACACAACTCTCTGGTAACAGACATGTATCATGATCTTCTGAGTTCCTTCTCTTTTTTGCTCTACAATATATTATCCAGGGGATTCAAGAGGACCTGGGTTATGGGGTATGTGGAACCATAGAGTCATATCAATAAATAGTTTGAACACAGATTAAATTTATCAGAGATGGGGGCAGGTAGGGTGCTCAGTGAGTAGAGAACTGGTCCTGGAGTCAGGAGGACAAGATTTCAAATCCTGCCTCAGACACAACACACAAACTAGCCATGTGACCTTGGGCAAGTCACTTAACCCCAATTGCCCTCAAAAAAAAGCAAAATAATTATCAGAGATGATGATTGGGATGAAAGGTTTTTGTTTTTGTTTTTGGTGTATTTATAGATGTAGATATAGCTATAGATATAGATATGTAGATAGAGATAGAGATATGTCGAAAAGAGAGCACAGGGCAGGCAGAATAAATGGAAAGGGATACAAGTGATCCTGATTGCTAGAAGAGAACTCCACTCCTGAGCCTTATTCCAAATTGAGTCACTGCTCCCTCCTACTATCTAAATGGTATAGTGTCCTTCATAGGGATAGAGAGACACAGCACTGAATGAAACTTCAAAGCCCATCTATTCCATCCCTCACATTTTATAGATGGAGAAACTGAGTCTTGAGAGGGTTTTTCAATCATAGATTTAGAATTGTACAGGCTTCAGAAGTCATCCATTCCAATTCCTTCCTATATTATACAGATGAAAAAAAAAAGATAATGTCTAATGAGTTTAAGTGACTTGCCCAAGGGAAAATGGGCAGGAAATATGGAAGGTAGGCTTTGAATGCATGTCCAATGATTTGAGAGTCAGTGTGCTTTTCATTACTCCTCATTTCCTCCTCAACCCTAAGTTCTCCTCAGTCTTGACCACGAACTAAACTGTCCATATATCATGTTCCCTAATGATAAGCAAATGATGGGTAAGAGTGACCAGATGTCTCTACAAGATTCTCTACAAATTCTCTACAAGAGACAATAAAAGGCCCAGGAAGTTCATTAGCAAGGAAACAAGAACAAATAACTTTCTCATTGATGATTTTGCTATTGTTAGGATTACCACCCATTTCACTTTCAGGTAACAAACACTATTATAATTGTTATTATTAATAATGATATTTACCAAGTAACCATAAAAAGCAGCTTTCTACAATTTTAAATTCTTGAAATTATAATAACAAAACAAACAACTCACCCACCTAACCAATTAGTGAGACCTGGAGAAGAATTGTAAGAATTATAAGAAATTATAAGAATATGATTATGCAGCCTTTCATCGCAGCTGCACGTAAAATATGCAGCAATGTCTATTGTGATAACGGGTCACATTATTATGCTACAAACACACTGTCTACTTAACTGTAAAGTATTTCAGAAGGGTCTATAGATTATAAAGGATGGTGGCATATTAAACAGCAATGAATGACTTTTGACCTTGTTAAAAAAAAAAAGAAATTTCCCCATACATTTGACCCGTGATCTTCTTTTTTCTATGAGGTGCTCTTTTACTCTTTGGTAACAGAGCTTTAAGGAGAAATTCATAAAATTATACATATATATATATATTATATATAATATATATCATATATATATTATATATAATATATATATTATATATATATATATTACAAAGGACTTTTAACTCTAGCTTGGTACTACAGGCTTTCTTTTATCTCAATATCCCCTATTGTATGAGATTTTTGTTGTAGTTTTGGTTTGGGCTTGTGTTGGATATTTTAAATCATCAATGAATCACAGACTTTCCAGCTTCAGAGGGCTGTCAGAAAGCAATCTAATCAAACTTGTAGAGAAGCAGAAACCTGTCTACATCTAAGGTACCAGGTGACCAATGCACCTTAAACTAGAGACCATCAAGTAGCAGAATGAGTCACCCTTACTTGTCTATGGGACAAGTCACCTTACTTGTCTATGGGTCCAAATGAAAGAGTTAAGTTTGGGTTTGTTTTTTCCTTGATATCAAACTCAAATTTTCCTCCTTTTGACCTCTGATTCCTTGTCCCCCACACTAGATCCCTTTTTACAAACTGAAAAAAAAGAATAAGTTGAATCTTTCTTCCATGTGGCACTTTTGAAATACTTACTGTCCATTGTCTTCCCTTCTCCCAAATGTTTGCTTCTATGGTTGGTCAACAACTATTTTTGAAATTTTTACAAAGCACAGAGGAGACAAACAAAGGCAGAAACCATCTCTGCCCTCAAGGAAATTACATTCTAATGGGAATGGAAATATCTCCACTCCCTTCAAATGTTGCTGATAAAGTGTCATCTCTGCCCTTCACCATCCTTGGCAGCCTCTTCGGTTCAGGAGAACCCCCTCCCTAAAATGTAGTATTTCATTATTTTTTTCTTTGCACGGAATATGATCCCCTTATGAAGGGGCTATTATTTCTCCTTTCTAAGCTCATGCAGATCAGACACAGCAGTACTGCAATTTGAGCACAGACCTTCCAGATTTAATATCTGTGGACTTCTCAATTGATCCTTCTCTACCATATCATGAGGAAAAGTGAATGCATGTGTGGGTGTAACTGCAGAGTACTGTCTGTAACATGAAGTTAGATAGTCCCAACACAAAAAAAAATCAAATAAATTCAATAATATAAAGTATGATATAAAGTATAGCTATATTACAACTATTATTTACACCAATATTAGCATTATAACATAAATGAGATTATAATAGTAATAGCTAACATTCACAGAGGACTTACTGTGTTGCAGGCACTGTGTAAAATGCTTTTAACATATATTATCTCATTTGTTCCTTGCAACAATCCTGTGAAGTAGGTTCAATTATTATCTCCGTTTTACAGATGTTGAAACTGAGACAATGAGAGGTTAAGTGACTTGCTTAGAGGCACACAGCTAGAGTAAGACTGGGTTAGAATTGCAGTCATCCTAACTCCAGTCTTAGCCCTCTATACACTGTATCACCTAACTGTTGTTGATGTTAAATCAAAATTATCATTATTAGATTTCTATGTTAGGTCATTATTCTTGAAGAAGGAATAAAAAACATATTCTATCAAAAAGGGCAAGAAGAACACTGTTTCTGGGCTCTCCTTTTCCACCTGTGAAATTCCCTCAGATGATTTCTTGGGCTGTGCTTAGAGATCATCAATAAATAATGCAACATGAGGCCTATCTACCAAACCACAAGACTTTACGGGCAGTGGTTTAGCTCTGATCTAATAACAGAATTCTATCATTGTAGAAAACTGTAGCTCTGTGTATGCAGGACACACTTTGACAAGCTTCAAAGTCCTGAAAACTTGGCCCTGATCTATCGTCCCAAGCCTTATTAAATGCATTGTGATCCACTTGCACTGGGATCTGCTCATCAGAGGTCAAGGTCACCATCCATTTCCCTCCTCTGGCTTTGGGATCTACTCTTCTCCATACTCCATGCACAACCTCCTCATTTTCACCTCAGAATTAATTTATTTCTCCAAATTCCAGCCCAATGGACCATATGGAGTTTTTCCTAATCCCAGAATTGCTTGCCCCCTCCCTCCAAAACTAAGTTGTACTTAAAGCAGGGAATTAATGTTTGTTGAGTATTCTTTGATATTTAATGTTCTGAAGGCTTTTCTGCAGGGGATAAAATATTTTCCACAACAAAATTAAAGTGTCAGGATGCAGGTTTATATTCTGTAGTCCCACTGAAATCATCTCTGTGCCAACTCCAGGGATGATATATTCTCCTATTGCCACATGGTCTTAGTTTCTTCTGATAGATCACTAGAATCTTACAAACTATGTAGCTGGAGACTCTGAGTATTTGGCATGGTCAGATCTATTATTAAAATGCTGTATTTTTCATAGATGAATAGTATATCTGGCCAATCATTGGCACTTTTATCTGAGGCAATACTTTGGTTCCAGGACAAGTTACTTATTGGTTTCTCAAGAATTATGGGGTTTGTGTTGATTGTACAGTGATTTTCATCAACTCATAAAGAAAAGTGAATTTTTGGAATGTAATTCTGAATAATGGAGAGCCTTTTGCTAGGCATTTGCTTCAAGCTATTTTTTTTCAATCTACAGAGGCATATTACACAATTTTTACTATACCTGTGCATGAGTAGTAATAAGCAATGAATTCAGGTTCTTTAAGGAAAACCTTTCTAAAATTTCTCTCACACTGTTGACCTCATCCTAAACGGCAATTATAAATCCCTCAGTTTCTGTAAATGGCAATGACCATGATGAGAAGGATGATTCTTCCAATTTATGCTGAGAAATCTGAAGCTCAGAGATGTTTTTTTTTTTCAATATCATGTAGCTATTCAATTTCCAAGGGAACCTTGGAATCTAGGTTTTTCTGTCTCCAATTCATATTTCCATATTATCTGAAAAGCCATAGACATGTCAGCTATAAATTTGACCATGTTATTCTGTTCTAATGACATCAAAATGCATATTTTTCCTTGACATTGCCTCAGGTCATTCATTTGTAACATACTAATTTTCATGCTTATTTCTTGGACAAATGACCTCCTTTCTCATCCCAATCCATATACCAAAGACAATGCAATTCCAAACTTTGGGATCCCCATAATTATAGAAAATAATGTTCATGCTCATATTATGTAATCAAGAGAACAATAGAGATACAAACATAGGCAGATTGGTGGAAAAAGGAAAGCCTGAGATGAAGTCTTCCCAAACTATGAGAATAGATGGATGCACAGGGGATGGAGTGCTGCCAAAGCACAAAAATATTCTTCTGCATACAAATAACAAATTTTGGGTAGGGATTTATAAATAATATTCTGTACTATAATAAAATGCCTTTTGTACAATATAATGTGGTTCTGTGAAAAGATCTCTAATTTAAGTCTCAGAAATTATTTTTGAATTCTGTGTGAACCTGGGTAACATTTTTTTTTCATGTGGGAGCCAGTTTCCTTACCTGTTAAGTAGAGGATATGGATTACATAAATACTAAGGTCCTTTACACCATCAGATACATAGTGTTAAGTAGGTGTGAATTTCCATTTGCTATCTACAGTACCCTTCTGATAACAACTGTAGCCTAAATCTCCACAGAAGTCCTCTATTTTGATCAAATTTCTTCCCCTTTGGGATTTGTGGTATATGAGCATGAGAAAAACTGAAATTTATTGATAATGAGCTATGGATTCTCTACTTAAATATTCCATTAATATAACAATGAAACTGTCAGTTCTTTAAGAATTAGTCAATTGTGACTACTGGCAATTCCTGAAATTTGGACACAATGATGAGGGGGGAAAGGGAAAGACTCTATATGTTCTAAACTGTTTAGAGCAGCTCTCTTTGTGGGGGAAAAGAACTGGAAATTTCAGTGATGTCCATCAGCTGGGCAATGGCTGAACAAGTTGTGTTATATTACTATGATGGAACACTACTGTGCCATAAGAAATTAGGAGCTCAAAGATCTTAGAAAAACATGGAAAAACTTGCACAAAATAATGAAGAATAAAATTAGCAGAACCAAGGAAATATTGTATAAAATAACAGCAGTAGTATTTTAGGAATGACTTTGAGTGAATAACTTAGTTTTTTTTTTTCTATGATAAATGTCCAAATAACTATAAAGGACATATGAAGAAAGACAAGATCTTCTGCATCCAGAGAAAGAACTAATAAATAGATGTTATGTGTAGAATAATTTCACACATGTATGTATGTATGTGTGTATGTATATACATATGCATACATACATACATACACCTATTTGTGTCTAACAGTAGCAATTTCTAAGGTGGGACAAAAGAAGGAAAAAAAGAAAAAGAAATAACTTTATATGATTTTGTTGTATATTTGAAAGGAATAGCAAGTTGTTCATAGTAGATGTGTAGTTTCATATACAATTACCTTTTTATTGTACTATGCTATGTAAATGCTTGTTTTATTCCATGAATTAAAAATAAAAATGAATAAGATTTTATTATACTTCAGTTGGTAAACTATGTGTCTGTATCAGTGTCATCTGAACAAAGTGTAGATGTGGTCTTCAGCAGAGATTGTGCATCAGACAAAGTACTTTTGGCTATCCTTTGGTTTTTATTTCTTTTTTTTTTGTCCTTTTTAAACATTGTATACATGTTCCTAAAATTATTTTAACAGTATAGATTTCATGTGCCTGTTCTCTTTGTTCAATAGAAAATAATTTTCCTCTGTCTCATGATTGTGATGAAGCATTAGGTTTTCAAGAATATGAATTACTAAGATTAAATATTAGAATTTAATATGAATCTGAAAAATATTCAAACTATATAATAACCAGGAAAATTAACATTAATATAAAATTGGAAAATTCTCTTAAGTCAGTCAATTGAAAGAGAATAATAAACCCAATTTAGAATTTTTGTTATGTATTATTGAAGATATGCAACTAATTTAATTTTAACCTTAGTGCTGTCCAATTTCTCCAAGATTTATTAAATAATAATTTCATTGTATATATTTTTTGTAATCTTATACTTACAAAAACCTAGTCCATTGTATGTTTTATATCCTAATTTTAGATGACCAATTTTTTTTACCACAGATTGAATTTTAATTATTTTTAAATCTAGCACTAGATAATTTTCATAATTATCCTATTATATTATAATTTCAGATCTGGCACTGTCTTCCTCCCTTGCCTTTCACTGATAATATTCCTTGTTATTCTTATCATTTTATTCTTGATACGAACTTCATAGCTTAGTTATCTAAATATAAGTATTGCAATAAATATAAACATGAGTGAGGTTTCCCTATGGGATGAGGCATATAAGTTGAGCATTGGAAGTCAAACTAGCATCACCATCACTGTGAGTCATTATCTCCTGTTGAGACCTGATGGACCCAGCCCAGGATCTGAACCTGTTTCTTTGGAATAGTGGTTCTAGTTTAATTTCTATAATCATTTTCCTGTGAAACAGACTATGTGCATATAGTGCATAATGATGGCTCCTATAGATGCAACAGCACAGCTACCGAAGACCAGAACATGTTCTTATCACAAAAACACTTGCCTCTGCCAAATACCTGGGCATCAAAAGTTGATATGCTTTGGTTAATGGAAATGGAATTTAAAAGATGAATTATTAGATATTTTGCTTCTGTACCCTAAGCTGCATGGATCTTCCAATCTGACTTATTAGCTGAAAACTTACATGTGTGTTTTCTCTATCTTTAAAATATCAGCTTCTTGAGAGTGAGAACTAATTGCACATAGCCAACACTTAGTAAATACTGCATTTATGGATGCATTCAGTGATAAATTTTGATACAGTTGTCACTTTTTAATATTGGATCAACTTACTTTCATTTAATTAAATCTTACAATCAATTTTATATAAATGCTGATTAAAATACCTCTGTTCCAAATAAATAATATTGTAATATTGGTTAAGAGTAAAGTGGACAAATGGGCAGATGAAAGGAATAGCCAGCTTTCAAATAAGCAATATAAATTTCAATAACCATCTGACAAATTGTCCAAATAGATACATACTAAAGTAACTGAGATATTACTTTGTTGCCCATTAAGCTGATAAAAAAAGTCATCAAAATTTAGTGTTATTTGGGCTATATAGAAATGGAGATGCAGCTGTCTAAAATATGTATTTATATATTTGTTATGAAAAAATATATAAATTATTTTTACCCTGGGACAGCAATACCATTACTGGGAAGGACTTAAAGATATGGAAAAGGGCCACTTCTTCAAGGCCAATAAATAATTAAATAACTGAATGAATGAATGGATGAATAAATAAATAAAGGAATGAACAAATGAATGAATAAATAAATGAACGAACACAAGAATGAATGGATAGATGAATGAATGAATAAATAAACAGAATTAATGAATAAATGATTGAATAATTAAATATATATGATGTAAATATAGAATTTAACACAGTGTCTAGAATATACTGCAATTTTATACCTGTTGGTTGACTATTGATTAGATACAGATATAAATATAAATATTTCAATACATCTTTATCATTGCAGAAACTTGTAAAATAAATAGAGGACTGCACATGGTGTCAGAAAGACTCGTCTTCATGGGTCAAATTGATCTCAGACACCTGCTAGCTGCATAACCCTGACTTAGTCATTTAACCTTGTTTATCTCAATTTCCATATCTGTAAAGTGAGCTGGAAAAGGAAATGGCAAATATTTCAAATATCTTTGCAAAGAAAACCCTAACATGAAGTGTGAGACACGACAGTGAAGAACTGAACTACAAAAATTTGAGGAATAAAAGCACAAATTATAGCAAATAAAATGGAATGCTATTGTACACCAAGAAATGATAACTATAACATGTGTGTTATACACATAAACATTCATATAGCATATATATCATGCATGTGTATGTGTACGGACATATATACACATATATAAGAAAACAAGAAATAATATATAATGAATAAAGATTATGTGATCATAAACTTAGATTTGGATATGTCCTCTTAAGTTATCAAGTTCAATATCATCTTGATATAGATAGGTTAATTAGCATAAAGAAATCATCAGTATAAGAAACATTATTAAAACAAACTGGACATTTTTATTGTAATTTAATTGAAGTCACTAAGACCTATATATTTCAAATTGTGAATGATTTGATATTTATGGTGTTATGCAGTCTTTTTTTTTTAATTCTATTGATGTGAATGTGTGTTTAATGAGTTACCAAATATACTTATAATCTAAACATTTGTGTATATATGCATGGACATGTATAATGAAATAATCAGTCATTTTACTGGCATCAATTGTTCAAAATTCTATTAAAATAATCCCCAACCTTTCCATTATTTAGTAATACATCTATGATATGTTATATAAATAATAATAATAAAATAAAATCACTAATCTTCTCCCAATTGGTCGTTACTGATAACAAAGCTCTCTATTGTTAAAGTTTTTCCTTGGATTCTACACCTACAGTCATAGCCATACCAGGTTGGAAGAATAATCATAATATGTGTTCTATTAGGATAAAGGTACGTACAAATATATGTGTGAATTTATGTGTGTATGTTTGTGTGTGTATATACATGCATATACACATACACATTACATATACACAAGGGTGTTATACTATGCTCGATATATATGTCCTATTGATGCACATATACACATAATGTACTTTAATGATTAGTGTATTTTTTATATTTATTGTATGATTTTGCCCATGTGTTTTTCTTAGTAAAAAAAAAAGATCAGCTTGTAATAGTTAAATGAGGTTTTATATTCAAAACATTGTGCTGTACTCACTGTTCTGTATTTGGTCAACAACTTTTTATCCTTAAAAATTTCCAGCTAAGTTAAGTGGTCATTTTGCAACCCCTCTGTCCAGTCCATCTTAAGGAAAAATCTAAGGTTTATAAGGGAATAAGGAAATGAGATCTCCAAAGCCTGTAGAAATCATGATTGCACACATAAAGATAACACCTTTGTATAAGGTTCTTCTGAAACAAAGCTAATTGACAATGTAGGTATCACCTATCATCTATCCATAATAGGTCACTGAGGTTAGAAAAATTGATGAATGTTACAGCACTAGTGAGGAGTAGACTAAGGACTGGCTCAAAACCCTGTCTTTATAATAATATTTTCATTATGTCAAAGAGCTTACATCTCTTCTATGGAGTAAGGCATTCTTTAAAATATCTATGTCCATGAAATATGTATTCCCATCTAATTAAAATGTGTTTTCATAGCTTTTGGACAAATATATTTAGACTCCTAATCACTATGTTGGCCATAGCTACATAGTTAGAGAAAAATAAAAATATTCTATTGAATGATTGCCTGAGTAGAAGGACTACATCAGAAGGTCACAAGGTAAACTGTTGTTGCTATTTTCTCCCTTAAATTTGATGAGTAACATTTTCTTTTAAAGTACACTTATACTTTGTAATGAATGGTCTATTAGGAAAAATAAATCTAGAAATGTAAAAGTGGGGCAACTTTGTATGCCAATCATTAAAAATTTCCCATTAAAAAATTCACTAGGGAAAGAAAAAAAACATTCACATATTTCAACAGGAAAATGGAAAGGAGAAAAGTGTCAGCAATAAATGATTAAAACTTTTTAGAAGAGTTTAGTGTCAGAATCCATTCAGTTTCCACGAATATTTTATTTCTTGGGATTTTAGATTCATGGGACCCAGATGCCTTCATCATACACTGGAATCAATAATTATGGCCACAGAAAAATGGCACAAGAAAGACTATCCTATCAGAGTAAAAACTGAATATGTACTTCAATCTTTACAGAAGTTTTAAAGGGATAAATACCTAGCTCAAAAAGTATTGTGGTTAAATTCTGTAAAGTGGTTATTTTTAGGGCTCGGCTAGGTGGCACAGTGAATAGAGCACCAACCCTGGAGGCGGGAGGACCTGAGTTCAAATTTGGCCTCAGACAGTTAACACTAACTAGCTGTGTGACCTTGAGCAAGTGACTTAACCCCAATTACTCTGCATTTCCCCTTCCAAAAAGTAAAACAAAAAAAGAAGAAGAATTTATATGTGTCTCTGGGTGTGTGCATGGACGTGTTTGTGTGTTTCTGTGGTCTTAGGATGGAATAGTATATTGGCCATGGCATAATCAAAATTCCTGAAACTATAAAACATCAAATCTTTGTGGGTTGAAAATTAATAAAATTTTCTCCCTATTAAAAAAAAAATAAGTTCTGTTTCACATCATTCATTTCCGCCAGATTTTGAGTTACAAATATTCTCCGCATTTTTCCCCTACCCACCGCCCCAAAAGAGCAGCCCCACAGGATATCCCCTCCTCCAATCTGCTCTCTCCCATATTTTCTTTGATACCCCTTTTGACTTTTCCAGTAGGGCATGGTGTATCTCTGTGCCCCGGTGCCTGTATATATTATTTCCCATTTACATGAAAAATAGTATTAATAATAGTATACATATATATTTAAACATTTGTTTTTAAAACTTTGAATTAAAGATTCATTCCCTTCCTCCTTGTTCACCCACCCATACTGGGAAGATAAGCAGTTCAGTATAGTGTAGCTAATGCAAAACAATAACATATTAAATATATTGTGAAAGAATGACTATATTTCCCTCCCTCCTACCTCACCTCCCACTTGTTCTATTCTCTACTTTGATCCCGTCCCTTTTCAAAAGTGGATGCTTCCAAATTCCCTCCCCTCAGCCTGCCCTCCCTTCCATCATCCCCCCTCTGATACCCTTCCCCCCTCCTATCTAAATAGGGTGAGATATCCTATTTAGTGTGCATTTCTTTCCCTCCCCAAGCCAAATAAAATTAGAATAAGGTTGACCCATTCCCTTTTGCCTTCCTATTCTTCCTCTCCCTTGTAACAATTTTCTCTTGCCTCTTCTTTATGAGATAGTTTACCCCATTCTGTCTCTCTCCACCTCCTCTCATTATATTCCTCTCTCACCTTTCAAGTATCATCCCTTCCTATTAAATTGGTCCTGGGCCTTCTGTCTATGTATACCTCTAAAAATATATACACACATTCACATATGTATTCATATACCCTCATATATAGACATATATATATATATATATATATATATATATATATATATATATTCCCTTCAAATGTTTTCATACTGACAAAAGTTTCTTCAGTTACAATTACTGTTTTTCCATGTAGGAATGTTAATAGTTCAACTTTGATAAGTTCCTTAGAATTTCTTTTCCCTGTTTACCTTCTCATGCTTCTCTTGCTTCTTGTATCTGAATGTCAAATTTTCAATTCAACTCCATTTTTTTTTCATCAGGAATTCTTGAAAGTCCTCTATTCCACTTAATAACCATATTTTTCACTGAAACATGATACTCAGTTTTACTGGGTAGGTGATTCTTGGTTTTAATCCCAGCTCCTTTGACCTCTGGAATATCATATTTCAATCCCTTAGATCACTCAATGTAGAAGCTGCCAGATCCTGGGTTATCTTGATTGTGTTTCCACAATATTCAAATTGTTTTTCCTGGCTGCTTATAATATTCTCTCATTAATCTGGGAATTCTGGAAACTGGCTATAATATTCTTGGAGTTTTCTTTTGGGGATCTTTTTCAGGAGGTGATCAGTGGATTCTTTCAACCTCTATTGTTCCCTCTGGTTCTAAACTAATTTACTTTAAGGACTTCCTGGAGGTGGCCAGGTGGCTCAGCGAGTAAGAGCACTGGCTCCAGTGTCAGGATGACCTGGATCAAATCTAGGCTCGGATGCTCAGCACCACACCCAGAAATAATAACTGGCCGTGTAACCTTGAGCAAGTTACTTAACCCCAATTGCTTTAAAAAAAAAAAGAACTTCCTGGAGGATGATTTCTAGGTTCTTACTTTGATCATGGCTTTCAGGTAGTCCAAATATTTTTAAATTATCTCTCCTGTATCTATTTTCCAGATCAGTGGTTTTTCCCATGAGATATTTCACATTGCCTTATATTCTTTCATTTGTTTGGATCTGTTTAACAGCATCTTGTTTTCTCATAAAGTCATTAGCTTCCATTTGCTCCAAACTAATTCTGAAGCAATGATTCTCCTCAGTGAGCTTTTGAGATTCATTTTCCATCTGGCACATTCAGCTTTTTAAGGCATTCTTTTCCTCATTGCCTTTTTGAGCCTCTTTTGCCATTTGAGTTACTCTATTTTTTAAGGTGTATTTTCCTCAGTCAGGCTGTTGACTCTCATTTCATAATTTTCTTGCATTGGTCTCATTTCTCTTCCCAATTTTTTCTGCACTTCTCTTATCTGCTTCTTAAGGTCCTCTATGGCCATTTTCCTTTGAAGCTTTTGTTGCAGGAGTTCTGACTTCACTGTCTTTCTTCTGTTCCATGCTTTGCTCCTTTTTTTCCCCAAAATAGAAGTTTAATGTTGGAATCTTCTGTCTACTTTGTTTCGTTTGCCTGGTCATGTTGCCCCTCAGTCACTTGACCCCTGGGATTTTTGCCACAAAAGGATTCTGCCACCAGACGGGGGAGCTTTCATCCCAAACGCTGGGGTTTCTCTGCTGCCAGAGGTATTATATGGGTGCCCTCTCTGCTGAACACACACCCCACGACCTCCACCCTAGACTGAAATGCAGATCCAAGCAGGTTAAAGCAAGAGCAATTACCCCTCAGACTAGTCACTTGGTCCCCCTACACTCTGCAGGCCAGGAGCTAAAGCTGCCACGTGGCACAGGCTGGCTGTGCTGGTGTCTCAGTGGCTTCTCACCCCGGGTTAAAAAGCCATGCTCTCCCACTTACTGGTACCAAATCCAGCCTGCACTGACCTGTCACTGTCCTTTGCATCTGTGTTTTGATAATTCTGGACCACAGCTGCTGCTGATCTGGAGTTCCTCTGGCCAGTGGCTAGCCAGGCCTACCCTGGGACTAAAACCTCTGGTTCAGGTGGGCCTGGGCTCAGTTCCCAGAGCTCTGTGCTGGCTGATTCCTGATGGCCTGCCAGGTTGTCCTTAGTGGGAGGTTAGTTTCTCTGTGTCATATTGTGGGTTCTGTAGCTCCAAAGTTTGTTCAGAGTTCCCTTTTTACATTGATTGGGGAAGGTGGAAGTTAGGAGGTCATGTTTCTACTCTGCCATCTTCTCTCTCTATTTTTTTATGTCCATATCCACAAAAGGCTTGCTATCTTTCAACTCAGTTCATGCTGGATGACAATTTCTTGATTCTCTGTCAAGTGACCACTCATAATGGTCTATAAGAGCTATAGTAATAAAACTACTAAAAGTCAAATTTGAAAGACTTCCTCTCCCCAGGTTGCACTATTTCAAGCTGCCAAAGGAAGTGTCAATCCTAAAATACAGTACTAAGGATCAAAGAGTCCTAATAAGATGGGATATCAGAGGCCTTGTCCAACCTTCCTCATTTTTGAGGTGAGAAAATGAAGGCACAAGAGGAAGTTGTTTTTCCAAAGTCTCACAGCTACCTCATTTAAGATCAAGTATTGAAACCTATGTCACAGATTTATGTTATAGGATCATACATTTAAATTTGGAAGGGATGTCTCAACTAATTTATCCCAACCCCCTCATCTTACATATGAGAAAACTGATATTCAAAGAAGTTAATTGATTTCTACCAGGACACACATGTAGTAAGGTAAAGATGTGGGGTATAAACCCATCCCCTTTGATTCAGGAACATTCTGTTGTTAGAGGAACAGTATTTCCACATATCCTGCCTTATGATCAGGGCTACTTTTTCTTAAGGGCCAATGCAACACAGGTTCATCTTATTTTCTCTGACAGTTTTTGAAACTTAACTGGCCAATGTGTCTAGCTCATATTGTTATCCTGGTCTCTGAGTAGTAAAGGCCAAAAGGAGCTCCAACTATCTGACACATTGTTGTCCATGGACCAATAGCATTAACAATAGTGGCGAAGCTCTGCTTAGGTAAATCACTTTGGTTTCCTCCCTGAATACCCTTGTGGAATATACTTATAAACATGTATAAAATAAACTGTTGAATGGCCCTTGAGTGTGACCGATAATTTTATTCCAACGTCAGATTTAAACTACCAGGAACTGGTCTGAGTCAGCCTCAGTCCAGCAAATGCATTCTACTTTGCTATGCTTTCCCTCTCGGTAAGATTAGACATATGTACCTCTCCTCATATATGGATATGCCTCTCTGTACTACTTGTCTCTATATATGTTCAATCTCACTTCAGTTGCTGGGTGGATAAGTAGGGGAGTGTATTCCATGTGAATGTTTGGAGGAGATATCTCATTACAAATTTTCTTAAGAAGTCATTTCAGTTAAAGCCTTTTCATTAAACTTTCTCTGTATTTTGGTTTGCTACTACAAGGCAAAACAATCAGTTGGCACTCATGAACCATAATTTTAAGAGTGTGGACCCACTCTGTGGTCCACACTCTGGGGTCTGTATCTTCTAGGAAATCTCCTGGCAGGGTAATAGGTTCCTTCTATGTGCATGATGTGAGGACTTATAAACTTCCTGACTCTATTTCTCTTTTATAATCAGCCAAAGGACACAATGGTCTTATACAAAATACATTTTCTGAAATTTCAAAGTAAATTATACATACATATATATTCATTAAATATAATACATACATCTACATGAATATATATATATATATATATATAGTAAATATAGGAAGGAAGGAAACCACAGAAAGTAATCATAGTAATGAAAAAAGAAAGTAGGGATACCATCAGCTGTTGTCATTCAAGTGACCACAATATTCCTCCAAGTTACTGAGAAAGTCTTAAGAATGAATTGTACCAATTCAACCAAAGAAGGATAAAATCCCAAATGTTGCTTATAATTACATAAGTTAATGTTTTGCTAATAGAAGAAATAATCCTCCAAGTACTTAAATTTCTCAATTTCATCTAATATTTGACTTCAGAGAAGTAATGTCTAATAAATTGGGCTATTTTCTTCTTCAGCTTTGACCATGTGCAAAACTATGAACTACGTGTTGTCCACATTACAAAGACATCTATGAAAGACCCCATGCCAGACAATGTGGGAGATAGTAATGGACAACAACATCATATTCTTCTATTCAAGACCTTTCAATCTACTTACAATACTCCAATTCATTGAATTGCTCTATTACTTTCTACCTCTTTTTCCCCTCTTTTATTCTAAGGCCCTGCACAAGCATCAACTTTTAGACTGAGAATGATTCTAGCCCCATTTGTGCAATAGTAAATTGCTCCCATCAATTACTTTAAATTTCTTTCGTAGTTTTTCTAAATATATTTCTATTTATTCATACTGTCTCTCTTCATATAATGTAAGCTCCTTGAGGACAGAGATTATTTATTTCATTAGTATCCCCAGAAACGAGCATAGTGACTGATGCATAAGAAGCATTTTAATTTTTAAAAGTTTGATTTCATTTGATAAATACCTGATGATAAATGAAGTAACAAAGGGAACAAGAGAACAATTTATACATTAGCTACGACCTTGTGTATAAAACAACTGTGACATACTCAATATCTCTGATCAATTCTCAAGGCCACTTCTCAAGGGCACCGATGATAAAGTATGTTACTCAGTTGAGAATATAATTTGAAAGTCAGAGTGAGGTACATATTTTCAGACGTGGCCTTGTAGAGATTTGTTTTGATTGACTATGTTTATTTTTTAGAAGGGAGAGTTTTTATTCCTCTTTTAGGGAATGATGTAATTGGAAAGGAAGAAGAGTTTTAGAAACAGTGATATGGTGGGAAATAAAATATGGTTCTTGTAGAAAAGTTATTTTAAAATATATACAAGATAATAAAAGGAGGTTTACAGGGAGGCACATATAAGCAGGATGACTCAGAAATTAAGATGATAACTGTCTTATTTTTTAACCTAGGTAATAGATTTGTGGATTTGTGCACAATCCTCTTTTTCTCTTCCTTTTGGATATGGAAATATATTTGATCAGGTTTGACAAGTACATAATAACAACAAACTTCTCCCTCTTTTTAAGCTTTGTGTGTAATCTGATTGCACAGTGAACATGACAAAATGATTTAGGACAAGAATGATTTGTAATAAGTTTATATAGTTAGAAAGTATACAGAACATGAAGTCAACATCTGACTGAATGAAAGCTTAGGCACTCATGCACTTAAAACAGGAGACGAAGGGGGAAAAAAAACCTGATGACTGATGGCATGGAGGAAATTATGTTTTGTTCTGAAAGTTTGTTTGTAATAAAGATTCCTCAGGAAGTTGAACAAAATATGCTTTGAAATCAACAAATCAAGTGGCAATGTCCTATGAAAATCTAAATAATTTCTACCAAATCACTCCATTTTACAAATGACTGACAGTAGATGTCCCTTTACTACTTTTTTGGCATTTGCATATTCAAAATTTAGTGTCATGAGATAACTACTTACATTTTCTGGGGTGTCATCTAAAGGTCTATTTTCATTTAATGTTGGCTAATATCTATTACCTAATAGCTTCTCTACACTACAAGGAAAATTATTCTTCAAATAATAAAAGCAAACTGTCATAGTAAATGTTAGTATTGTCCTCAGATCTGTCCTCTAAACTAATTGCTACAGTGGAAAGGCTGATACTTAATAGGACACAAAATTAATTAGAATAAACAGCTGGCATAATGTGATGACATGTGGGTATATTTTAAAACTACTTGCAAGCCAACACACACTTATTGTGTGAGTCCACTTCCCAATAGAATTTTTGGGATAGAATCTGAAGTACCTGAGTTCCAATTCAACATTTGATATGACCTAACTGTATGACCTTGCATAGGAAACAATTTTTTTTTATTTTTTTCCAAACTAGTCATTCCCTAAGAATTGTCTATTATGTAGTATTGTTGGAGTAACTTCCTGTGACCTGGGAAAATAAAGGCCCTTTTCATATTTAAAAGAATTATGACCAAATAATTTTATTAGGACCTGGGCAAGAGACAAAGGAAAACATGACAGTATCTCTGCCCTTAATGAGATGTCTGCTACACTTTAAGACTATTCCAAGGGTAGAGTAGAAACAGGACTTCTATGGGGCTCCAGCTCTCACCTCCTCTGATTCATGTAAAAGGTGACTCTGAAGAAACTTTGGAGCTACAGAACCCACAAAATGACACAGAGAAGCAAATCTCCTGCTGAGGACAACCCTGCAGGCTAGCAGGAATCGGCCAGAGCAGTGCTCTGGGAACTAACTTTAGCCCCAAGGTGACCAGAGGTTTTAGCCCCAGGGCAGGCCTGAACAACCACCGGCTGGAGGGACTTCAGATTACCAGCAACTGTGGTGGTTTTCAAAATTATCAACCCATAGATGCTAAGGACAAAGTGAGAGGTAAGTGCAGTGTAGACTTTGGGATCTCGTATTTGGGAGTGTGTCGGCTTTTGCCCCTGGGGTGAGAAGCCACTGAGGGAGGTGGCACAGCCACTGCCACGTGGCAGCTTCAGATCCTGGCCTGCAGACTGTAGGGGGACCAAGTGACCAGTCTGAAGAGCAATCCCTCTTGCTTTAACCTGCTTAGATCTGGATTGCAGTCTAGGGTGGTGTAATGCGAATGTAAATTTTAAAGATCTTTCCTGCCCCTAGGCTAAAGTGCACCAGAAGCCTGGGGAGGGAGGCTTGTTTTTCAGAAGATACTTTTTGATTGGCCAGTGGGTCAAAAAGGTTGTTACATTCTCTGAGCCAGGAGAAGGCTATATAAGCACTGATGTGTAGCTTTGTTTTGGGACTCACTTTGAGAAGTGTTCTGTGATTTGATCTGAATTCTGGGAAGCCGTTGTTGAGAGTCCCCCGGCTTTGAAAAACCCAGAATGTGGAAACCCAGATGTTGACTGGGTATGGATGTAATGGTTGGACAGTTTGGAAATCTGTCTACTTGATGTTTCTGTCTTGATAATTATGCCTGTATACTTTGAGGTTCAGGGTTCTGACCTTTTCTCCTGAACAAGGTAAACGATATATGTCTGACTGATTAAAGTAAGCTTGTTAACCCATTTTGAGTTGCTTTCCTTTAACAAAGCAGATCCAAGAACCTGTGGTAGCTGCAAACCCTGAGGACGCTTGGGGTGCTTGCTGCTACAGGTGGAGGGCCTGGGGTGTGGGGCAAGCTTGCCAGAGCATATGGAGGTTTCAGAGAAAGTACCTAACTAATATTTCCACAGCTGATAAAATTCCAGCATTTGCTATGAAGCTCCCCTGTCTGGTAGCAGAGTTCTTCTGTGGCAAAAAGCCCAAAAGTCAAGTAATTGAGTCTCAATTTGAATAAACAAGGGAAGCAAAGCAAGCAAAGACATCCAACATTAGACTCCTATTTTGGGGGACAAAAAGGATTAAAGAGTAGAACAGGAGGAAGACAGTGAAGTCAGAATTCCAGCACCAAAAGCTTCAAAGAAAAAATATGAGCTGGTTACAGGCTATAGGGGACCTTAAGAAGGATTTTGAAAACCAAATAAGATAATTGGAAGAAAAATTGGGAAAATAAATGAGAACAATGCAAGAAAATTATGAATTGAGAGTCAACAACCTCACTGAAGAAAGAAACAACTTAAAAATAAACTAAATCAAATGGCAAAAGAGGCTCAAAAAGAAAATGAGGAGAAGAATGCCTTAAAAAGCTGAATTTGCCAGATGGAAAAAGAATCTCAAAAGGTCACTAAAGAGAATCATTGCTTCAGAATTAGATTGGAGCAAAAGGAAGCTAGTGACTTTATGAGAAAACAAGATACTATTAAACAGATCCAAACAAATGAAAAATAGAAGGCAATATAAAATATCTCATTGGGAAAACCACTGACTTGGAAAATCAATCCAGGAGAAATCATATAAAAATTACTGGACTACCTGAAAGCCATGATCAAAAAAGAACCTAGAAACCATCCTTCAAGAAATTCTCAAGGAAAATTGCCCTGATGTTTAGAACCAGAGGAAAAAATAGAAATTGAAAGAATCAAACACTTCCTTTAAAAGAACCCAAAAAGAAAAATCCTAGGAATATTATAGCCATATTTCAGAATTCCCAGATCAAGGAGAAACTATTACAAGCAACCAGGAAGAAACAATTTTAATATTGTGGAAACACAATCAGGATAACACAGAATCTGGCAGCTTCTACACTGAGGGATAAAGGACTTGGAATATATAGAAAGAAAGATGATAGATAGATAGATAGATAGATAGATAGATAGATAGATAGATAGAT
>NW_027186352.1:18239706-18319761 GCF_028583685.1 Petaurus breviceps papuanus
GATAGATAGATAGATAGATAGATAGATAGATAGATAGATAGATAGATAGATAGATAGATAGGTAGGTAGGTAGGTAGATTGATTGATAGATTGATACATAGATAGATAT
Source organism: Petaurus breviceps papuanus (assembly GCF_028583685.1). Classification (NCBI taxonomy): domain Eukaryota; kingdom Metazoa; phylum Chordata; class Mammalia; order Diprotodontia; family Petauridae; genus Petaurus; species Petaurus breviceps. The sequence continues at coordinate 18,239,816 of NW_027186352.1, forward strand.
ACAGGCACTGGGGCAGAGAGATCGACCGTGCCCTACTGGAATGTTGGAGGGGGTATGTAAGAAGATATGGGAGAGAGCAGATTGGAGGAGGAGATATCCAGTGGGATCACTATTTTGGGATGGTGGTTAGGGGAAAAATGGGGAGAAAATTTGTAACTCAAAATTTTGTAGAAATAAATGATGTAAATTAAACAAAATGCTATCTTACAACTTTGCACCTGTCCTGTTGAAATCAAAATATTTTGGCCACATAAATATCTGGGACAATGGGTCAATAGCACAGTGTCAGCAGTCTCTTATGTGTTCCAGTTACCATCCTGTCTATTTTGATTTCAGGCTATAGTTGCTACAGCAGTGAAACAATAAATAAATGAAAAAAAAATTATTAAGAAGTTTTCTCTATTCCCAAAACTATATTGAATGCTATGGGGATATAAAGAAAAAAAGAATGAAATGACTCCTTAAGTGTTTACTCTGTCAGACATTGTGTTAAGTGTTCAGGAAAAAAATAAAGGCAAAAAATCCCTGTTTTCAAGTTGACAGTCTAATAGGAGATACAGAAAGCAAACAACTGTGTGGAAACAAGATATATGTGAAATGAACTTGAGATGATACTAAAAGAAAATCACTTAGAATAAAGATGGGGAGCAGCTTCCTGCAGAAGGTGAGGCTTTATCTTTTATTTTAAGGAAGCCAGGTAAGAGAGAAAATAGAAATAATTAGTGAAAGATATCCAGGCATGTGCAACAGTCGGTGAAAAGTCAGAGTCAGGAGATGGAATGATGTGTCAAAAAAAAAAGAAAGTAAGATGACCAGTGTCACTGAATCACAGAGTATTTGAGGGATGATTGTATGATTTGGGCTTAAGAATACTAAAAAGATAGGCAGTGGCACAGTTATGAAAGAAGATTTTGCATCAACCCTGAAGGGCAGCACTGACATTTATTGAGTAAGGAATAATGTCGTTGGACCTAGTTAGGAGGACCACTTTGATAGATGAGTAGAGAACAGATTAAATGGAAAACAACTGAGGCAGAGACTAACCAGAAAGAGAGTTCAGTAGCCCAGGCCTGAGGTGATGAGATACTGGAAGATGTTGGTTGCACTGCCAATGTAAAAAATGGGGGGAGGTATAAAAGGTTTTATGAAGATAGAATTAAATGGCAATAAATTGTATGTAGGTATGAACAAGTAAGTAGTCAAGGATAGCATATGGGTTTGGAGCCTGGATGCACAAAAGAATACTGTTGCCCTCAACAACAGAAAAGTTAAAAAGAGTGGAGGATTTGAATAGAAACTTAATGAGTTGAGTTTCAGTCATGTTGATTTTAAGATGTCTATAGGACATTCAGTTTGATATGTCAAATAGGTAGCTTTAGATGTGAACGTTAAGGTCAGAAGGAGGTTAGAGATGAATAATAGATCAGAGATTCATCTTTATGGAAATAATCATTGAACTTATGGTTGTTCACAAAATCATAAAGCAAAATATTATATAAAAAGAATAGCAGAGTCCCAAGAAAAACCGTTGTTGGACACCCACCATTAATCAATTGGCATGAATTAGATGAAGATACAGCAAATAAGCCTGAGGGTGGGTTATATACATAGAATACACAGAAGGAAAACCAGAAGAGATTAACATCAGATAAACCCAGAAAAGCTTGAGTGTCAAGGAGATGAAAGTGATTGACAGCATTAAAGGCTATAGAGGAATACAGAAAGATTGAAGATAAGGTCATTATATTTGTCAATTATGATTCCAAAGATAGCTATGTCCAGCACTATCCAAAAATAACCATGGAGAAAATATTGTTAGTTGAAGAAGGAAGTCAACAGCTTTAATGCAGGGGCTTTCATAGACTAAACAAAGTGAATATGATGATTATAAGTAGTCTTTTAAAGGAATCTAGCCATGAAAGGGAAGAGAGTGATAACTAACAGGTATGAACTCATCAAGTGAAAGTCTTTTGATGATAGGGGAAACAGTGGCATTTTAGGTAGTAGACTAGGTACCAATAGAGAAGCTGAAGAGAGGTGAAAGATCTGGGAGTAGTTTGCTGGAGAGGACCACACAAGTAGAAGCATTTGCTTTCACAAAGAGGGGGGCCACTAAATCACATGAAGGAGGGGTGAAGGATGACAGAGTAGATGAAGGCACCTTAGTAATATCAGCTGAAGAGATTAGGAGAAGATTTTGGTGAATGGCCTTAACTTTTTTCAATAGACTATGCGGTAACCATTTCATGTAAAAGGGATAGGGAGAATGGCAAGTAATTTTGAAGTGGATTAAAAAGTTTTGGGAAAAATCTTAGTTGTGATTCTGTTGTGAATCTTTAGTTGACAGTGGGTGGGTGAGGATTGCCTCATTACAGAGACAATTTAGTAGAAATTTTACAGCTTTAGTTGTAATGGACCCAGTCAGCACAGTTTCATGATTTTTCTAACCAATTCACTATTGAGCATTTGTCCAAATCTTTTCCACCTTCTTCAAAGTGTTAAGTGACTTTCTCAGGGTCACACAGGTTGTCTGAGTCTGGATTTGAACTCAGATCTTCCTGACTCCAGGCCCAGTGCTCTATCCATTTTGCCACATAGCAGCCCTTTCCCTTTCCTGATCACTTGATTAAAGAGTTTAACTGATTTCTCTCCAATTCATTGTCTTGTTATCCAATTGGCAATCTTGCTTTGGGAGGTCTCACTCTTAGAGTAATTGCATATTTCACCACCATAGTTTGTACAAACATGGTGGTGAATGAAGCTGGAGAAAATTATGAAACTGTGTTGACTAGGTCCATTACATTTTATGTTATACTGCTGAAATCTCACTGTGATGAGTCAATCTTCACCTCCATAATAGATTCACTATTATATAGTTATATAATAGTTATATATGATATATAATTATGCTGTATAGTAAAGATATGATATGATGTGATACAATATATAATAGTTCACAACTGAGGATTTTCCCAAAAAGGAAATTACTCCAGTCAGTATCTTTGCCAAGAAAACTCCAAATAGGGTTAGAAAGAGTAAGGCATGACTGAAAAATGACTAAACATCAATTGAAAGAGGAAGGGAGGAGAGAGTAACCAACAAAAATATTAAGCCCTGGGAAAAATTGAGAGGTGGAAGGATTAGAGATCATAATAAGAATGAAAAATAGGCTTAGGATTCATAAGAGGGCAACATGGAAGGCTAATGGATTGTGATCATATAAAGCAATTTCATACTACATCAACATGGAAGTAGAAGAGTTGTGGGGTGATATTGAGATGAAGAGTATGTCCAGCATTGTGTATAGATGAGGTGGAGTGGAAGAGTAGATACTGGGAAATAAGGAAATTAAGGAACTGGGAAGGTAGTATGTTTAAGAGAGTAGCAATATGATTGAAGTTCTCTAACATGAGGAAACACATTAGGGAGGAGGGGAAGATTGTGAACCTTCAACTAAAGTCATGAAAGAAGAAAGGAGAGTGGGCTTTCCATGCCTGCCTCATGCAGGATCTGTCATGGGGTCATTGGTGAACCTATTCGTGCCAACACCTGTTTGGCTTTTTAAACAGTCTTTCAGCTCTATTTTACCCAGATGGTATGATTCAATGGAGTAGTATATATATATATATATATATATATATATATATATAGGCATTGAACAAACTTTTACTTGTGGTAATATTAAATTATTTTATCATTATAAAGTAATTACTTTTATACATGTAAAAATTCTAGATTTCTTTTGTTTAAATTGAATTCTAGTTCATAAGACTTACTGCTATTGAATTTTATAAAACACTTTCTTAAAAATTAAATGATATGTCATAGAATCATGGGATAATGTTCAATCAGTTAATTAGTACTACAACTACATCATGTTAAGTATGAAGAAACCAAGGTCAAAGAATGTGAAATGACTTGTCCAAGTTTACACAGGTAGCCATTATTGTTAATATTTCTCCTATTTTATACATTGGAAAATATAAGTGACTTGAAAAAAGTCCACATTAGGCAGTGTAACCATCACTCTAATTAAGCCTTCAGATTCCAGTACACACACTATTTTAACTATTTTTTTTCCTTGAGCTGAATATCAAGCTTTCAAACTTTACTGCAGAGAGTACAACTCTGATGGGCTGGTCACATTGTTCAAATGCCAAATATACGCTTGTGTTTACAGAGAACTAGCTTAAGTCAGGGCCTCACATGGAGGTCAGAGGAAGAAATGCAAGGACACTCTCAAGGTCTCTTTGAAGAACTTTGAAATTTATCATGTGACCTGAGAAACACTGGCACAGGACCACCCACCATGGCATACCCCCATCACAGAAAGCATTGTGCTCTTTGAGCAAAACTGAAGTAGCTCGAAAGAAACATTTGTGCAAATTTAGAGAATCCATTCCAGATGTTCATATAGATTATTTGTGCCTGACCCATAGTAAAATATTCAGAGCATGTATTGTTTTGATTAACCACAGTTGGGCACACTGTTACTTGACTCTAACACAGTGATGCCATTTTGGTCCTTTTTGAGAACTGAGAACAAAAACCAAATACACTATTTTAACCATCTAAAGATGCCTTACTCCTTTTTCAAAAGTGGATGTATTTGAGGCATCAGCACCGCAATAATGATGAAATCAAAGGTAACTGACAAATATGTATATCTGTGTAATAGAATATGTAGATAACTATACGCATGCATGTGTATATACATGTATGCATATATGTGCACGTATGTGTCATGTATGTATGTCTACATACCTATACGTATGAGTGTGTGTCCAGACATACACATATATGAATGAATGAAACAAACATTCTATACATGATCTTCAATTTCATCCTTGAAATATTCCTATCAGTTTTGTGATGAGTATATTATCATCCTGACATGGCTAATGTGCAAAATAAGCCTTACAGAGATTTAAAGTCTTGCCCAGATGCCAGTTAGTAAGAATCTAAAGCCAGCATTAAACTCAGGTCCATCCTGAGTCTAAAATTCTTTCTGTTTCATAAATACCAGTCTAGACATCTTGGATTCATGCTTAATTATCCTTCTTTCTTCAGGTCTTAAAACTAATATTTTAATATCCATTGACTTTTTTTTATTTTATGTATTACTTTTATTTGTCCCTTACTCTTCCCTTTATCATCACTGCTCTAACCCATGTCCTCAATATTTTACTGTTGGTTTCTTAAGCCAGTCTATCCATTTAATCTGTTAAACCTTATTTCTGACTTTCCCTTAACCAATAATGTTGGCCACTCTCTGTTCAGTATGAGCCTGATAATTCATAGGTGCTTTCTGCTGTTAGAAGGTTAACTTTATGCATTCAGGAATTCTGTTGTTGCTTTTTGTTTCAACCTCAGAGTTTACCACAATGCGTGAATCAAATAAACACTTAATAAAAGCTTGGTTATCGATTACATGTGAAATTTCTTCTCTAGTAAGCATGGATCACTTAGTCTTCCTAGATTTTATAGCCCTGTCTAGCAGAAATAAAGGAAACCTTGAGAGTTTTATCAAGATAATTATAAGAATGACACCATACCCCTCCCTGGGACCGTTAAGTAAAAATAAACCTTGATTTGTGATCTCCACTAAATAAATGACTAAATGCTAATTGAACTTTTTCTTTGAGCATAGGTCAAGTAGGATAAAAGGTTTGAGAGTCAGAAGGGGCCTTGGAGATCCACTCTAAATTTCAATTATATATCAATGAAAAAATAAGGGCTAGACATGGGAACTTCCATTGAAGTCTTTCACTTGGCCTGTTAAATGTCTAATAGGTGTTAAACAATGTGCTGTATTGAGGATATCAAGACCAGTGCAATGAGGGAAGTGGGGAAGGAGAGAGTGAGGGAAAGAGAGAGGGGTAAAAAGAAAAGGAAAGAAAAACATAAACTCTAAGTGCTCATGGAACCAACAGTATAAGTGAATTTCTGGAATTAAGTAGCAGAAGTATGATTAGAACCCAAAACTTTCAACTCAAAGTCTAGTATTCTGTCTACCTCATAGATTTTTCTTCAGAGATGGGAAACAAAAAGATTGCAAAGGGATGCTCATCACCATGTGTAATTTTTGAACTGGGCAAGGAGTGAGGCTTTACAAGCAGTTGGAGACTCCAGTCATAGCATTCCTTGCCATAGCTAATCTTCTATTTTTATATCATGCATAATATTTTTTAACTTTACCTAACATTCCATGTGCTTTAGTCACTTAACAATTATAAAATTTAGGCATATAATACACATTATTAGTTTATAGTCTAGAATAAAAGATGTTCCTGAACTTCGAAAAATATAGCTAATATAGCTACTGTACCTATATCATGAAACAGAAACAATAAGAAGGTGAGAGCTCAGATGGATGAGACCATTAAAGAATCAATGCTCCACTTTCTTTTATAAGTTTATTTTGAATGGAGAGCTTCCTTTGAATGTCATTCAGAAAATCAGAGGTTTACTACCATTTATGGATAGCCTCATTTAGAAAGGTCTAGTGTGTTCCTTTAGCAAGTGGGATGATTTACCCTTTCAAACTCATCTTGTTGAGAATACCTAAGTTTGCCATAAGCAAGGAAAAAGTCATATTGAAGAATCAATACACAAGTAAATGAATTAAAAATACCTATGTCATATTCTTTCCTAGATACTAAGGATTCAAATACAAATTGTGATAGTCTCTGCATTCTATTTTCTAACAGGGGAAAAGGTATATCTATATCTATGGATCTATGTTTCTCTCCATATATACTATATATTGTTATATTATATTCTTTAATATTATATACACACACACACACACATATATATATATATATATATAGAGAGAGAGAGAGACAGAGAGAGAGACAGAGAGAGAGACAGAGAGAGAGAGACAGAGACAGAGAGAGACAGAGACAGAGACAGAAAAAGAGAAAGGGTAGGGAAGATGAGTTGCTAATTTTTATCTGGGAAGTTACAAGTTGTGAATGGAACCATGTCTTTTCACAAAGAGGTAGCAGTATTAATTTGATTATTGATTTTTTAGGTAAGGCATAGCAAAGCAAACAGATATTTGAACTCAAGCTCAGAAAATGCTAGACTCAAAAGTCTTGAAACTGACATGTACTTAGCTGAATTCTTTGGCTTTAGTTACTCCAATTATGATCTTTCAAACTCTAATTTGGAAAATGTAGACTCATAGCAAATGATCAATAATCTTCAATGAGTCACAATGCTTTGTGACAGTAGGTAACTTTCTAAGACTCAAAACCGCAAACTTTATTGGTTTATACCGGTACAGGACATTGCCAATCTGGAGCTCTCTTATGTGACAAAGCCACATCTCTAGTCATGGGCAGGGGGAAGGAGTGCATATAGCAATCCCACAAGGTATGAGTAGTTTGGCCACATTTCTAGGTTTTCCATGTATTCCATGCCTAGATGACATGTAAAATATTTTGTGGAGTTAGTTGGTATAATGAATTACCTAAGCTTGCCATCATGCTTTCAACAAACAGGGTTTTTCCATTTGAGTAGACTGAACAACAATCAAGAAAAGCCAAGTCATGTTTTATTGATCAAGGACACCTTGAAGGAAAATGACATTGGATGGGGTTATGTAAGGAAGCAGCTATCTTGTATGTATATCTGCAAGGTTATTTTCTTATTCTGCTACTGACGAAATGTGGTAATTTGAAATGGAGAGGATTGATCCAAAGAAAAACAGGCAGTCCTTGATGATTACATGGCTCCTTCAAATAGGATTACAGATTCAGGCAGGAAATGAATCTTAGAGGTCTTTGGCCCAACCCCTTCATTTTAAAGAGGAAGAAGCTGGGGCTTGTGGAAGTTCAATAATTTGCCAAACGTCATCCAGGTAATAAGTTTTGGGGCCAGGTTTCAAATCCAGTTGCTCTGACTCTCACCCTGGTGCTTCTCTTGCCATACTCTCCTGTTTTCTTATGAGCTATATTACTTGATCCTGGTATTTTGCCTATAGGAAAAGCATTAATAGTAATAAAATCATTTTCCTGCTTATCACAACTTTTACACTTGTAAAAACAATTGAGATTTCTAATGATTTACTTCAAAATATTCTTGGAAAATGGGAATGAAGAAAAGAAATATGCTTACTTCCATTTTATACACAAGTAAACTGAGGATTAGTGAGGTGAAAAGACTTTTCCAGGATCAAAGACATGAAGCAGCTTAGTTGGGATTGAATCTCCCATCTATTATAATTCCAAGAAGTATAAGTATGATCATTCCTATTTTATATTTGACAAATATAAGTCAGTCACAAAGTGATAACAACTTCACCCTACTAGTTAGTAAGAAAGTTAGGATTTGAGACATGCACATGGTTTCTGATGTAGGATAGTACCATCATTTTTGAGTCCAAAGGATTAAAACATCAATAATTTCAACTCAATAATTATGAGAAAATATGTATATGCATGTATATACATATGGGCATAAATACATTATTGTAAGTGTAACTGTACATATATGAGTATATAAGTGAATATAGATAATTATGGATATAGATATGCTTACATACACACCCATTTATATGTAAAGAGATGTTATTTACATTTATTTACACATATATACAATTCTTCCCTATTTTATCCTCAAACTCCTGCCATGGGCAGTAATCAGTATATCTATTCCAGATCTTTTTTCTTCTAGTCTCATTCATTTCTTCAATCTTCATCTTTATCCCCGATATTCTCATTTCATTTTCATCTCTATCTAATTATATTGCTTACCTCTTCTGCACTGATATTCACAAAATTCTCTATACTTCTTTTTCCACTTAGAGAATTACCCTGTATGTCTCAAGCTAATTAAGTTATGATCCTCCAAACTACTCTTTCAATTTTATTCTCCAAATCATAATAGTGTCAAGCAATGAAAAGAGCATCATGACTCACTTTGCATTTTCTTCTTACAATTTGGTTTTCCCCAGTGCATCCCTAGGAAGAGTCAATCCTCAAAAAATTGTAGCAATGTAGTAAAATATGACAATGTACCACCTTATGCCACCTAATTCTATAGATCTTAGAAGTTAATATGTTTCTATTAGACAACAGAGGCATGCTCTCCATATATGAAGCTGTGTCCAAAAAAGGGTATCCATGATAGTGATTATATATAGTGATAATAAGGGAGAGTTAGACAGAGGAAGACTTAGAGTCAAAGGCACAGTGAATGATAGCTGTCTCTAAATATTTCAAGGACTCTCATTTGAAAAATAGACTACACATGTTTTAATACCTCTTAGAGGATATAACTAAAAGCAGTGAGTAGAAGCTATAGAAAGAAGGCAGATTTTTGCTTTAATATAAAGAGGGAAAAGAAACAAAAAACACCCAAGCACATAAGCTCTCCAAAAAGAAAAGAGCTTGCCTCCGTGACTATAGATTTTTTTTGGCACTGGATATCTTCATGTTAAGGTGCAATTATCATTTGTCTCGGGTGTTGTAGAAGTGACTTATATGGAGTGGACAGGATGCCTCCTGAGGTTTCTTTCAATGTTGAAAGTCTATGGAATATAATTTAGCACATTTATTAAAGCAGTTCATGTGGATGGGCATTAGATATCAAAAGTCCACATTTGAAAAGGCTCACCACGACACTTGGCAAACTGCCACCCCAAGTCATAGGTGGCCTAAAACTGCAAACATCAAGATGATTAGGCTGTACCCTGAGAAAAAAAGATGCCTTAATGGATAAAGGATTGTCAAAATTAATGAAGGAAGCAAAGGCAACATACAACATATAATGTGAAGTTAGGACAAAAAATATAAGGTGCTGCCATGTCCAACATGAAAAAAAAAATATTTAGACAATCATAGATGAAAATATGGTCATATGGCTTTGCATATGATTCCAATATCTAAAAAATAGCATTGGTGATTGGAGCATGAGTTCAAGGCCATGAGTGATATGTTTGCTCTTTTTTTTTTTGGTTCCCCTTCATTTTTTTCATCTTGATTGCATACCCAAAAGAAAAACAAAATAAAACTGTTAGTCTCTTATAAATCAAAGGGGACAGAGAAAAACATAGGATAGAAATATTCCTGCTATAGTGATTTTTTGAGAGACAGAAAAACAGAGACAGAGACAAAGGAAGACAGAGAAAAGAGATAGAGACACACAGAGACATGGAAAGAGGCAGATAGGAAGAGAAAGAGGGAAGTAAATAGTTATTAATTGATTAATTTATATTTAGATCTTTGAAATCATTGGTGTGAAGTCCTCCCTGATAAGAAATTTTTGCTAATACAATTATTTATTCAGAATCTTAAAGGCATAGTTTCCTTGGACTCTCTGGAAAAAAACAAACAAAAAATAATTTGCTCAAAATTATAGATTCAGCATATAGAAGAATCAGGACTTTATCCCATGTAATCCTAGCAAGAAAATCAGTTTTCTATCCATTGAAACATTTTTCTGTATATTATATATACATACACACAAATATATACTCATATGTTTATGCACGCATGTATATGTGGTTTGTATGTAAATGTGAAGATAGACAGATGTGTAATTGAAAGAATAAACATGTAAACAAATGATTAAATAGGTGTATGCACATGTAGATTGTATGTATATATTATCATATGTGTATACACAGACAGGTTTCCACATTATACTCTAATAATAAACATGTAAATACACACGTAGCCATGCATATGTACTACATATACATACATTTAACATATGTTTACCATATATTATGTATCCTAACGATTGATCAATTTATTTGAATAATAAATTCTTTTGAAAAAGTATTTTTCAATGCTTCCCTTTTCACAAAAATATAAAGTATGTTACTAGCAAAAATTTTCATTTATTTTCTGATGCAAATTTTAAGTATCTACACTAAAAAATGAAAGGATCATTACCAATGGGAAGGTCCACTTGATTATGCTTTCTCTTTTTTTGGGGGGATAGCACCCTAACGTTTTAACTCTTCTGAATTCAAATAATATTATGAATTTCATTTCATTGTTCTTTTTAAACATGGCCAAATTTAGGGATTTTTTATTCTTCCTCTGTTCTATCACTGTAGCCCTAGACCCTGGATTTGAGAATTCTCAGTGGAATAAATACTGCATAGTTGTCAGGTGCTACCCTGAAAACAAAATAAAATAAAACAAAATATGGAGCCTTATTGTTTTTACTATCTTTGTTTCTTCTATTCAAGGAGCTCTCCAAATAAAAATAAATTTCTCAGTAAATTGGAATGGGATATGGTCAAGAAGGCATTGAAATTTCTAAAGATTGCCTATTTAGATATATAGAGGGTATCACCTGTCTATGGGAGGACTCACACCAATGGCATTATGGAACCTAGGTATAGTATAGGCTGTGCATTGAATGAACAGAAACCAATTATGAAAATTTCAGATGCATGTATATGTTAGAGGGGGAAACTGGAAGACTATGAATACCTGCCCCCAAATGGAAGCTAAATTACTCCTTAATAGGGGCAGCCAGGTGGCTCAGCGAGTAAGAGCACTGGCTCCAGTGTTGGGATGACCTGGAGATCGAGTCCTGGGCTCAGACACTCAGCACCACACCCAGATATAACTGACCGTGTAACCTTGAGGAAGTTGCTTAACCCCGAGTGCTTAAAATAAATAAATAAATGAATGAATGAATGAATGAATGAATGAATGAATGAATGAATGAATAAATAAATAGATAAATGAATAAATAAATAAATAAACAAATGAATAAGTAAATAAATAAATAAATTACTCCTTAATGATACCAAATATTTTGTTCAAATATTTGATTTTGTGCTAGTCAGCTTTGCTTCTCTAAAGCTGTGTACTTAGTTCTACAAGGCAAAAGTACTAAGTGCTTTAAAATACGATCTCATTATATCATCATAAGAACTCTATGAAACAACTGTAATTATTATCATCATCTTACAGTTGAGGCAATGGAGGTAAATACTAGTAAAAAGTGATTGTCCCAGAGTCACACAGCAAGTAGGTGGCTATGACCAGATTTGAACTTAGGTCTTCTTAACTCCCCGCCCAGAGCTCTGTCCACTGTGTTGTCTCGTTTCCGCTAGTCACACAAGGTGGTGATCTCTGAGATAATATTTATTCAGTATGCTTTAATGTATTCAAGTTTAAAATATTTTGAATTATTAAAACATCAAATAATTACTAGTCATTCTCATAATTTAGTGTGAATGATATAAATAATGTGTTTGATTGTTATATTTTGATCTGGCATATCAATCCAGTATCTTTGCCAAGAAAACCCCAAATGCGGTCAGGAAGAGTCAGACAACTGAAACAACTCAATGGTTAGTTCAACTACTGGTCATTCAAAAACTTTTTCTTTTTTTCAAAATGTATTTTTATATGAGGAGGTAAAATCTGGTTCCATTTAGCATGAGATTTTTTAATGTGACATTTCATTTAATTTGGCCCAAAACCACAGATCACTGTGAGGTGAAAAAATGTAGTAAACATTCTTTAATTTGATCATAACTAGTAGAAGGAAGAAAGGAAGAAAGGAGAAAAGAAAAGAAAAGAAAGAAAAAACAGATAAAGAAATAAATAGGCAGAAGTTGTTAAAAATAGATGATTATCAAGAAGGATATCCATTCAGAAGAGTTTGGAGACAGTGCTGGATCAGGTGTGACATCCCACAAAGGCTAGAGGGTATTGTCAGACTATAGGATCAATCTGAAGTGAGTTTGATACTTCAATGTGTCAATGACTGTGATTCATCAATGTAAGTATGCTCTCAAATGAATACAGGGGACAATGCTTCAGCATGTTTGTGTTCTGTATGACTCATGATTCAAGTTCATCTTAGAAAATCAACACAAGGTACCGAAGCCTTCTTTATGGCTGTAGCTCTCTCCTTTGCTGCATTCATATATCCCCCAACTAGGATGTTCTTTAAGCATATTAAACACGTGAAAAATAGAATTTATCTAGACTCCTCTGAAGTAGCTCCAAGCTACCCAATATCCCTTTTTTGTTAAAGACCCCAATATCCTTCTAATGACTCAGGCTCATCCATATATCTTCATTATCCCCAGAAATCTATAGGCCAAAATGAATCATTGGCTTGACCTCCACAGCATCTCTAACAACCAACCCCTTCTCTCCACTCATTCTTTCAGTTTCTGCCCTTATTCACCAAATTCACCTCAGATAATTCCAAATGTACTCTAACTCTGTTCCATGTCTTAATTTTATCTCTTCTCCAATCTATTCTCATACAATTTTCAAATTGATATTTCTAAACAATAGCTCTGACCACATTGCTTTTCTCATTGTCTCCCTTTTGCTTTTGTAATGATATAGAAATTCTCTCTATTTTTAAAATTTCTCTTACACTAAGATGTCAAATATTTCCATAATGACTGATCGCATTCACACACTCTATATGTGAACCAAAGGGACTTGTCATTTTCCATGTATAACAGTATATCTTCTTTCCCACCAATTTCAAATAGCTTACAGCCCATTCATCACATACCCTTCATCTTCCCCTGGACCTCTTAGACATTTTGATTTCATTCACAACTCATATCCTGCCATTCCTTTTAGAGGACTTTCTTAACTCTGATAGGTGCTAATATTCCCATAAGTAATCAAATCTGATTTATTTTGTATATATTTTGCTTTTCCTTCCCTGTGTGTCTCTTAAATGGATGACATAATCTCCCTCTCCCCCTCCCTACCTCTCTCTCTCTCTCTCTCTCTCACACACACACACACACACACACACACACACACAATTTAGGGCACTTAATTAGAGGCAGTTTGGTGGTACAGATAGAGCACTTATCAGGGAGTCAGGAAGACCTTAGTTCAAATTTGACTTTAGAAACTTTGTACCTCCATGACCCTGGGCAAATCATTTACCTGCCTGCCTCAGTTTCCCCAACTATAAAATGAGGATAATGATGGTATTGAGCTTTCAGGTTTGTGGTAAGAAAAAATAGGGTAATATTTATAAAATAATTATCACAATGTTTGGCACATAGTAGGTGCCTAATAAATGTCTGTCCAACCCATAATGAGTGCTTACTGATGGATTTGGTCCTTTGATGCTATTGTCATCTCAATAATAGTGAGAGAGAGAATTGCTATTCTATCAGATGCATGTACAGTTCTATTTTGTTGTTGTTCAGTCCTTTCAATCATGTTTGACTCTTCATGACCCGATTTATGGGGTTTTCTTGGCAAAGACATTGAAGTGGTTTGTTTTTCCTAGTCCAGCTCATTTTACAGATGAGGAAATTGAGGCAAAATAATTTTCTTTGGGTCACACAGCAAGTTAATGTCTGAGGGCAGATTTGACCTCCAAAAGATGAATCTTCCTAAACCAAAGCCTGTCACTCTACAGGGTGACCGAAAAGGGTGTGGTTAATTGTATCTTCATTAGGAGAAGCATAACAACAAGAGCAAAATAAGTTGTGCTTTGCCTTGTTCAAACTACATCTGCCTATGTCTGGGTCTTGTAGCCCACCTCAGCAAGGACGTGGATACACTGTTCAGCATGTAAAAGAAGTTTACTGGAATTTTAAAAGACTCCATGGTCATGCCATAATAAATTAAAAATGAATTGACAGGCTTTAGGTTAGTTAGACTTAAGAGAAGATGTAGGAAAACACTCAAGTATTTTTTCAAGTATTTGAAAGGCTTTTAGGTGTAAGATGGAGTAAACTAGAACTTCTTGCAAGACAATGCCATAATTAGAAAAAAAAAGAGTAAGTTTGCATCCATATTAGGGAAAAACATTCTTCCACATTGTGCTTTAGAGGATAATACATTGTACCTGGAGCTACAAACCTGTATATTAATGTCAACATACTAGTTGTATGACCCTGGGCAAGTAATTTAATGTTTATAATTCTCATTTCACCATACCTTAAATGGGAATAACTCATCATACTTAACTATCTAGTCCACAGGGTAAGTGAAAGGAAAGAACTTTTCAAACCTTAAATCCCTTCTCCAATTTTAAGGTCATAGACTTAAAATTAGAATGAGCTCTCTAGGGATGCAATATTTCCCTTTTCGTTGGCAATTTTGAAAAAAGGATTAGATATTATTTTGTGATATTTAATAGAAAAATTCCTGTTTTGGTACACATTGAAATAGTTGGTGTCTGTGGACATTTTCAACTATGAGATTCTTTGAATGTATAAAATTTAACTTCTCTTGATAGAGAAGCACACACACACACACACACATATGTAACTTGATATCTGATTTTTTCCAGGGATCTTTTAGGTCTTAAAAGGAAGAATCCTATTATTTTATACTTTCCTACCATTAGAAGCATCTAGAGAATAGCTGATGTATTTCAAAAGAACTACACAGAGTTTAAAAGATAAAATTGGCAATTGTTTGTCATATGGGGCCAGAGTAAAAAAAAAATTAAAATTCATACTTTTGCCATACGCATCAGTGCTTCCATGAACAAAAATTCAAAGACTTCAGCATATTTCTGATACTTTTAGAGAGCGCTTGATACTTAAGTCTTGGGAGAAAAAGAGAAGTGGAAAAAGAAAGATCTGTATTCATTTGACATTGTTTTACATAAATAACCAACTCAAAATTAAGTGCCCTATTTATCAAGTGGATATATATTATATAATGTTAATAGATACTTTTTAAATGTCATACAAACATCTAATTATGACACTGGAATGAAATTTTCATAATATTGCTTTAAATATACAGCAATATATATAATCTGATATAATGTAATATTGTGACACATAGCAGAGAAAAACATCGTTATGATTTCCCATGAAAAAAAATCAAATGAATACTTTAACTTCTGATCTAGAATTAGCTTCCAATAAAACTAAACTGCAATTCATAGTATAGCTGAAAAATACAAAAGGCATTCAGTGCAGTCAATTTCACATTTTCTTGCACTACACTTATTTCATGATTGGGCTATCTTATTCAATACATAGAGTAGTTTTTCTTTGCTAGAAGTTGGATGGTTTGGAGATTGTCTGATAAACTATTATTTTGGGATAAAAAAATCTATATATAATTAATATGCTGTATCATGTTATTTAATAATTGAGGATTTAATTTAAATTAATTTGTGAGACTAAATTGAACAAAGTAAAACTATACTGTTTTGATTAATAAGAAAATATTATCCATCTAGGAATGTGCAACATTGCCAATGTCTGTTTCCCCATTCATGCAAGATTAATTATGCTTTTTCTTTTTTTAATTTTAATTTTTAATTTTTATTTTTTTCAAATGCTTTATTAACTTCTGATTTACATCATTCATTTCCGCCAGATATTGAGTTACAAATTTTCCCCCCATCTTCCCCCTGCCCACCATCCCAAAATAGCAGTCCCACAGGATATACCCCTCTCCAATCTGCTCTCTCCCATATTTTCTCTGATACCACTTTCGACTTTTCCAGTGGATCTCTATGCCCCAGTACCTGTATATCTTATTTCCCAATTACAGTTAAAATAGTATTAATAAAAGTGTGTATATATATATAATTTAATAAAACACACTATTATTAATATATATTTGAATATTTGATTTTAAAAGTTTGAATTCTAGATTCATTCCCTTCCTCCCTTGTCACCCACCCTTACTGGGAAGATAAGCAGTTCAGTATAGATTGTACATGTGTGGCTAATGGAAAACAATGACATAGTAGATATATTGTAAAAGACTGACTATATTTCCCTCCCTCCTATCCCACCTCCCACTTGTTCTATTCTCTGATCCCATCCCATTTCAAAATTGTGTGATTCCAACTTCCCTTCCCCCAGCCTGCCCTACCTTCTGTCATTCCCCCTCTTATCCCCTTCCATCCTACCCTCCTGGAGGGTGAGAAACCCAACGTAGTGTGTATTTCATTCCCTCCTCAAGTGAAATTCAATGGGAATAAGGTTGACCCATTCCCTTTTGCCTTCCTATTCTTCCCCTTCATTGTAACCATTTTCCCTTGCCTCTTCTATATGACATAGTTTACCCCATTCTGTCTCTCCCCATCTCCTATCATTGTATTCCTATCTCACCTCTTAATTTAACATTTTAATTATTATCTCTTCCTGTTAAATTGGTCATGTGCCCTCTATCTGTGTATATCTGTAAACACAAATTCACATATGTATTAATATGCCCATGTACCCTCATATATAGGCATATAGACACACACACACACACACACATATATATATATATATATATTCCCTTCAACTACTGAGAAAAGTTTCATAAATTACAATTATTGTTTTTTCCATGTAGGAATGTTAATAGTTCAACTTTGATAAGTTCCTTATGATTTCTTTTCCCTATTTACCTTCTAATGCTTTTCTTGCTTCTTGTATTTGAATGTCAAATTTCCTATTCGACTCTGTTTTTTTTTTAGCAAGAATGATTGAAAGTCCTCTATTCCACTGAATGACCATATTTTCCCCTGAAACATGATACTTAGTTTTGCTGGGTAGGTGACCCTTGGTTTTAATCCCAGCTCATTTGGCTTCCAGAATAACATATGCTAAGCCCTTTGATCCCTCAGTGTAGAAGCTGCCAGATCCTTGGTTATCATGATTGTGTTTACAGAATATTCAAATTGTTTTTCCTGGCTGCTTATAATATTCTCTCCTTAATTTGGGAATTCCAGAACCTGGCTATAATATTCCTAGGAGTTTTATTTTTGGGATCTTTTACAGGAGGTGATCAGTGGATTCTGTCAACCTCTATTTTTCCCTCTGGTTCTAAAACATCAGGGGAGTTTTCTTTGAGAACTTCCTTGAGGATGATTTCTAGGTTTTTACATTGATCATGGCTTTCAGGTAGACCAATAATTTTTAAATTATCTCTCCTGGATCTATTTTCCAGGTGAGTAGTTGTTCCCATGAGATATTTCACATTGCCTTCTATTCTTTCATTTGTTTGGATCTGTTTAACAGCATCTTGATTTCTCATAAAGTCATTAGCTTCCATTTGTTCCAATCTAATTCTGAAGCAATGATTCTCCTCAGTTAGCTTTTGAGATTCTTCTTCCATCTGGCAAATTCGACTTTTTAAGGTGTTCTTCTCCTCATTGCCTTTCTGAGCCTATTTTGTCATCTGAGTTAGTCTATTTTTTAAGGTGTTATTTTCCTTAGTCAGGCTGTTGACTCTTATTTCGTAATTTTCTTGCATCAGTCTCATTTCTCTTCCCAATTTTTCCTCCACTTCTTTTATCTGTGTATTTAGGTCCTCTATGGCCTGGAACCAGCTTGTATTTTCCTTTGGAGCTTTTGGTACAGGAGTTCTTACTTCACTGTCTTCTTCCTGTTCCATGCTTTACTCCTTTGTGTCCCCAAAATAGAAGTGTGATGTTGGAATCTTCTGTCTGCTTTGTTTCCTTTGCCTGCTCATGTCCCCCTCAGTCACTTGAATCCTGGGACTTTTGCCACAATTAGACTCTGCCACCAGACAGCGAAGCTTTCATCCCAAACACTGGGGTTTTCTCAGCTGCCAGAGGTATTAGATGGGTGCCCTCTCTGAGGCCTCCATACTCTGTGGCAAGCTGGACACACTTCCCAGGACCTCCACCCTAGACTGCAATCCATATCCAAGCAGGTTAAAGCAAGAGCAATTACCCCTCAGACTGGTTGCTTGGTCCCCCTACACTCTGCAGGACAGGAGCTGAAGCTGCCATGTGGTGCTGCCTTGCTGTGCTGGCATCTCAGCGGCTTCTTGTCCCAGGGGTAAAAGCCATGCACCCCAACTTACTGCAACCCAAAATCGAGACTGCACTGACCTCTAACTTCGTCCTTTGCATGTGTGTGTTGATGAATCTAGAAATGGCCACAGCTGCTTCTGATCTGGAGATCCTCTAGCTGTTGGCTGGTCAGGCCCACCCTGGGGCTTAAGCCTCGGTGGGGCTGGGCTCGGCTCGACTCCCAGAGCGCCTAGCTGGCAGATTCCTGCTGGCCTGCTGGGCTCTCCTCAGTGGGAGGTTAGCTTCTCTGTGTCAGTTTGTGCAATCTGAAGCTCCAAAGTTTGTTCAGAGTCCCCTTTTTACATGGGTTGGGGAAAGTGGAAGCTAGAGCCACGGGGTGGTCATGTTTCTACTCCGCCAATTGACTCTGCCCCCCCCCCGATTAATTATTAACATAAGGACATTAAGGAGAACAAGAAATGCATCAGAATATCTAATTAAATAGTCTATCAAATGCCATTCAATACACAATTATGGTATAGATTGATAAAATGACAACATGTTGTAAAGTTATAAACAAAACAAGTGCGGCAGTAAATTGTGTGGGAAAGGTTTTTATCAGCCCTGATTATAGTTGCAATAGGTTCTGCTCCATGTATACTTACTACTGAAGCCTTTGTATCAACACTTTAAAATTTTGCAGCCTTTCATCATTACCACAGTATTAGGGGAAAGATTGTGACTAAAGCAGTCAATTGCTCAATTGCTCAGTATGTTTGGAGATATGGGAAGGAGAATCAAGCATTTACTAAGTGCCTACTACGTGGCAGACATTGAACTAATTCTTATATTAATTTTATATTATATTATCAATGATAATCAAATGATCATTGGAAGTTAGGGGTCTTTATCATCCCCATTTTACAGTTGAGGAAACTGAAACAATCAGTTTAAATAACTCATTCAGGGTTGTACCCTGGAAAAGCAAATAGTTGCAGCCAAATTTGGACTATGGAACCAGAATTCTGTCCACTGAATGACTCATCTCCAGGAACTGGGCATATCAAGACAAATTTATTCAAACCAAATAAATTAATGTTTATAAGTCTAAAGTATCTAGAAAAAAAGACCAGGGATATGCTGCACCCAGTTGAACCTGACTCACAAGGGCCAAGTTCCAGCATGAACTTTTATATCTCAGGAAATGAGCAAATGCTGTAAATTAGGAATTCACTGAGATTTTTGTTGGTTGTATAGACATAAAACTAACGGGAAAATATTAATGATGTAAATTAGTGTGTGTGTGTGTGTGTGTGTGTATTGGCAAGCAATTGTTAAAGATTTACTAATATACCACTGGAAATCATAAATGACCAATACATTTTATTTCCCTGAAACAGTATTTATTGTACTGGGTGCACAAAAAGAAATCATAAAAGGCATTAGTCCAAGAAAGAATAGGTGTTTAGAGAAATAGTTTAGTGGATATTTAAAAGGCTATCCATGATCTCCTATTGCCAATACAATAGCCTTTTCACATCTCTTTAACTCTTGATATCAATGACATTAAAACCTTTTTTATATTTCCTTTTGTTGCTCATATGACAAAAATTCTCATAATTCTTCAGCCTCTCTGAGCAGTCTTTCTCATTTATTTTAGTTCCTCTCATCTCATTGATTAAATTTAGAAACTAATCAGTTGATCAGCACTTCCTATGTTCTAATCAATGTATTAAGTGCTGGAGATATAAAGAAATACAAAATCAATACAAAGCAAGTTTCAGAGATGATAAATAAGGAATAATCACTAAACAGAAGACAACACAATTAGTGGGGATCAAGATTTCCTGTAGAAGGGGATTTCTTTTTCTTTTTGACTGTTACTTGAAGGAAGCTGAGAGGTACAGGTGAGGAAGGATGGTGTTCAAGGCATGGAGGAGAGGTTTTGAAAATGTATGGAGGAAGGAGATGGAAGGTCCTGCTTCAGAAACAACAAAGAGGCCATGAGAGTGACAGAGAAGATATTAGAAGCCTAGAAAGTTAGAGGGGGGAGTTCAGAATAATGGATTTTGGAAAACAAAGTAGGTAATATTTGATATTGGAAGTGATAAGGAGTCACTTGATCAATAAACATCTGTGATGTGTTATACACACTCTGCTAGGTACTGGGGATATGAAAACAAAAGAAAAGTGAAAGAATATTTTCTCTTTTTTTAAGTACATGTGTCCTGGGTGGAGACAAGATGGTGGAGTAAAAGCAGGGACTTGATTGAGCTCATACCCAACCACCTCCAATACCTATAAAAATGACTCTAAACAAATTTTTGTGCTACTGAACCCATAAAATGAAAGAGTGAAACAAAGACCCCACTGAAGTCAGCCTGGTAGGCCAACAGGAAGGGTCCATCATGCCCAGCTGTTAGTGGAGCACAGTTCTGCATGAACCATGCTGGCACAGACCAGCAGCACAGATTATCCAGAGGCAATCTCAGAGGACTGAATCACTAGAAGCTGAGGTGGTTTCCAGAATTCTCAACCCAAAAGGCCAAAAATAAAGTGAAATATCAGTGGGGAATCTTTGTTAGAAGTGGGTGATAGAAGAGCCCCTGCTTCCTGGGTGGCAGAGGTGATAGCTGCTGAGCCTACAACTACTGCTGAGGAAGCTGTTTCTAGAGCTACAGACCCAAAGATGGTGGGGGAACCAAGTGGTTGAGGAGAGGGCAATTGCAGGGATCTCTTTGCTGGCACTGAGGCAGAATTATTTTGCCTTACCCTGCTTGGTTCTGGGTTGCAGGATTGAGTGGTGATCCTGGGATTGAGGAGTGCTGGTATGGCAGAGCTTGTTGAGGTTATTGAGTGGCAGTCTTCCTTGCAGTTCTGAGGCAGGTGCCTAGAAGAAGCTCTGACAAAAGCTGCACAAAACCCCATGAATTTGGGAAGCAGCCCTCTCCACTTTGGAAGCAGAGCTCTATCAGGGCAAAGAGCTCAAAAGTCAAGGAATTATATGGCAAGATAAGAAAATAGAGGAAGAGAAATCACACTATAGAATAATTCTTTGGTGACAAAGATGATCAAAACATAGAACCAAAAGAAGACAACAAATTCAAAACTTATGCATCAAAAAACCTCCAAGAAAGATGCAATCTTTTCACAGGTCACAAAGGAGCTCACGAAGTATTTTGAAAATCAAGTAAGTAGAGGAAAAATTTGGAAGAGAAATGCAAGTGATATGAGAAAATCACGAAAAATAAGTCATCAGCATGCTAAAGGTGACCCCCCAAAATACTGAAGAAAATGACATATGAAAAATAGACTAACTCAAAATACAAGAGCTTCAAAACGCCTATGAGGAGAAGAATGCCTTAAAAAGCAGAATTGTTAAGATGGAAAAGGAACTACAAAAGTTCAATGAAGAAAACAATTCCTTCAGAATTAGATTGGGGTAAATAGAAGCTAATGACATCATGAGAAATCAAGATATTATGAAACATCCAAAATAATGAAAAAAAGATAAGGCAATGTGAAGTATCTCTTTGGAAAAACCACTGACCTGGAAAATAGGGCCAGGAGAGTTAATATAAAATTTACTGAAGTACCTAAAAGCCATAATCCAAAAAAGAGCCTATATGTCATCTTTCAAGTAGTTGCCTAGAAGATATTACCCAGGTATTCTAGAACCAGAGGGTAAAATAGAAATTGGAAGAATTCACTGATCACCTCTTGAAAAAAAAGATACCAAAAATAAAACTCCTAGGAATATCATAGCAAAATTCCAGAATTCCCAGGTGAAGGAGAAAATATTACAAGCATCCAGGAAGAAACAATTTGAGTATTGTGTAAACACAATCAGGATAGCACAAGATCTAGTGGTTTCTACATTAAGGGATTGAAGGGCTTGGAATATGATATTCTGGAAATCAAAGGATCTAGGATTAAAAGGATACATCAGCAATGCAGAAAAACTGAGAAAAATACTTCAGGGGAAAATACAGACATTCAAAGAAATAGATGACTTTCCAGCATTCTTAATGAAAATACCAGAGCTGAACAGATCTGATTTTCAAATACAAGAATATGCGAAATATGAAAAAGTAAAAGGGTAAGAGAAATCCTAAGGGACTTATTAAAGTAGAGCTGTTTATATTCCTACATAGAAAGATGATATTTGTAACTCATGAGACTTTTCTCAGTACTAGAATAGTTGAAGGGAATAAACATATATATATATATGTCTGTATGTATAAGCAGGTATATGTATGTGTGTATGCATATATGTATGTGCATATATACATGTATATACATATATGTGCATATATATAGACAGAGGGCACAGAGTGAGTTGAATATGAAGGGATGATATTTGAAAAATAAAATTAAGAGGTGAGAGAGGAATATATTGGGAGAAGGAGAAAGAGAAAGATAGAATAGGGTAGATTGTTTTACATAAAAGAGTCAAGAGAAAGATGTCACAATGGAGAGGAAGAGCAGGGAGGTGAACGGCAATGAGTCAACCTTACGCTCATTCATCTTGGCTTAAGGAAAGAATAACATACACACTCAGTTGGGTATCTTACCCTACAGGAAAGTAGGGGGAAGGAAATAATTGGGGAGATTATAGAAGGGAAGGCAGATTGGGGGAGATGGTATCCAGAAGTAAACACTTTTGAAAAGGGACAGGGTCAAAGGAGAAAATATAATAAATGGGGGGGGGGTGAGATAGGATGGAGAGAAATATAGTTTGCCTTTCACAACATGAATACTATGGAAATGTTTTGCATAATTACACACATATAAACTATATTGAACTGCTTGTCTTTCCAGTAGGACTGGGTGAGGAGGGACAAAAGGAGAGAATCTGGAATGCAAAGTTTTAAAAACAAATGTTAAATTTGTTTTTACATTCAACAAGGAAATAAAATATACAGGCAATCAGGTATAGGCATCCATCTTACCCTACAAGAATGTAAGGGGGAAGGGAGTAAGGGAAAGGATGGGATATATGATAGGGCAAACTGGGGGAAGGAATAATCAGTATGATTGCAATCTTGGGGGGGGGTAGGGGAGAGATGGAGAGAAAATTTGCAAATCAAAATCTTGTGGAAATGAATATTGAAAACTACAAATGAATGAATGAATGGGATGATGAATGGATGAATATATAAACAAATACATAAATGAATGAATACCAAAAAATGAAAATAAAATGAAAACAACAAAAAGTATACATGAATGGGAAAATTCTACATATGCATTTTATGTTTCTAAAGAATATTGTCCCATGGAGTCTGGAGAAGGTACACAAAGTTCTCACCTAAGACACGGCACTTGAGTTAAATCTTGAAGGTATAGGATTTCCAAGTGATATAGATAGGTTGTATTACGGCCATTCAGGAGAGCTAAAGCAAATGTATGAAAACAGGAGATACAGAATCTTCTGGGCAAACAAATAGTTCAGTATTGTTAAACAACAGAGCAATTTGTTGGTAACCTATACAAGTGGAAAAGGGATAAGTTGTCAAGAACTTTAAATGCCATAGGATTTTATATTTAATGAGAGAGGAAATAGGGAAGCATTTCAATTTATTAGTAAGGGGTGTGTATGTGGGGGGCAGATATGGGGGTATGTTTGTGTGTATATATGTTGGTTGGTGTTGTCCTTAATTATTGAAGAGGAACAGAATGACATCACTATTCTAAAGTCAAGTTTCAATGTGTTTGAATGTGGCTCATCAGATAATCTAAGCTCAGAACGCTCTACCACAGGTGAGGTATAGATAGTCTGTGTGAACATTTGGGGTGAATTTTGTAAATTTGTGCATGGAAGGAATAATAATAATAATAAATAATAATCATCAAGGGAATATTATTCCAATAATCCAGTAATTCCTTTGACCTGTTTCAATTCTGCTTTGCTCACAGAGCACAGCCTTTTCTGTGATGTGGGTGTGCCATGCTGAGTGGTACTGTGCCAGTGTCTCCCATGTTACACAATCCATTCCAAAGTTCTTCAGAGAGACTTTGAGAGTGTCCTTGTATCACTTCTTCTGACCACCATGTGAATGCGTGCCCTATGTGAGTTCTCCATAAAACATTCTTCTTCGCAAGCATATATTCTGCATTCAAACAACATGGCCAGCCCATTGGAGTTGCACTTTATGAAGCAGATTTTTAATGCTTGGCAGTTTAGTTGGAGTAAGGACCTCAGGGCCTGGTACCTTATCTTGTCAGGTGATATTCAGAATCTTTCTTAGACAATTCATATGGAAGCAATTCAGTTTACTGGCGTGGCATTAGTACACTGTCCAGGTTTCACAGGCACACAAGAATGAGATAGGGCACACTGGCTCTGTAGACCTTTAGTTTGGTAGTTAGTCTAATGCATCTTCTATCCCATGTTTTCCTTCAGAGTCTTCTAAACACTGCGCTAGCTCTCGAAATGTATGGGTGTGTGTATGTATGTATGTATGTATGTATGTATGTATGTATAGTAAGATATTTTTAGTGAAGGGAGGGGATTAATATCATTTGACCTATATTTTATGAAAATTTACATTCAAGTCCGAGACATAGAAGGATTGGAGCAGGGAGATATTTAGTGTGTAATAATCAAGTGAATATTATTCCAGTAATCTAGGTAAAAGATAATAAGGACATAAACTCAAACAATTGTGATAAGCAGAAATAAAAGGACCTATAGAAAAATGTGGAGGCCAAAATTGTGAACTGTGAAGAAATAACTTCAGACTTCCCTTAATTTTCTCCATTCCTGCATGTAGTGAGCTCATCTATTCACTGACTTTCAAGTCTCATCACTATATGGACACACTTTTCATTTCTGGATCCAACATTCTCTAAATCTCCATATGTACAGCTCAAATACTTGCTAGATACATTTACCTAGCTATTTTACAGGAATGTCAAATTAAGAAATCTCAAATTTAACTTGCTTCTCCTTTCTCAACACTTTTCCCTTTGAACTCATCAATCCCTATGGGTTCAATTACCCATCACTACACTTCTAACTCTTAAAAGTAAAATAGATTTCTCAGTTCTCTCTTGGGCTATGACACAACATTACTCACTGCCCACTATCTATTTCCAATTGGATCCTGCATTGAATTAAAAACATATTATGCATTTTATATTTATTTTTTAATGTTTTGAGTTCTGAATTCTCCCCATCCCTCTCAGTCTTCCTCTGCAGTACTTCCATATTAAATATGTTGCAAAAAAGCAAGAAAATAAAGTGAAAAAATACTTTGATCTGTACTCAGATGATATAAGTTCCATCTCTGGAAGTGGATAACATTTTCCTCATGGATTCTTGAGAATTGTGTTGGATCATTTTTCTGATCATATTAGCTATGTCTTAGACCATTGATCATTGTTACAATATTTCTTTTACTCTTCAAAATATTTAAATAGTTCTTCTCACCTCACTTTGTATCATTTTATATTCAGTCTTGCCAAGTTTTTCTGAAACCATTCTGCTCTTCATTTCTTATAGAACAATAGTGTTCAATCATAACTATTCACCACAATTTATTCAGCCATTCCCCAATTGATGAGGATTCCCTTGATGTCCAGTTCCTTGCCACCATAAAAAAAATTGCTTTTATACATGCGAGTCTTTTCCCCTCTTTTTTCTTTAATCTCTTTTGAATACAGATCTAAAACTCATATTGCTAGGGTAAAGACCATGCACAATTTGATAGCCCTTGGGTATAATCCCAAATTGTTCTTCAGAAAAGCACAGCTAGTTTACATTCCCACCAACAGAGTGTTAAATATTTCAATTTTTATACATCTCTTCACGCATTTGTCATTTTCCTATGAGATTGACCTATCTGATGGATGTGAGATGGTATTTGAAAGTTGTTTAATTTGCATTTATCTAATTAAGAGTGATTTAGAGCATTTTATATGACTAAAGATAGCTTTGATTTTTCTTCTGAAAACTGCCTGTTCATAGCTTTTGACCAGTTATTAATTAGCGAATGTCTATTATTTTTGTAAATTCTTCTTAGTTTCCTATGTATTTCAAAAATAGGGCCCTGTCATAGAAATATACTTTATGGATCTGATTTTGTTATTCTTTGCCACAAAAATATTCAATGTTTCTGTAATTCTTATACGATAAAATTCAAACTCCTTACCTTGACATTTAAGGTTCTTCAAGATTAAGATGCATTTTTTCCTTTCCATTTATAATTACCATCACTACCTTTCACACAATATATGCTCCAGGAAGCAAAACTTTCTTATATCCTGATCACCAAACTCATCAATTTATGTCTTGCCTCTTTGACTTTGAATATGCTTTGCCTAATGATTTTAATTTATCATCCAACAGCTACAACTCTTAGAATCATTACTTTTCTTTAATGATCAGTTCAGCATGCATTTTCTTTTCTTCATTTTCTCTTATTTTTTAGAATTATATGGCTTTTGTGTTTTTTTTTACTTTTCTACATATTGTGTCCCTAAAAGAAGGTATGACCCTAAATGACTAGCACTCATTAATTTGTGCATTAATTAGTTTATTATTGATGAATCTATTGTTGCTTATCTTTTTTTCTTTAATCCCAGAACTTAGCATAATGTTTCTAATATTTTAAGATATCAAAAGTTGTTTGGTATGATACAGCACCAGACTGAAGTCAGAAAAATGTTGGTTCCAATCCTGCTTTTAATACTCATAAAAGGCTCAATTCTGACTATGTCACATCTTTCTGTGCTTCATGTGCATTATGAGAGAGTTGGATTCAAAGAATTCTTAGTTTTGTCACAGGTGTACATCTATGATCCTATTATTTTATGAATAATGTTTTAAAACTCTTATCAGGAAGAACCAGGAATGAGACAGGAAGATATACCACAGACCCTGTCTATTAATGAAGTACCTCAAACTATTATCTAGTACCAGTTTTTCAAACAGAAGTCAGAGGAGCCATAAATTTGGTTAAATAGTACACAGGTTGTGTCCTCGATATTTATTGATATCCAACAGAGATATCACTGTTGAATATAGGAACTAACAGGAAGTTTCATTACATTAGCATTATGTGAGAAGACTGTATCAGCACCATGGACAGTAGCTTAAACAGATGAGAGTTAAAAGATTGTTCATCTCTGAGACTGAAGACAGAACTAACTAAATTCCTTATACTTCAGCAGCATTACACTGGCATGGTACTGGCATGTGGGAGCTATGTAACTAGAGATATTAAAAAAGGAAAGCTTGTTAGTGAGACTGGTAGAGATAATTAGACTACCTCTTTTCATTTAAAAGTCTTCACAACATGAGATTAAAACTCAGCTGTTGTATTTTCTGCAGTTCAGAAGAATTTTTCTTGTTATGTGTCTAACTTTGCTTCTTTTGCCTAGTCTGCTGACCATCAGAGATAGAGACCAGGTTATCATGGTGTTTAAGCATGCATAAATGTCCAGCAACTATATACATATAGTTGATAGATATCTATCTACAGAGATGGCAGCTACATAGATAGATGATAGATAGATAGATAGATAGATAGATAGATAGATAGATAGATAGATAGATAGATAGATAGATAGATAGATATAGATAGATAGATGATAGACAGATAGATGTTTGTCTTTTTCCTAACAGTTTTTAAATGCATTTATGATATGATGCTTATTGGATTCCACCTAATCATCCTAAGGTAATTTTTTTTTCAGAATCCAGGCAAAATACAAAATACAACCCCTGAAGTTGATATTTCAATATTAAAATCATTTTGACAGAAGAAGGAATCAAAAATGTCTTCCTTAGTAGGTAGAATTTGATATCATGATATAGTTTTAAGCATATAAATAGTTAATTTTAAAAAGTTAAGTTAAATTATGGTCCATACTCTCCCCAAAGGTCATAATTAGATAATCTGTGTTAATTTACTTTGACAGGCATCAGACAAGAGAAATTAGATTGGAACTTCTTGGTGACTATACCCTTTCCATTCATCCTACCTTGATCTTGTTTCTACAGACTTGTTGCATATATTTTATCCCTTACATTATACACCATTTGAGAATAGAGATTGTTTTCTTTTATCTTTCTTTGTCTCCCCACTCAATGATTAGCATAGTGCCTATGACACAATAAGCACTTAACAAAGGCTAGTTTCCAGACTAACTCACTTAGACAAATGCAGTCATCAGTCATAATTATAAATTCTTCAATAGTTACCTGATTTTTCTTAACTTTAAGTTTAATTACTTGGGATCCAGATTTAGAAAAAAAAACTTTTCATTTGTCTTTTTATTTCTTCTTCCTTACTCCATTATTTCATGTCCCAGAAGCATTTCCAATGACAAATACAACAATTAGATGAAATGCAATGAAAAGCATGAAGAATGATAAGATTTTGAAAAGAAACTCAATTATGATATATATCTATGACAAAATAATGATGACAACCAAATACTATATTTTTCAGATGGATAATAACTGGGCATTTTATATAATGTACAATGAACTAAATTTATATAAATCATATAGTTTATATAAATTTATATAATGTACAATGAACTAAATGAAGTAAACACTATTCTTGCAGTCAGGAAGGCCATAATCAAATCCCACTCTATGCTCTCACTAGCTGGGCAAGTGACACTAAGTAAATCCCTGAATTTCTCTCAATCTCAGTTCCCTAGTATATAAAATGAGCCCCATTAAAACCATTATTTCTCAGAGTAGTTGTATCAAGTAAGAATATATGCAAAGTACTTTGAAAACTTAAAAATATCTGATATTGATGTGAACAATTAAATTGTTATAGTCAGATAAATCTAATTAAGTAATGTGAAAAGTAAGTGTCCTTATTTAACATGTAGAAAACAGGACATTTAAAAGCCAGGAGAGTATGAATAGAGCCATCTGGGCCTAGACTAGCCTTTCCGTTCCTAGTATCAATGTGTATGTTTATGTGATTTTTTTCTCTTGAACTGGATGCCAGGGATAGGGGAAGGCTGATGTCATTCCATTTATGATCTAAAAGACAATGGATAGAATAAATAGGCTGTGGCAGACCTCCAATGATGAGTATCTGATCACATGAGAAATGTCAGAGAAAGGCTATAATCAAGGCCTATAATTATATTAGACTCATCACTTCATATTTCCAGACTGCTGATTTTCCATTTGTACATGTGTACTTTAAATAATCTTTAACTTCCATTTCAGATAAAACAATTATCATCATACACACATATACATACATATATGCACACATATGCATGGGTATATATACACACATATAGATAGAGGGACAAATAAAGCTGTGTTGAAAAGGTTTCAGTAAAATATTGAAAAGAACAGAACAATTTGTAGCAGAAAGCACACTAGCATCCCCAGGATGGCTGCCAACACATGTTCTTAGATCTGCTTTTCTAAGGGAAAGCAACTCAAAATGGGTTAACGATCTTGCTTTAATGAAACATATGTCATTTACCTAGTTCGGGGGGAAAAGGTCAGCACCCCAAACTTCAGAGAATACAAACAAGTTAAAAGAAGAAGTTACAAGCAGACAGAGAAATGGATCAGCAGACAGACTTCCAGATGTCAGATCATTACATCCATACCTAGTCAGTTACCAGAGAGGGAAGCACCAACATCTGGGTTTTCAAAGCCAAGAGGCTCAACAGCTGCGCAGAGTTTCATATGGTCAAAACACACAACTCTTCTCAAAGTGAGAGCCACAGCAAAATCTCACACCAGAGTATATATAGCCTTCTCCTGGCTCATAGAATGTCACAACCCTCTTGACCCACTGCCCAATCACAAAGTATCAACGTGTGGGCATGTCTGAAAAACAATCCTCCCAACACAGGTTCCAGGTGACCACATTCAGCCTATTAGGGGTCAGAGTATATTTTCAAATCAAGAAAGATTCTGAGCCACTTAAGCCTTTCAAAGGAACCAGGGGCAGAGAAGATCTTAAATTCCCATTCCTATAACAGGATTTGAGTAGCTTCTCTATGAAAATAACAAGGAAATACATAGACACAAATAACATATGAAGAAAAAGCATGAAATATATTGTACTACTGGAGGGAATACTGCCATTTCTAAATTATTGAATTTAGAAGTGCAGTGAATTGTAATAGCAATATGCCCCCCCCCAATTTTCTTTCTATCATTTGATTTTTTTGAAAGATAAGGTAAAATTAATTGATAATGGAGTTTAATTTTCACCTTCAACATTTTTTTGGTAAAAAATATGATCATATGCTGAGGCATATTTCATTGTTCCTCTGACCATACAACAACTTTGGTGTTTTGCTGTTGTATGAGTAAACCATACCCCTCCATGTCAAGAGACACTCTTTGTGGTAACCACACTAAATTCCAATAAGAAATCAATAACTCATGGTTTAAATTCACAAATAATGTATTAAAAGGTCCTTTGCTACAGTTTATAAGGTCATCATTCACTATTCTTCAACCCTTCTGAAATGGGATGTATCATACTTCAAAGATTACAATAAACATACATACAGCAGCTTACTTTATGTTCCCAGTAATACCATGAAAACAAGCTATTAATTTTTATTAAAAGGTTATATTTGAGCAAGCAGAGGCTCAGAAAGATTAAATAATTTGACAAAATGAAATAATATGAGTTAAAGGTCATTCCAAAAGTTGACTTTGCCTGAGCTAATAAACAATAGTAATAAAAGATAATAGAGAGAATTCTGGAATTTGAATCAGGAAAACATAGCTTCAACTTTAGCCTATTAACTGTGTGTCCATTACTGAACCACTCAATCATGCCTTATCTCTTTACCTCAAGGTCCTCATATATCACAATGAAGTTTTGGAACAAGGTAACCATTAAAGTCACTTCCTTGTTTTTATACATGCATGCATGCACACATACATGCATGACTATATGTATGTATGTGTGTATGTATATATATATTCTGTGAACCTATTATTGTTGATGATATGACTCTAAGCATTTGGACATCATTATTCATTGAGGAGACTTCTGAATGAAACATTTTCTATCCAGAATATCAATTAGAACTCTACTTCTAGACTCTGTATCGGGTATTAAACTTTTTAAGATTCTGCTAAAGGTTGTATTATCTGATTATTTCCCAACTAAAGAATCAATAAAGGAAATACTTTACTCATGTTTTCAAGAAGTAAAAAGAAGTAAAAGTTTTCAAGAAGTAAGAAATTGAGCCCAGTTATCAGGAAGGAATGTAGAAAGGAATGGAGGAAGGAATCAAATACACAAATTATATGCTTACAATATGTCAGGTAATGTGCTATGTGTTTTATAGCTATTATCTCATTTTATCCTCAAAGAAACCAAGGGATATAATTCACATTATATTATTTATATAATATAATTCAATATTACTATTCAATTTAATTCAATATTATTCAATAATATAATTCATCTTACATTATAATATCCATCTCAGAGCTTAGGAAGCCTAGGGAGAAATAGATTAGGTGATTTTCCCAAAAATCACACATGTCTGAGTCTAGATTTAAACTCCCGTACTAGTGATTACAGGTCCATTGCTCTAGTTATCATGCCATCTAACCATCTCATTTCCTTTATATCTTTAAAAAGATCCAGATAGATAAATAGAGAGATATGTATATGTATATAAACATACACAATGTAGGTACCATTGCATATAGCTGGAAGTGTCCTAAAATTATCTAATTAACACTTGTAATTTTATAAATGAAGAAATTATAATCCATCAAAATGAAAGGTCTTATCCAAGTTCATATAGGTAGAAAAAATTAGAGCTACAAATTGAAACCAGGTCCTCTAACATAAAATTCTATACTATTATCACTATTCTACTCTGCCTGTGACAATAGCAGTTAAAATGACACCTAGAAATTTGGAGTTTGAAGAAAATTTGCATAGAGTAAAGAAAATTTAATTCTTGGAGAATCCCCAGAACCATCTAATCAAACCTACACCTCAACAAAAATCCTTTCTTTAATGGAACTTACCCAAAATAATAAGTAATATTTGTCTAAAATCATCAGCAAGCATTATCTGTAATGGGGATAAGCTAGAAACCTTCCCAATACAATAAGGGGTGAAGTAACTATGTCCATTATTACCTCTATTATTCAATATTGTGCATGAAATATAGCAGTAAGAGAAGAAAAAGAATTGAAAGGCATAACAATAGGCAATGACCCAGGCAGCTAGGTGGTACAGTGAATACAGTACCAGCCCTGGAGTCAGAAGGACCTGAGTTTAAATCTGGCTTCAGACACTTAACCCTTACTAGCTGTGTGACCTTGGGAAATTCACTTAAACCCAATTGCCTTAAATTTAAACTTAAAACTTAAACCCAAAACTATTACTCATTGCAGATGATATGATGTTATACTTAGAAAATCCTAGAGAATCAAATAAAGATTTACTTAAAATAATTAACAACTTTTACAAAGTTGCAGGATACAACACAAAAATACATAAATCATAAGCATTTACATATATTATCAACTAAACTCAGTAGCAAGGGAAAGAAAAATTCCATTTAAAATAACTGTACACAATATAAAATACTTGAAGGTCTACCTGCTAAGACAAACCCAAGAACTATATAAATGCAACTATAAAACACCTTTCACGCAAATAAAGTCAGATTTAAACAAATGGAAAAATAGTAATTGCTCATTGATAGACAAAGCAAATATAATAAAACTGGCAATTCTACCTAAATTAATCTATTTATTTCATGCCATTTCAAACTGAAAAATTATTTTATAGAGGTAGGAAAAAATGATAACATTAACTGGAAGAAATAAAAGCTCAAGGATATCAAGGGGATCAATGAAAAATGCAAAAGAAGGTGCTATATCTGTAGCAGTTCTCAAACTGTCTTATACAGCAATAATTATCAAAACAATCTGGTACTGGCTAAGAAATGGAGTGGTGGGTATGATGAACCCAAAGAAACAAGCTTTTGGAACAAAAATTCAATATTTGACAAAAGCTGCTGGGAAAAATGTGTGGACAAAGCTAGGTATAGGTCAACATATCACATGGTACACCAAGATTAAAATTGGTACACAATTTCCACATATAAGGTGATACCATAAGCCAATTAAGAGAGTATGGAATAATTTATGAATGAGGGAAGAATTTAAAACCAAAGAAGATATAGGGAACATTGTAAAATATAAAAATAGTTAATTTTTATAATACTAAATTCAAAAGTTTTTGCACAAACAAAACCAATGCAATCAAAATAATAAGGAAACAGAAAACTGGGGAGGAATATCTTCATTAAGGATCTCTGAAAAAGGCTTCATTCCTCAACTAGAGAACTGAGTCAGAATTATAAAAATATAAGCCATTCCCCTATTGATAAGTGGTCAAAGGATATGAACAGGAAGTTTTCAGATCAAGAAATCAAAGCTATCTATAGACATGTGGAAAAAATGCTCTAAATCAGTACTGATCAAATTATGAAAATTAAAACAACTCTTATGTACCACCTTAGCCCTATTAGATTGGCTAATATGAAAAACAAATAAAAATGTTGAATGTTTAGAGTATGTCGGAAAACTTGTGGAATTCTGAAGTGATCCAACAACTCTGGAGAGCAATTTGGAACCCAAAGGGGGTATAAAACTGTATATATCCTTTAATCCAGCAATGCCACTGCTAGGTCTATATCTCAAAGACATTCACAAAAGTGACAAAGGGATTATTTGTACAAAAATGTGTATAGCAGTTCTTTTTGTAGTAGCTAAGAATTAGAAATTGAAGAGATGCCCAGCAATTGGGGAATGGAAGAAAAAAAACTGTAGCATATGATTGCAACAGAATATAACAATATAAGAATATAAAATAATGTGTAAGCATGCAAATATAAAAATATGAGAATATCGAAAGGTATGAAATGAGAA
Source organism: Petaurus breviceps papuanus (assembly GCF_028583685.1). NCBI lineage: Eukaryota > Metazoa > Chordata > Mammalia > Diprotodontia > Petauridae > Petaurus > Petaurus breviceps. The sequence goes on from NW_027186352.1 coordinate 18,274,443, forward strand.
GCAGGGTTACTTAGGAAAATATGAACTGATGCATAGTGAAGTAAATATTACCAGGAGAACATTTTACATAGTAACTGCAATATTGTTTGATGAAGAATTGTGAATGACTTGGCTATTCCTATAATACAATGACCAAGACAATGCTAAAGAACTAATGATGAAGTGCACTGTCCAGCTCCAGAGAAAGAACTGATGTTGATTGAAAAGACTGAAGCATGTTATTTTTTTTACTTTCATTTTTTTTCTTATTTGAATCTTCATGTATAAAATGACTAATAGAGAAATGTTTTACCTAAGTACATAGGTGTAAACTATATCTAATTGCTTATCATCTCAGGAAGGGGGAAGAAGGCACAGGAAAGAAGGGAGGAATAGAACTTGAAATTCAAAACTTTTAATAAAAATATTTGTTAAAAATCCCCTTTGTATATCACCAACTCAAAGTCATCTGGCTCATGCTTTTAAAAAATCAGGTGAATACTAAAACAGCCTCCAGAAAAAAAATCACAACCACATATACCAGTGTAAGATATGTCATTCATATCTATCTATCTATCTATCTATCTATCTATCTATCTATCTATCTATCTATCTATCTATCATCTATCTATCTATCTATCTATCATCTATCTATCTATCATCTATCTATCTACCTATCTGTATATTTATAAATGTATATAATATGTATATATGTATATGCACATTTTTCATCTATGCCACCATCAAAATAATTGATGATACTTTTTAAATTACAAGTTCCATGAGGTGAGTAATTGTGTCTTCTCTAAAATTTATTTCTCCCCTGTCACTTTACAGTATACAGAATACAGAAGGCATTTAAGAGCTATTGTTTAAGTTAATGAATGAATGCATGAATGATTGATCATTTTTACTACAAATGCAAAGGGAAAAAATAAAGAAGAAACTCTTGTAGATCCAGAACTTCTACCAAGTTTTTTGTTTGTTCTCTTGTTTTGTTACACTTTTATTTCCCCAGAAAAAGCAATAATGACTGCTTAGGCACTTTATAACTTATTGAAACAAAATTCAATTCCTATTGTTTTAGCAATAAAATGAGAATGGTTTCCGATTCTTTTTTATTTTTATTTTTCCTTTTTGGAAGGCAATTGGGGTTAAGTGACTTGCCCAAGGTCACACAGCTAGTTTTTGTGTTAAGTGTCTGAGGCTGGATTTGAACTCAGGAGCTCCTGACTCTAGGGCCAGTGCACTATTCACTGTGTCACCTAGTCACCCCCAGGTTTCCAATTCTTTACATAGTTTTGTAATTTGAAGTCTTTTCTTGTACATCCCTAGTTTCCAAGTCATTGCTACCTGAAACTAGTAGTACATTTAATGATATTATTAAATTTTTACATTCAATCATATCAGAGTTTTATAACTCACTCAGTTTTTACAACCAATGCAAATCCCAAAATGAATCTACATACCTTTTTGTTTTGTTTTTGTGGTGTTGGGGAGGGAGGCAGGACAATTGGGGTTAAACAACTTGCTCAAGGTCACATGGCTAGTAAGTTTTAAGTGTCTGAGACCAAATTTGAACTCAAGTCCTCCTGACTCCAGGGCTGGTACTCTATTCACTGTGCCACCTAGCTGCCCCAGAATGATGTATGCTTTAAAGAAAAAGGGACTTTCAGTTATTATGATAGGTAAGATGTTCTACAACCACCTCTGTGAATGATGAATCTCAGAAGTTCATAACTCAGAGACCATTCATTCCAATACCTAGCTACTCCACCCAATTTCCTCTACGATATGTCTTCATCATCCAGTCTCTTGGTTGGAAGATACCACCCACCCTACAATAATCCCAAAGTAAAACATTCTACTTTTCCAAAATCGTTATTGATAAAATTTCTGGCCTTACATCAAGCTTGTTTCTTCACACATCCCACCCATTTGTCAATTCTTTCTTCTATAGCTTCATTAAAAAATCCAAACATCCTTCAACATAACAATCTTTGATGCTCTACACTCATTTGTCCATTTCTACCACAAATAGCACACAGAAACCTTTAATCATTTCTTAAATGGAACGGACATCTTTCCATGAGCACTTCCCCATGGATGTATCATTTTAATTGCTATTGCTCAAGTCTCTTGTAAATTTTTCTATATTAACCAATGTCTGTAATTATGTAACCAGGTAAGTAATACTGTAGTTTCTGCAACAGCTCCAGTCCCAACTGCTTTGACTACCTACCTCTTTTCAAAAATAAAGAAAGTAAAAAACCCAAAGGTTGCTTCAGTCTGTACTCAGGCACCATCAGATCTTTATCTGGGGATGGAAAGCATTTGTCATTCAAAGTCCTTCAGAGTTGTGAATGGTCATTGTATTGCTGAGAATACCTAACCCATTCACAGCTGATCAGCTTACAATATTGCAATTTCTTTTTACTCAGTACATTTCACTTTGTATCAACCCATGTAAGTCTTTCTAGGTTTTTCTGAGAGTATGTTCATCATTTTTTATAGTACAATAGTATTCCATCATAAATACATACCACAATTTTTTCAGCCATTCCACAATTGATGTGCCTTCTCTCAATTTCTACCCCCAGAAAAGAGATGCTGTGAATATTTTTTGTATATATAAGCACTTTTCATTTCTGTTTTTTTTTATCTCTTTGGGGATACAGATCTTATAGTGATATTACTATATCAAAGGGTATGCATGGTTTTTTAGTCCTTTTTGCATGGTTCCAAATGGCTCTATGAATTGAGTTAACCAATTCACAATTCTGACAACAGTACATTAATGTTTCATTTTCCCCATATCCACTCTAATATTTGTCATTCACCTTTACTGTTCTATCATCTAATCTAATACAAATGATGTAATACCTCAAAACTATTTTAACTTGCATTTCTCCGAACAATGTTGTTAGAATTTTTATATGCATATAGATACTTTTAATTACTTCATCTGAAAACTGATTGCATATTTAGATCATTTATCATTTGAGGAATGACCCTTATTTTAATAAATTTAACACAGCTCTCTATACATTAGAGAAATGAGGCCTATATCAGAGAAATTTGCCTCATTGTTTGGCAATAAATATTGTTAACCATATTTCCCTCCATCCTATTCCCCGTACCCCTCTTAATTACATTCCCTACTTTCACCCTGCCCCCATTACCTGTGTGTCTTATTTCCCAGGTGCATGTCAAACAATGTTTAACATTCATTTTAAAACATTTTTAAAGTTTAAACATTTAAAATTTGCTTTTAAAACAAATTCTCTCCATTCCTCAGTCCCCACCTATCCTCACTGTGAAAGCAAGCAATTCTATATAGGTTATACATGTGTAATCATGCAAAATAATGCCAAAATAGACATGTTGTGAAAGACTAGCTACATTTCCCTCCATTCTATGCCACCCCCTTCCATTTATTCTATTCTCTGCTTTCACTCAGTCCCCTTTCAAAAGTGTTTGCTTCTGATTTCCCACTGCCCCAATCTGCCCTCCATTTTGTCACCCCACTCTTATCCCCTTAATCCCTATTTTCTTGTAGGGTAAGACAGATTTCCATGCCCAATTGAGTGTGTTTGTTATTCCCTCCTAAAGTCAATTCCAATGAGAGTGAAAATCATTCTATCCATCTAACCTCCCACCTCTTCATCTCCACTGTAAAAGATTTTTCTTGCCTATTTCAAGGGAAATAATTTATCCCATTCTACTTCTCACTCCTCCCAGTACATTACTCTCACTCATTAATTTTATTTTTAGATATCATCCTTTCATATTCAACTCACCTTGTGCCCTCTGTCTATATGTATATTTCCTCCAACTACCCCAATACTGAGAAAAGTCTCTTGAGTTACAAATATCATCTTTCCATGTAGGAATATAAACAGTTCAAGTTTAAGTCCCTTATGATTTCTCTTTCCTGTGTACCTTTCCATGCTTCTCTTCAGTCTTGTATTTGAAAATCAGTTTTTTTTTTCTATTCAGCACTGTTCTTTTCATCAAAACTGTTTGAAAGACCTCTATTTCATTGAATATTCATTTTTTTACCCTGAAGGATTATCCTTAGTATTGATAAGTACATGATTCTTGGTTTTAATCCTAGCTCCTTTGACCTTCAGAATATCATTCTAAGCCCTTCAGTCCCTTAATGTAAAAACTCTTAAATCTTGTGTTATCATCATTGTGTTTCCACAAAACTTGAATTGTGTCTTTTTGGCAGCTTGCAATATTTGCTTCCTTGACATGGGTACTCATGAATTTGTCTAAAATATTCCTGGAAGTTTTCATTTTGACATTTATTTTAGGAGGTGATTGGTGGATTCTTTCAATTTCTATTTTACCCTCTGTTTCTAGATTATCAGCACAGTTTTCCTTGATATTTTTTGAAAAATGAGGACTAAGCTCTTTATTTTTATTTGTCCTGACTTTCAGGTAGCTTAATAAATTTTAAATTATCTCTCCTGGATCTATTTTCCAGGTCATTTGTTTTTCCAATGAGATATTTCACATTGTCTTCTATTTTTTACTCCTTTGGTTTCATTTTATAATTTCTCATACAGTCATTATCATCCATTTGTTCCATACTAAACTTAAGGAATTTTTTTTCTTCAGTGAGCTTTTGGACCTTTTCTATTTAGCCAATTCAACTTTTTTTTTTTAAAGCATTCTTCTCATCACTGGCTTTTTGGACCTCTTTTGCCATTTGGTCTAGACTATATTTCAGGGGTTTTTTTCCCCCAGTATCTTTAGGTCTCCTTTAGCAAGCTATTGATTCATTTTTTAAAAATTATTTTCTTGCATCACTCTCATTTCTCTTCACAATTTTTCCTCTACTTGTCTTATTTGATTTTCAAAATCCTTTTTGAGCTCTTCCATGCCCTGAAACCAATTCATAGTTTTTTTTCTTAGAGGCTTTCAATGTAGGAGTTTTGATTTTGTTGTTTTCTGAATATATGTTCTGATCTTTCTTGTCAACAATGTATTATCCTATAGTCTGGGTTTTTTCCTCACTGTTTGTTTTTTTTTTCCAGCCAATTACTTTACTTTTTAACTCTTTGTTAAGGTAGGGCTTTGCTTCCAGTTTTAAGGGCATACCATCCTAAGCTTCAGCACTTTTGTGCAACTGAATATATATCTAGGGCCCTATAAGTTTTCAAATCTTCCAGGGCAGTATGATCTGTTTCTACTCCTCCATCTTGACTCCCCATGGTGGTATGATCTAAGTAGAGATGCTTATTCCTCTCCTGCCCTGTGCTCTGATTTGTTAGTGGCAACAAGCATTCTTTTGTGCACTGGAACTGTGAGGATGTCTCACTCTCTCCTGCTGCCATAAGCTCTGCTATGCCAGTGCTCCTCCTCACCCCAGGACTGCTACCCACTAGTGGGACCCAGATCCAAATATAGACAAAGCAACAGAATCCTGCCTCGTTGCCAGCAAAAAGATCCCTGTAATCTCCTCCTGATCTGTTATTGGATTATCTTACCATCTGTGGGCTTAGAGCTCTGCAAGCAATTGCCACCACTGTTGCCACTACCATTGCTGCTCCTACCACTGCCATTGTTGCCACCACCAGCCTGGAGTTATGTTGTGGTCAGGATTGGTTTACACTCTTCTCTCACTCACTCTCACCCACTGACTTTCTAAGTTGTCTTTGGAATTTGTGGTTTGAGAATTCTAGAAACCACTTCAGTTGTCAGTGATCCAATCCCCTGAGGCCTGCTCTGGATTTGCTGGGGTTTTTCTGCACTGGTGCAGCTTGTCCTGTATGGCACTCCTCTCAACCAGCTGCAACAGATCTTTCCTGTTGAACCTCCAGGTTGTCTTGGGCTGAAAATTTTTCTCACTCTCACTTTTTGTGGTTCTGCTGTTCTGGAATTTGTTTACAGTAATTTTTATAGGTATTTGGAAGACTTTGTGGGAGACCTCAGGTGAGTCCCTGCCTTTACTCTGACATCTTGGCTCTGCCCCTCCCCTAGAAAGTTTGATGGTGGGTTTGACATATCCCCTTTGACTGTTCAAACTATACCTATTACTCTGTGAGATTCTATAATGAGATGCTCTTCTGAGAACTTATCTTGGCATGGAGGTGAACTTGAATTGTCAAAGGCAAGGCCATAAGACCACATTGTGGGGCAGTTCCTGATGAATTGCAAAGTTTTATATTAAGGTCCCTTTTCAGACTCATAATCTGTTATCTATGCACAATCTTATTAAAATTTGGAGAAGTTCATCACAAAGTTGTCAAAAGTGTGAAAAATCTTATAGGTAGACTAATCTTTGCATATTTTCTTTCAAATTATAGAAGGAATCTGACCTTACTTGGTTCAGTGAGTACCAACACTGGTAAAATTGTAGTTCCTTTAAATATTGATGAACCTGTCTGTGATTTTAATTTGTTATGACTTGAACAGAATGGGAGAGTCATCTGCCTTAGAATTTAAGCTTTTCACATCCTGAATTGTTTCAATAAAATAATATTTTTCATTGAAAAATTGGATTCTCTTTCCTAGAAGTTAGTCATTATCTTGTAAGCTACATTAAATATCTTAAAATTTCTCACTTGAAATGACTTGGCCAAAGCTATGTTCAGTTTCTTGGAAGGAGTTATGATAGTAATGGAGTGGAGCCAAGATGGTGGAGTAGAGAAGCTCTCAGCTTAACTCTCCCAAATTTCTTCCAAACAACTTTAAATAATGTTTCAAATCAGTTTTGGGGTAGGAAGTCAAGAAAAGATCAAAGTGAGACATCCTTCTGTAATGGAAATGGAAATTTAAACATCTTCCCTGCCCCTAGGCCCTTTGATAGGCTTAAGAGACTCTGAGAACCTTCCTTGATTTGAAAATATACTCTGCTTCCTAATAGGCTGAATGTGGTCACATGGAGCCTGTGGCAGAAGGCTTGGTTTCCAGGAATGCCCACACCTTGATGGTCTGTGATTGGGCAGTGGGTCGAGAGGGTGGTTACATTCTCTTACCCAGGAGAAGGCTATATAATCCCTGATGTGAGGATTTACTTTGGGTCTCACTTGGAGAAGTGTTCTGTGATTTAATCAGATGAGACTCTGGGAAGCCATTGTTGAGAGCCCCCCGGCTTTGAAAAACCCAGATACTGATGGTAACTGTGATTCGGTATGGATGTAATGGTTGGGCAGTTTGGAAACCTGTCTGCTTGATCTGTTTCTCTGTCTTGATAAATCCGGGGTGCTGACCTTTTTCCCCTGAACTAGGTAAATGATATATGTTTGACTGATTAAAGTAAGCTTGTTAACCCATTTTGAGTTGCTTTCCTTTAACAAAGCAGATCTAAGAACCTGTGTTGGCAGCCACCTTGGGGACACTGGGGTGCTTGCTGCTACACCTTCAAGACCAAGACAACTTAAGGGGTTAGAAAGAAAAATCTGTGTTATGGGGAAAGAGGCTGGGCCAGAGTCCATGTCAATGAAACAGTGGTGGTGGGATGAGGTGCTAGTTACAGAAGTTGTAGCAGTTTCAGGAGCTTTCAATCTAGAGACAGTAAAGGGACCTGGTCACTGCTCAGAAAATGATTATAGGGTACATCTGTACTAACACTGGATGCAGAATATATGTGACTTGGCAGTTCTTTGCCAAATGCTACTTATGGGTTACAGTTCAAGGGTGGGGAGAAGGACGTTCAATCAGTCCTGTAGAACAGTATCACTTGTGGCTGCAAAGGATCAGTGACCCTGAAGAAAAGCATCATTTCTAATCCCAGAGCAGCAGGGGCACAGAGGAGAATTACTGATTGCAATTCCAAAGGATCAAGGTCCCTTTCTAGGTAAGGACCAGGGTGCAGACAGAGCAGTGAATACATATCTCATCAGATTATGGCACTTTGGAAGCACCAAAAACTTACAAACACCTAAACTAGGTCTGAAAAGAGTAGTTCAAAAATGTCTGAATCCTAAAAATGCCTCCCTCCCAATCCCATGCTGGGAGCAAAGCCTAACTTTATCATGAAGTTGCAGGCCAAGAAATAGGGTGGAAAAATGTGCAAACCACAAAAAAGGAATGAGCATAAAAGTCACTATGGCAACAAGGAAGATCAAGAAACAAATTCAGAAGACAAGTCAAACATCTATAGGTTACACCTAAAAATATTAATTGGTTATATAATATAAACTCAGTGAGAATTTAAAAAAAGTTAAAAATGTTTCCAAAATCAAATAAATGACAGAGGAAAAATAGGTAAAGAAATTAAACAATGTAAGGAAATTATGAAAAGACTATTAATTTGGTAAGAGAAGCACAAAAATACTGAAAAAATAACACTTTAAAAAGCAAAATTGTCTAAACAAACAAAAAAAATGACAAAAGTTCTCTGAAGAAAAAATGGGTACTTAAGAATTAGTATTGGGAGAGTGGAAACTAATGACTCCATGAAACATTAATAAAGTTTTTTTTTTTTGTAAGTCAAAAGAATGAATTAAAAAGAAAATGTGGAATCTCTAATTAGAAAAACAGCTGACCTAGAAAATTGATCAAGGAGACATACATAGGTTGAGAATTATTGCATTACCTGAAAGTTATGATCAAAGAAACAACCTAGACATCATATTTCAAGAAATAACCAAGGAAAAATGTCTTGATATCCCAGAACTGGAAAGTGAAAGAGAAATGGAAAGAATCTACCAATTGTCACATGATAGAGCTACCCAAAATAAAAACTCCTGGAATATTATAGACAGATTTCAGGTTTTCCAGGTGAAAGAGAAAATATTTCAAGTAGCAAATAAGAAACCATTCAAATACTATGGAGTTACAGTCAGGATCACACAAGATTTAGTAGCTAGCATTTTAAAGGAGCAGAGGATTTGTAATATAATATTCTTGAAGGCAAAAAAGTGGGGATTACATTAAAGATAAGAATAACCTACCCAAAAAAACTGAGTATAATTCATCATGAGAAAGAATAGATATTTAATGAAATAGAAGACTTTTCAGCATTCTTGATGAAAAGATCAAAGGTAAATAGGACATTGAACTTTCAATACAAGTATCAAGTGGAATATTAAAAAGTAAACATGAAAGATATATCATAATAGACTCAAGGTTAAATTACATATTTTTCAATATGAGAAGATGATAAATATATCTTCTAAGAACTTTATCATTATTAGAGGAGTAGGAAGAATTCTGCAAAGAAAGATGGTGCAAGAGGGAGTTGATTATAATTGGATAATGTTTAAAATGCATATAAAAGAAAGAGGAATATCCTGGAAGAAGAGGAAAATCAAGAAGGAGAATGGGGAAAATTATCTCATGTAAAAGAAATGTGCAATGAAGAGCTTTTATGTTTGGGTGGAAAATGGGAGGATAGGAAACACTCAATTCTCTTTCACAAATATAAATTGGCTCAAAAGAGAATACATACACACAAATATAAGAAACATGTAATAATAATCTTACTAGGGAAGTAGGAGATGAAAGGAATACAAAAAGGGAGGAGGGTAAAAAGGATTGTATGATAAAAGAATATGATGGTCAGAAGCAAAACAGACTTCAGAAATAGGATCTGATAAAAAAAAAGAGTATAAACAGGAAAAAAATAAAATGAAGGGAAATGTACAGTTAATAATAACTGGGAATGTGGATGTAATGAACTCACCCCCCAAAAAATTAATCAGAGAGCAGAATAGATTAGAAACAAGAATCCAACAATGTATTTATTACAAGCAACACACTTTAAACAGAGAGCCATATGTAGATTCAAAATAAATGTCAAGTAGAATCTATTATGCTTCAACTGAAGTAAGTAAAAAAAGACAGGGTAGTAAATATGATCTCAGAAAAAGCTAAACAAGCCCAATTAAAAATGATAAGCAAGGAAACTATACCTTGCCAAAAGGAATCAAAGAAAATGAAGTAATACCAATAGCAAACATAGCAAACAATAGCAAACAAAATGGCATAGAATTTAAAATTCTTTTTTTTTTAAGCAATTGGGGTTAAGTAAGTTGCTCAAGATTACACGGCCAGTTATTATTTCTGGGTGTGGTGCTGAGTATCTGAGCCCGGATTTGATCCAGGTCATCCCGACACTGGAGCCGGTGCTCTTACTTGCTGAGCCACCTGGCTGCCTCTAAGCAATTGGGGTTAAGTAACTTGCTCAAGGTTACACGGCCAGGTGTTTCTGGGTGGGTGCTAAGTGTCTGAGCCCGGAATTCGATCTCCAGGTGTTCTCAACACTGGAGCCGGTGCTCTTACTCTCTGTGCTACCTGGCCACCCCTAGAATTTAAATTCTTAAAGGAAAAGTTAAATTAATTGCAAGAGGAAATATGTAGTAAAACTATACTAGTGGTGAACTTCAACCTTCCCCTATTATATAGATAAATATAGCAATAAAATAAGTAAGAAAGAAGTCAAAGAGAAGAATAGAATCTCAGAAAAGTTAGTTATGTTAGACCTAGGGCGAAACCTGAATTGGAATAGAGAGGAGTCTTTTTTTCTCTTAGTTGTGCTTGGCACCTTCATAAAAATTGGTGCTGTAAAAGGGCATGAAAAGACCATTAGCAAAAGCAGAAATAATATATGCTCCCTTTTCTGACCATAATGCAATAAAATTGTATTTAGTAAAAGGTTGCAGAAGCAAAGAATAAAAACTAATTAGAAACTAAATAATGTAATTTTAAGGGGTGAGTGAATCAAAGAAAAAATCACAGAAACAATAATTTCATTAAAGAGAATGACAACAAAGATTGTAAGAAGAGGCCAAAACAATATTTAGAGGGAAATAATATCTCTAAATGTATACATAAAAAAAAAACAGAAAAAGAGTAGCAAATCAATGACTTGGGTATACAAATAAAAAAAGCTAGAAAAAGAATAAATTTTTTAAAACACTACTAAAAAAATGAAAATCCTGAAACTCAAAGGAGAAACTAGTAAAATTAAAGAAAAAGTGTTGAACTAATAAATAAAACAGGGAACTAGTTTTATGAGAATAAAATCAATAATTGGTTAATTATATTTTATTTTTTTATATTTTTATTTATTTTACATGTTATTTATATTTTTAAAAAAGAAATTACTAGAATCAAGTATGAAAAGGGTGAATACACTATCAATAAAAATGAAATAACTACAGATGATACGAAATACTTGGGAATCTACATACCAAGACAACAAAATTATATGACCAAAATTACAAAACAATTTTCACAGAAATAGACATGTCTGAATAATTAGAGAATATCATTTGCTTATGGGTAGGCCAAGCCATTATGATACCAAAAAAAATGACAATCCTATCTCAGTTAATTCACTTATTCAATGCCATCCTTACCAAGTCAAAAAATATTTTATGGAGACTGAAAAATAGTAATATACTTCATTTTGAAGAACAAAATTTCAAAAATATCAAGAGAACTTACTTTAATAATTTTAAATATCTTTTATGGGAAGAGAATCCATGCTTCCTTCACACTTTAAAAGGAGGTGATCAATTCTAAATGGAGAAAAAAAGAAACATTCGTTGTGTCCCAAATGAATTTATATATTGTAATTAAGAACAACCAAAACCAAAAACAAACCCTCAATAAAACCACTGTTTCTTCTAATATTTCTATATTTATTTAAGTTGGATTTTTTTCTTTTTAGATTTAGAAATAAGAAAGTAATTAGGATGGTCACTGCAACACTTCATCTCTTTTAAATAAAAGGTTGGACTGAAAAGATTATGGAATCATATGATTATATTTTCATAGTTGAAATAGACCTTTGAGATAATTTAGTCCATCCTTATCATCTTTCAGATGAGGAATGTGAAGCCCAGAAAAAGGAATGAATTTTTCCATGGTCCTTCTGGTAGCAAGTCAAAAAAGATCTATTTCATTTCTCTTCCTCCAAATCCAGATTCAGAGTTCCATCTCTAGTAATTACCATGATTACTACTAAAGATGTGAATAGTTGGGAGGAATGAGACAATGATACCAGCCAGTTATATCAAAACTTCATATTTCACTGTAACTTTAACCATAAATGCCATTTCTCCTGAGTTATAAGTGGTACCATGTCTCATGACTTCTGCTCATGATCTCTTTCTTAACTTGCAATTTACAAGGTGAAGATTTTTTAGAGAACTACATGTTTGATTATTTTCCACATGTAACTTATATGTGTATCCCAATTTTTAAAATAGAAAAGTTATTTTTTTAGTAGGAACTACAAAATTTGGGAAATAAAAGGTTTATGACATCACTGAGTTCTCCATATCCAATCAATAAGTTTCAGTGTGCAGTCAAACCTCTGTAGCATATCTATGTAAATCACCTGATTGTTTTAGTATTATCTTGACAACAGTTGAAACATTAGAAATATTTTCTCTGTCATGATTTAGAGTTCTTTATCAACTCCACCTTCACAATGTAATGGAAGCAAGGATTCTCTCTTCAACATAGCTGCTGAGGAAAAGTCACCTGATATCCCTGCACAAACTTGTATTACCCAGTGACAAATTAAAAAAAAAGCATACTTCATCTTTATAATATGAAATTAGATATCAGGGAAAAGTCTGTATGTATTTATTTGAGAGATCCTTATTTAGGTTTGTACATACGTATTTGAGAGAAAGACAATATTTTGATTTCCCATGAATTCTTGTCTTGGTTTTATACTGTTCTACATCCAGCAATGTTTTGTTGCCAAAATTCTTAGGACTGGCCAGGAAGGCTGGTGATCAGGGGCTGGCCCGGGAGGCGTGGCCCACAGAAGCAGGCCCTAAAGGGGCCTTATCAACTCGGAGGGCAAGTCTTCCCACCAACCACAAGGTCCACTACCAGGCCTGTCACCAAAGGGCTGGAACTGGAAAGAGCAAAGTAAGAAGCAAATACAGGGGCCCCTGTCCTGGACAGCAAACTACTTCATAGCCCAAAAAATTTTTTAAAAAGCCCTTTTCAGGACCTCCAAAGACTAGGATGACAGAGTGAACCTCACTTGCTCCAAACCCCCCCCCCCTCTGACCCTGAAAACATAGTAACTCTTGCCCCAGGGCAAAACCCTCTACAGTAAAGGCTTGGGATCCTTGAGGAAGGGCGTGGCTAGGACCCTGCCTCACAATGGGTAGAAAGCAGACTACAAAGACAAAGACTCTGGAGTCCTACTATCCTCAGAAGGAGGAACCAACCTCAGAGGGAGACAATGTGGACTCCACACCCAAAGCTGAAACTTCAACAGGGAATGGGTCCCAAGCACAGAAGGCTCTCCTAGACGAGATCAAAAGGAACTTTGAAAACAAAATAATTCTCTCAAAATAAAAAAAAGCAGAATTAGAAAAACATTATAATGAGGAAAACATCTCTCTAAAAAGAAAAGTGTATGATATGGAAAAGGAGCTTCAAAAATTAACCAAGGAAAATGATTTGCTAAAAACTAGAATTAACCAAATGGAAACAAATAACTCTATGAGGAACCAAGAATTAGTTAAGCAAAACAACAACATTGAAAAATTAGAAAAAGAGGTAAAATACCTCAAAGAAAAAATAACTGACCTGGAAAACAGATCCAGGAGAGATAATCTGAGAATCATAGGCCTACCAGAAAATTATGATGAAAAAATGAGCCTGGACAACATTCTCCAAGAGCTCCTTAAGGAAAACTGCCCTGAGATACTAGAACCTGAGGGCAAAATAGAAATCGAGAGAATCCACTGGACACCTGCTGAAAGAGATCCCAAACTGAAAAGTCCTAGAAATGTTGTGGCCAAATTCCAGAACTACCAGATAAAAGAGAAAATACTTCAAGCATCCAGAAAGAAACAATTCAAATATTGAGGGTCCACAGTGAGGATTGCACAGTATTTGGCAGCCTCTACAATGAAAGATCGGAGGCAGTGGAATACATTTTTCCGTAAGGCAAAAGAGCTCGGGTTACAACCAAGGATCACATACCCAGCAAGACTGAACATATTCTTCCAGGAAAAGAGATGGTCATTCAATGATATAACAGAGTTCCAGACCCTCTTGATAAAAAAGGCAGAACTCAATGGAAAATTCAACCTCCAATTACGAGATGCAAAAGTGACTTAGAAAGGTAAACAAGGAGAACACACACACACCCTGCTATTTGATAAGAGCAAACTGGTTATAGACAAGTAGAGGGTATGATTATAAAATACACAAAATGATGATTTAAAAAAATCTTATTAAGGGCTACAAAGGGACTGCAATGGAAGAAAGGGAATGGTTGAAGTGGAAAAGGGTAAAATATGCCACACATAGATGCATAAAAACTGTATAGCTGAGGAAAAAAAAGGGAGGGAGTTGGGAAACATTTGAGCTTTTCCCTCATTGGTTCTGGTACAAGGAGGGAATAACAACCAGTTAAGCATAGGACTCTATGGAGAAGAAATGCAAAAAGTATCATTTTAGAGGGAAAGAGGGGAGGGAGAGGAGCTTCACATGAGATTTGTTCCTGTCACTCTTGATGCGAAGAAGAAATAGCATACTTCATTAAGTATAAAAATATCCTACAGGCAGTAGGAGGGGGAAAGGGTTATGAAAGGGGGATGGGATTGGTTTGTAGGGTGGGAAATAGTAAGGGGAAAGGGGAGGAAAAGGGAGGGGGGATGAAAAGGGGACACTGAGGGAGGTGGTGGTCAAAAGGAAAACTATTAAGGGGGAATGGAGAAGGGAGGGAAAATATGAATATTAACAGGGGCAGGAATAGGATGGAGGGAAAGAAGCAGATAACAATCATAACTGTAAATGTGAATGGAATGACCTCTCCCATAAAATGGAGATGGATAGCAGAATGGATTAGAAATCATAATCCTACAATATGCTGTTTACACATCTGAAACACATCTGAAACAGAGGGATACACATAATGTAAAGGTAAAATGTTGAAATAAAATATATCATGCCTCAGCTAAAGTAAAAAAAAGCAGGGGTAGCAATACTTATCTCAGATAAAGCAAAAGAAAAATTGACCTAATTAAAAGAGATAAGGAAGGAAACTATATCCTCTTAAAAGGCACCATCGAGAATGAAGAAATATCATTACTTAACATATATGCACCAAGTGGTGTAGCATCCAAATTCCTAGAGGAGAAGGTAAAGGAATTAGAGGAAGAAATAGATAGCAAAACTATACTAGTGGGAGACCTTAATCTCCCCCTCTCTGAACTTGAAAAATCCAACCTCAAAATAAACAAGAAAGAAGTTAAGGAGGTGAACAGGATTTTATAGAGGATAGGTATGATAGATCTCTGGAGAAAACTGAATGGGGATAAAAAGGAATATACTTTCTTCTCAGCGGTTCATGGCACATACTCAAAAATCGACCATGTTCTAGGGCATAAAAACCTCACAATTCTATGCAGTAAGGCAGAAATATTAAATGCATCCTTCTCAGATCATGATGCAATAAAAATTATATGCAATAAAGAGCCAGGGAAAGACAGACTAAAAACGAATCGGAAATTAAACAATTTAATCCTAAAGAATGAGTGGGTCAAACAAGAAATTTTAGAAACAATCAGTAATTTCATTCAAGAAAATGATAATAATGAGACAACATACCAAAATCTGTGGGATGCATTAAAGGCAGTTCTGAGGGCAAGTTTTATATCCCTGATTGCATACATGATTAAATTAGAGAAAAGGGGGCTCAACGAATTGGGCATGCAATTAAAAAACCTAGAAAAAGAACAAATTCAAAATCCCCAATTAAATAATAAATTAGAAATATTGAAGAGAAAATAGAGATTAATAAAATTGAAATTAAGAAAACTATTGAATTAATAAATAAAACCAAGAGCTGGTTTTATGAAAAAAAAAACAAAATTGATAGACCCTTAGTCAATATGATAAAAAAAAGAAAGAAGAAAACCAAATTATGAGTATCAAAAATGAAAAGAGTGAATCTACCTCCAATGAAGAGGAATTCAAAACAATAATTAGGAATTATTTTTCCCAATTGTATGCACATAAATTTGACAATCTTAAAGAAATAGATGAATATTTACAAACATGCAAGTTGCCCAGATTAACTGAAGAGGAAGTAAATTACTTAAATAATCCCATCTCAGAAAAAGAAATTGAACAAGCCATCAGTCAGCTCCCTAGGAAAAAATCTCCAGGGCCAGATGGATTCACTAGTGAATTCTATCAAACATTTAAAGAACAATTGATTCCAATACTCTACAAACTATTTGGGAAAATTAGTGAAGAAGGAGTCCTACCAAATTCTTTTTATGACACAAATATAGTACTGATACCTAAATCAGGAAGAGATAAAACAGAGAAAGAAAATTATAGACCAATCTCCCTCATGAATATAGAGGCAAAAAATCTAAATAAAATACTAGCAAAAAGACTCCAGCAACTGTATTTGAAGAATAATATACTTTGATCAGGTAGGATTTATTCCAGGAATGGAAGGATGGTTTAATATTAGGAAAACCATCAGTATAACTAATCATATCAACAATAAATCTAGCAGAAACCACATGATCATCTCAATAGATGTAGAAAAGGCTTTTGACAAAATACAACATACATTCCTATTAAAAACATTAGAAAGTATAGGAATAAATGGAGCCTTCCTTAAAATAATAGGTAGCATCTATTTAAAGTCATCAGCAAGTATTATGTGTAATGGGGAGAAGCATTTCCCATAAGATCAGGGGTGAAACAAGGGTGTCCACTGTCACTCCTCTTATTCAATCTGGTACTAGAAATGTTAGCAGTAGCAATTGGAGAAGAAAAAGAAATCAAAGGAATCAAATTAGGCAAAGAAGAGACCACGCTATCCCTCTTTGCAGATGATATGATGATATACTTAGAGAATCCTAGATAATCAAGTAAAAAACTACTTGAGACAATAAATAAATTCGGCAAAGTTGCAGGATATAAAATAAACCCACATAAATCCTCAGCATTCCTATATATTTCCAATGAAATTCAACAGCAAGAGATAGAAAGAGAAATCCCATTTAAAGTTACTGTAGACATTGTAAAATATTTGGGAATCTACCTCCCAAAACAAACTCAGGACTTGTAAGATCATAACCACAAAACACTTTTCACACAAATAAAGTCAGATCTAACTAATTGGAAAAATATCAATTGCTTATGGCTGGGTCAAGCTAATATAACAAAAATGACAATTTTACCTAAATTAAATTATATATTTAGGGCCCTACCAATTAATTTACCAAAAAAAACTACTTTATAGAGCTAGAAAAAAATAGTAACAAAATTCATTTGGAAGAATAAATGGTTCAGAATATCAAGGGAATTAATGAAAAGAAATGCTAGGGAAGGTGGACTAGCTATACCAGATTTCAATCTGTATTATAAAGCAGCAGTCATCAAAACTTCTTAGTACTGGCTGAGGAATAGAGGAGTGGATCAATGGAAGAGATTAGGCACACAAGATTCAGAAGTCAATGACTATAGTAATCTATTGTTTGAAAAACTTCCAGAGCCTGGTTTTTGGGATAAGAACTCACTATTTGACAAAAACTGCTGGGAAAACTGGAATATAGTATGGCAGAAACTGGGCATAGACCATTATCTAACACCATATACCAAAATCAAGTCTAAATGGGTGCATGATCTTGGTATAAAGGTTGATACTGTAAGCAGTCTCCTAAAACAAGGAATAGTTTACCTATCAGACTTGTGGAGAGGGAAAGACTTTATGACTAAACAAGAATTAGAGAACATTATAAAATGTAAAATGGATAATTTTGACTACATGAAATTGAAAAGTTTCTGTACAAAGCCAATGTAACCAAGATTAAGAGGGAGGTGGGAAATTGGGAAAGAATCTTTACAACCTATGTCTCTGACAAAGGACTCGTTTCTAAAATATACAGAGAATTGAGTCAAATTTATAAAAATATAAGTAATCCCCCAATTGATGAATGGTCAAAGGATATGAACAGGCATATTTTCATAATTTCAGAGAAAGAAATTAAAGCTATCTATAAGCACATGAAGTAAAGCTCTAATTCACTATTGATTAGAGAAATGCAAATCAAAACAACTCTGAGGTACCACATCTCATCAGTCAGATTGGCTAAGATGACAAAACAAGAAAATGCCAAATACTGGAGAGGATGTGGACAAATTGGAACACTAATGCATTGCTGGTGGAGTTGTGAACTGATCCAACCTTTCTAGAAAGCAATCTGGAATTATGCCCAAAGGGCTATAAATACTTTCATACCCTTTGATCCAGCAATACCACTCCTAGGGTTATATCCCAAAGAGATCATAGAAATGAGAGAAAGACCCACACGTACAAAAATATTTATAGGAGCTCTTTTTGTGGCAGCAAATAATTGGAAATTAAGGGGGTTCCCATCAATTGGGGAATGGCTGAACAAGTTGTGGTATCTGCATGTTATGGAATACTATTGTGCTATAAGAAATGAGGAGCAGACGGTCTTCATATTTACCTGGAGAGGCTTAAAAGAACTGATGCCGAGTGAGAAGAGTAGAACCAGGAGAAATTTGTACACAATTACAGACACAACATATATGTGATGACCAACTTTGAGAGACTGGACTCTTCTCAGCATTGCAGTGATATAAGTCAATCCCAAAAGACTCATGATGGAGAGAAATATGTGCATCCAGAGAAACAACTAGAAAGAACTGTTTATATCCAGGTGGAAGCAAAATACCTGATCTTTTTCCTTCTCTTACTTGGTTTTATGTCCTCTTTACCATTTTTCATTCCAGCTGGTACAATCCATCCTTATAACCTGACTAATGTATAATGTGAAAGTATTTACAGATCCTGTACTTGACTATAAGCCACCATGGCAGGAGGAGGGGAGGGAGGGGGACAAAATGTGAAACTCAAGGAATTGTGGAATTGAATCCTGTAAACTAAAAGGAAACTAACAAATTAATAAAAACAGGAAAAAAATTCTTAGGACTGTTTTTTTTTTTCTCATAGTTGTTTGGAAGAAAAACACACTGCTATCCCAATTGGCTACTTTATGGAAACAATCCACCCTGTCATCTAGCTTTGAAAACTCAGAGAGTTGAAGGTCACATCATGCTACCTTATTCCAATCAATCACATTTGTTCCCTTTCCTCAATTCAGATGGACACTATCCTGCTATGAAGTCATGAATTCCTCATAACTTCTCACCTAGAGTGCTGTAATATCCTACAAATGGGTAATAATAATATTAGTAACAAGGTTAATAATGCAGTGCTTGAATGTTTATTAAGTATTTTACAAGTAATAAATAAATTTTTCCTTACTACAACCATGGGAGATAGATGCCATTTTTATCCCCATTTTATGGATGATGAATGAGATTTATACAAATCCATAATTAAGAATTATGTTAGGTTCAATTTTTATTCAGGTATTCCTAATTCCAAGTCTTTCCTTTTATGTACTTCACCACATTTCTGTATGCTTTCTATTCTAACCTATATATATGGCTGCCAAAATGATTTTTTTAAAGCAGACATGTCATTCTTCTATTCATTACATTTCAGTGGCTCATTATTTCTAGGATAAAATAATAACTGGCATTTAAATCCATTTACAATTTGGATCCAACCTACCTTTCCTGCCTTATCATATGTTACCATGCATTATATACTCTACAATTCACTAAAACCATTTTCTACCTGTCTCCCTGGCTTCCATCTCCATATTGTTCTATAAACTGCCCTGAATTTGTGGTATGTATCTTTTTTTTTCTCCCTTCCACACCTTAGAGAGGATCACTGGCATCCTAAAACCCTTTATGACACAACTTCAATCCCATTTGCCATTGGGAGTCCTTCCTGAATTCCCCAACTATCAAGACTTTCCCCCAAACAAATATCAGCTTAGTTTTATTTTGTATGTATTTTGCACATAATTATATATGTATATGCTGTCTTCGCTAGGAGAATATAAGCTCCTTGAGGACAAAGACTGTTTCATTTATGCCTTTTTTAATCTTCAAAAAATACCACAATATTTATCACAAAGGACATTTAAGTTCATTTTAATGACTGTGCTAATTAAATGATACTAGATACAAATGTTAGTAAAATCTTATGTAATACTACATAATACTATACTATAATTACATTATAATTACTATAATCAAATGTTAGTAATACTTTAATATCATATACTCTACATCTGACAAAAAATAAAGGAAAAAAAGGGAAAAAAACAGTAGCAAAGCTATTGTTATTGAATAGTAGACTTTTCCCTCCCCATCTTTCCATACAATAATAAAATTCTCATTTGAACTGCAAAATATAGACAGGACTTTTCATGGCCTACATGGGGATCCCATGTGCAGATTTATGATTTCATGACAACATTAAGAGATTAGGAGCCATATGGATGGAATGAGTCTAGCCTCCACTGTTCCAGTGGAGTGCCTGAACTATAAATGAAGGAGAAAAAGAGGAATATATCCAAAAGTTTAGCATCAATTGCTTGTTTTGTTGCATTCAATTTCTACAATGTTTGTCTAATGAGGCAGAAAAGCCTGTTTAAGTTCTCAGATCTGAGTCGCAACACCTTGGTTTTCCATCAGTATAATCCTTTCTGCTGTATCCTTGGAGAATTGCCTGGATTAAATTGTGCAGCAGCAAGACTATTCAAAGGGGAGGTAGGAGAAAAATGAGTGTTTACTTGAGAGTATATTTTATTTATGTATACACACATGCATATACACACATAGGACAGTTTTATTTTATTTTTTTTAATTGGCAAAGAGTTCATTTCAATCCTCTTTAAATCTGCATGTAGGAAAAGGGAAAATGGAAACCATTCTCAGTCTTACAGAATTTTTTTACATACAACTTCTGAAAGAAATCTTAATACAGAAGGGAGACCAGCAAAGTCATTCAGGAGAATAAGTATATCTAAATCACTTACACTTCTGCTGAAGAGTACCATTAAAAATATATGGAATCCTGATGAAACAATCTGAGACATTTTCAGAGCAGAACAGAGAAGAAAAAGCCTCCTCTGATTTCCTGAGCAGCAAAGAGGTAAACATTTTCCAGCTGTAAACATTTTTTTTCTGGAAAAACTGTGTCATAAAGGACCAAACATATATTGTAACTATTTTTACTACACCATCAAGCATATAAATATGAATTATAATCTCCAATGTCATAGAATTGTGTTATAAATTGCCCACTCATGTAACATACTCTATATGAATTGACTTTTCTGTAGGAACAATATCCAGATTAGAGCTTTAAAAAACAACCTCCTACAATTTAACTATCTAAAATAATCCAATATTCATTCATCCATTCACTAAACATCTGCTAAGTGCCTACCAGCTGCAGGTGCAGTGCTAGGCATTAGGGTTAACAATGCAAAAAATGAAACAATCTTTTCTCTCAAAGAGCATATGTCCAACTGGGAGAAACAATAAGCACATATAAACATACACAAAGGAAAAACATGCCGCTGTCCTCAAGGAGCACGTCTCCAACCAGAATGAAGAAAACTATAACTAGCTAAGCATGGTCATGATAATTTAAGGAAGGAATGAAACTAACCATCAGTGTAAGGAAGAAGGGTTAAGAAAAGTTTATTAGAGTGCAGAAATTCAGATCATTGAGATTTGATTTGCATGGGGTGAAAACATTACCAAATGAGACATTTTACTAAAGAAAACGATTCACAAATAATTACCAACTCGGAAATTTGAGATTCAAAGTCACAAAGAAATTTTCATAATTCATTTTGCATACATCATGAACCAAACAAAGCTCTTTGTACTAAACACTAGGAAAAAAGAAAAAGGAAGAACAAGAGGTCCTGCCCTCAAGGAGCTTAGAGCCTAGCAAGTCAAGGTCATATGTACATATAGAGAGGCATGTACTGAATATACACAAGGTGAGGGGAGGAAGAGAAGGCAATAGCCCCTGGACAAATCAGCAAGTCATATGTAGTCTCATGTAAAAAGTGATATGTCTTTGAATTTTAAGGAAATCTAAGGATTCTGATGATAAACCAAAGTCATTTTCAAAAACTCAATTTTAAGAAAATCTAAATCAAAGATTTCACTGTTAGGCACTAAATTTGGAACATAAGTGGTAATTAGTATTTTTGAGATCATATTCCGATACTCATACTGATTGTGTGATGTGTTCCCACTGTCTGTCCCATGGTTCTAAAATTAGCAATTGATTTTATTCACTAGATCAGCACCAACCTAAAACCCCAAAGTACATCACTATGATCTCAAAAGAGATAAATAAGCTAACAAAAGTAAATAACAATAGCATTAGTGGAATTGAATGTAGCCAGTATAGAACTAGACAATACTTTAGGTATACAAAGTAATCAAGTTGATGATTCAATACAGCATAGTCTTCTTTGGTGATGTCAACATGATCAATGTGAATGATAGGATTATTGCATCACAGAATTAATCCTGAAAAAGATCTCAAAGATCATTTGGCACAACCCAATAGATCATTTTACACATAAAAACATTGGGTCCCATCGTATTGTCACTTGCCCAAGATCACACAGAGAAATGAGCATCAGAGGTTGCATCTTTTCATGTCTTTCATTCAAGTAACCTATTACTTCATAGGACCATAAATTTCAAGTTGGAGGTGATGTTATAGATCACCAAATCCAATTTCTTTATTTTCCAAATAACAACAGCATGAAGCAGAAATTTTAAATGATTTGCCCATGGTCTCATAAGTTGAAAGTGAAAGAGTTGGGATACAAAGCTATATCCTCCAATCTTTTCACTGAAATAAACAGCTTTTTGATTTAACAAGACAGTTCTTTTCAAATATTTGCCTCATTTCTTGATAACTCTTACTTTAATAAGCATTTATTAAGCACCTACTATGTGCCAGACACTGGGCTAAGTACTTTACATATGTGCTTCATTTGATCCTCTCAACAACGCTGTAAGTTAGGCAATATTTTGATATCCATTTTAAAACTGAAGTGACTGAGATAGATGGAAGTTGAAAGATTGGACCAGGGTCATACTGCCAGAAAGGTTATGAGGTGAGATTTCAACTCAGATATTCCTGATTCTAGTTTCTGTCTTTATGAAATCCCCAGAATCTTTCAAAGCATAACTCAATTGCCACTGCTTACATGTGAGCTTTCTGGATGCCAGGGATTGTCACTCATTCTCTCTTGAAGAACCTTTCTATAACATAGTATATACACAGGTATACTTTACCCTTATTAATATATGGGAAAAATATGTGTCAAAGTCTTTAATTTCAGAAAGTATTTTATCAATAGTTTTTGTTATATCTCCAGTACTTAAAATAACATTTTTTTTTACTTATTGCATGCTTAATATATGTGCTGTGAATATAATTTAAATGGATTTGATCAGGAATCAAACAAAGCTTCTTAAAATTGAAAAAGATATTTTCTTGTTTGTTTGTTTTGCCTTCCTAGAATAAACTTATTGCCCATGCCTACAACTACTCACGTGTCACTGGATATCATTTAATATATGTATATACCTTATTAAAAGGTATGTTTATATAGTATTGTGATTGTATGTATATGTGCCTATATACATATGTAAGTGTGGGGTATATGGGATGTTCAAGGAGCACTAGCTTCTCTGCTATGAGGTCTTGCCAAGTCCTTTTTGGGTCTGCTCATCCAACTTTGGCATCCATCTTCACCCTACTCTCACCAATGGTTTCAAAAAGTTGCAGCATGTGCAGTGGCCACACCCCAGTAAAAGCTTCTTGGCTGGCAGGCTGAAACAGGTTGGGGGTAACAGAGAGGCCTCAAACTAGTTGGTGAGTTAGGGGATTTCTACCACAAGCATGTAAAGGCTTCCCCTGCTGAAATGGGCAGATGAGAACAGTTTGCTTATATACCCATAAAGGTGGCTGAAGTAGGCATCATGGAGCACTTAGGTTAGTTATATACCAAAGATGATAAAACATCCACTGCATCTTGGGTCATTGCCAGTCATCCTGCCTTTTGTCCTGCCACTGGACTTTCATGACTATGGAAGAGAGAGTAAGATGGACAGCTGTGTGCAACCGTGCCTCACTTAAATAAAATTCATATTTGGTCTAAGAATTAACCCGTGATGTCAACACACATGCACACATGTATGTTCACACACATTACATATATAGTATATAAACACGCACCCATATGTGCACATATAAGTATGTGTGTGCACATATATGTCTGTGCACATAAATGCATATTTACACATATATGCGTATCTGCATATACACATGCATGCATGTTTAAGAGGTGTGTTTGTATACTTAATATGCAAAAAAATTAAGAACCCCTTCCTGCTGTCCACACTCCATTGATGGCAAATTACAACTTCTCTGTAACATCCAAAAAATGTCTTGGAACGCTAAGAGCTTCATCACCTCCCTGTGAATGCCCAACTTAAACCATCCAAGGTAGAACTTGAAACCAAGATTTCTGGGCTAAAAAACTGATCTTTTCTTTAATATTATGTGCTGCCTCTCTAACATTTATTTATTAAAAATATTATGTTCTCAAACCTGGTCTAACCTTAGAGTTATTTTCTAAATTTTATTTCTCCCTTTATATTTTTAAATAATGGTTGCAATATCTGATGAAGTATTTCATGAATCATTTTATTATTCCTTAGACAAAAAATGTCTGGTCAGATATTGAATATTATTTGTCAATTTTTTTGAATCAAGGTTCTTATGTAAGACATGTTCTATTTTAAATGGAAGTGAGTTGAAGTTATAAAAAATGTAGGGAAATGAATACTTGAATTTAGTCATTACAACTCTCAAATAGTACCCCCTCCCTGCCTTTGACAGTGCTATGAATCTAGTACAGGCCCTCATCACACCACATTTGACCCAGTCTAATGCCTCCCTCAGGTCTGTCTCCCTTCCATTCAGGCCCTCCCCCCCAAAAGGGATTTTCCTAAAGTACAGGTCCAATGATTTCAACCCTCCTTCCCCAATTGAATAAAAGACAGTGGTTCCCTATTACCTGCAGGATAAAAAGCAAAATGTTCTCTACTTGACATCCAAA
Source organism: Petaurus breviceps papuanus (assembly GCF_028583685.1). NCBI lineage: Eukaryota > Metazoa > Chordata > Mammalia > Diprotodontia > Petauridae > Petaurus > Petaurus breviceps. The sequence continues at coordinate 18,299,447 of NW_027186352.1, forward strand.
GCCCTTCATAACTTGGTCTACTTCTTCTTCTCTGGCCTTCTCATACCTTTCTCATTAATCCAGCTGACCCTGACTTCCAGACTGATCCAGGAATAAGACACTCCATCCTCTCAGCTTTAGCCCATGTCTAGAGCACTCCTCTTCCTTAATTCCACCAATTTCCCAACTTCCTAAGCTTCCTTTAAGTCTCAAATAAAGTCGCATGTTTTACACAAACCCTTTTCCAACCCTTTCATTCTAGTGTCTTTCATCTGTTCATTTTCTCCTATTTATCCAATATATACTGTGTTTGTACATGTCCATCTGCATGTTGTCTTCCTCATTATATTGTAAGATCCCTGACAGAAGGGCCTATCTTCTATCTCTTTTTGTATCCCCAGCACTTAACATAATGCCTGGCACAAATAGGTTCTTAATAAATGTTTACCACCTGATTGATCATTTAGGTAAATGCCATACCTGTGGAAGAGCTGTACAGAAATTATTGACAAGTAATGTCCAAAACTACCAACTAAAATGAAGGCCAGAAGCCAACAGGGTCTTTGTGTGTACATATACCATATGTACATACATACATACATGCACACACATGTCCACGTACAAATGGAGATATCTATATGACTGTACAGAAATACATTTATATTTATGTTTTATAATACATATAATATTTTATCAATTTGATATACATGTAATTATATTTATATATGAATAAGCCTATATGTAGTTACATATATGCATATGGTTTGCATTTACATATGTACACATAACCTATATGCGCTGAATGAAATGAAGATGTGATTATTATAGGACTAAAACCAAAATCTGAATCAAGAAGGTGGCACAAAAATAAATGGAATTTTAATCTAAAATGTTCTACTTGTCACAAGGAAGAAGAAATTGTTATAGATCAGAATGTTAATTTCAGAACTCCCAGATTCTCTTAAACACAATCCTCAAGCTTTTAAGTTTTTTCTGATGCGCTTAATTCCTTTGCCAATAAATCTTAGGTATTTGTTTTTCTTTTTCAGGGAAGGCAAATTCAAAAGCAACCTTTCCTAAAACACTTGATTTTCCTTCACATTTTTTCTTACTGCCCTAAAAGAAAGTTTTCTGCTTTTCATCGGTATATAAGAAGCATATTAAATAATAGCATCTTCATTTTGAAAGGAAAGGAAATACTAAAAGATGCCATCAATTTGGAGTAGAATTTTGCCCACTTTGAGAAGGTATACAGGAGAGAAACCTAAACCCAAAACTTGTTTTAAGAACAATTTTTTTTTCTTTTTCCCCCAAGGTCCCTCTTTGTCAATTACTTGAAAAATCTATCCCTTTGGGAGAAGTAGCAGGAAATACAAAAGCTTTCACAATACCAAACCTAAGTACATAATGTAAGTAATGGAATCTAATGTAATCTGGAAAATCCAGTTAGGCCACTGGCAGCTAAGGACAGTTCATCTTCTGAGAGGAATGAAACTAGAGGCAGGCTAGGAACAAACGGAAAACAGATTCTACTCATAAAGTGTAATCACTTTCTGAACTCCTTGATATATGAGAAAATGTCATTATTCTTCCCAGCCCTCAAACCCCCAATATTACTTCCTTCTCCTAAAAAAATCATATGTAATAAGAGATTTGTCAGTGATGGCAGTCGTTGTCACTTTGGGTAACTCATGACTAATACCTAGGAGGAATGCCATTTTAGTGAAAGTCCAACAATGAACTTAGAAATCAATGAGAAACAGGGGCATGGAGTATAAGGAAAAGAATGAGAAAAAAGATGGTCAGTGTAAGAAGACCTTTGATTTACAATATATTTTACATTTCCTCAATCACTTTTTGATCTGGTTCCCCTGGGAATGGTCACAGAATCTTTGGAAGATAAGTAAAGTGGCTAAGACTAAAATTTTAGATAAAATTAATATTGAGAAAGATAATGTTGATAATGGAAAAAAAACAATCTTGATTGACTAACAAATTAGGGGAATCCCACACCACTTCAATCACTGTTCTTTCCATTACACTTAATTGATTGGAGTTTATAGAGGAGATGATCTTATGACTGTCGGGGGGAAGAGAGTTAACATTTGTACAGGATCTAATATATGTTAGGCGCTCTGCTAAGTACTTCTACAAATATCATTTTATTTGATCCCCACAACAACCCTAGAAGAGAGATTGGTTCTGCTATTATACCTATTTTACAGTTGAAAAAACTGATACAAACAGAAGCGACTTGCCTAAAGGTACACAGCTAGTAGGTGACTAGGATCAGTTTCAACTCAGATCTTCCTCCTGGGGGTCCTTTGCTCCCAGGGACTCACCATATTTTTCAAACACTTAATTAGTTTTAGTGCTAATGTAGTTTATAACACCAGATCTCACATGATGCACTAACTTGAGCTACCCCCAGTGGCAGGGATTGCCCCCCTTCCCATGACTACCTTTCTCTTCTAAATCTTTACTATCTTATATTCCTTCTCTTATACCCCCTGAAAAATATTCCTTTTGCATACCAGGTTTGCCTACAGCACCATTCCAGTGACTAGACTAATTCACAGACATAAGGAATCAATTTTTACTTTACTAGTGATAATTCCTTGGTAGAGATAAGAAAATAAAGACACAGAAAATTATATAACTTCCCCACATTTCCACAGAGAGTAAGTAGATGAGTCAGCATTGAATATCAGTCTCTTGATTCCAGAGTGCATGTCCTTTCTATTCTAGGACACGGATTTGTCTAACTATTGTGAAAGCCACCCCAATTATGTCTGGGATGCTGTTGGTATGTCCAGTGCCTGGTTTCATATTCTGAATATATTTGTGAAAACTTCATCCTAATAAATGCTGGCTTTAGTTTTATCTTCCAATTGGTAATCACCATTGAGCTACAGAGTGTTCTGAGGAGGGCTGAAAGGACTGTGAAGGTCATAGAACTGTACATCTTTAACATGGAGGGAGAAGACTCAGGATGAAGGACATAATAACTGTCTTCAACTATCTGAAAGGACATCACATGGAAGAGTGATTGGATGATTACTATTGAGCCCCAAAGGGGAAAAGTTGGAACAAAGGGTAAGAGTTAGAGAAAGGCCAAGTTACCTTGGAGTCAGGAAATCAGCCCATCAATAAAAGCTGTCCAAAAGAACAATGTGCTGCTTTTAAGTGTGTGTGTGTGTGTGTGTGTGTGTGTGTGTGTGTGTGTGTGGTGGTGATGGTGGTGGGGTCTCATCCTTAGAAATCTTCCAGCAATTCGGATTTCCTTTCCAACTCTCAATTTCTGCTATTTAATGCTGTGGAGGGGAAGAAAAAACATTTCTAAAAGTAACATTAGCTAGTTACATGCACTAAATATACCTATCAGTACAACAAAGCAAGTTATGTAAATCCATAGCAATAGTAATAGCTATATATAAATATAGACATATACATATATACATATGGGGATAGAGATAGAGGTTATATATATACTATTTGTGTGAGTGATATACATATGTAAACATGCACATATATACACACGCACACATGTATGTACACATACACACATGTGCACATGTATGAATAACTATTTATTCACATATATACTGGTACTTCAAAGCATGTGAACTATTAAATGCAATAATCACAAGAAATTAAATATAAAAATATGTACCAATTTCAAGATGATTATTTTATGACTTAGTCCTGGAACTGAATCACAGAGTAAAAATTGATATTTTCATAGGTAAGTAGTAGTCTATGGAAAGAATAAAAATGGTAAAGATGCAGTTTTAGACATTCTTGCCAAATGGATTGGTTGAAAGGAAATATGTTCCCCATTATTAGCGGGGGCATTTTTATTCAAGGAAGGTTTATTGCCAATTTACCATGAGTATTGTAGAGAGGACTCAATTATAGGGAAGACTAGATGACCTCTGAAGTATTCCAAACATGAAATTCTGTGGTATAAAACAAACTAAACATCCCATGGTTTCTAGAGAGTGAAAGTGTATTATACTGGCTAGATAACTGTACATAGAATAAGGAAGACTTGAATTCAGATCTTTCTTCAGAAGTTTACTAGGTGTGCTACCCTAGGAAACTCACTTAACTTGTCTCATCTTGTTCCCTCATATGTAAAATAAATATAAATAATAACGCCTACATCCTAAGGTTATTGTGAATATAAAGTGAGATAAATATGTAAAGTGTTTTGTAAAACTGAAGCACTGTACAACATATACAATATTATTCTTAAAATAACCAATAACTCCAAGATGATTTGGAACAGGTTCCCAGTTCCAGAACCCATGAGCTTAATCAGAAAGGAAGCCCTGGACTAAGTTTAATAAACTTTTTCCAGTTTGAAATCATAAGATCATAGTTTGAGAGATGAGAGCGGCCTCATAGTCTATCTATACTATCTCCCATTTTACCAAAGAGAAAACTGAAGCCAAGGGTGGAGGAGTGAATAACCTATGACCATGTAGGTAAAAAGTTGGCAAAGGTGAGACCAAAATTAAGGTCCTCTGACTCCATAGTCAATATTCTTTCCATTTCACTATTATAAATGATACATGATTTGGGTCATACTATGATCTTTCTACATTCTTGTCATTCTTAAGCACATGGAGACCAATTTTCATATAGGGTCCAAATCATAACACAAGAATGGGATTAAAAAAAAAGAAAACTGCATGGTGATGAACCAAAAAACCAAAAGAAAAAAGGAAACAAAACAAAAAGGCACATAAGCTTCAAAATATCCCTTTGTGAGATGAAAAGTAGTATTCATAAGATATTTATTGCTATTTTACTCCTTAGCTAGACCTAGAAATTTTAAGGATGATTGAATAAACAAGTAATTCAGAGATAAACCTAAAAAGTACAATTTAACCCCTCTAGATGTGAGGCACAGAAGCAGACGTAATTCAGAATTAAATAGAAGGGCAAAACCTCTTTTTTGCTTGTTTTTTTCTTATTGGGCATATATCAGGTCAAATCCAGGCCATAAAGAAGGAAAAAATTATCTAAATAAAATGTCCTGTAAGACTGTTTTGGAAAGTATTAAGTAATCATTATATGTATTCATAAAGTCATATTGAACATATAACATATATTAAAGAGAAGAAACATGCATGATTATTGGTTAAAATGGATGGCCTTCTGTCCAACATTTAAATTCTGTGTAAAAATAAAAGCAGGCATCCCAGGGTCTCTGAAAAAGGGTAGTATCATGAGTCATCTCCAGTCATTCTGAGAAATATCTGGTCACTGGATCCAGATGGTTCTGGAGGAGAAAATGAGACTGGTGACCTTGCATAGTCCTCCCTCACTCAAATCAAAGTCAACTGCAAGTCATCATCATTTCCCTGGAGCCATGGTCCTCTTCAAAAAAAAAGTACAAACACAACAAGTGTTACACACACACACACACACACAACAATGTATATGGAACCTCTTTAGAGTCTTAGAGTAATCATTTACTAGCTATATGACCTTGAGGGAGTCAATGTTTCTGAACTTCATCACCCAAATGGGGATATCAGAATCTCAGTTTTGGAAAGCAGCTTCAAAGGTCATCTAGTCCAACTCATGTGGGGCTGAGTATTATCTCGGTAGCTTCTTCAGTAACTGTTCATTCATGCCACTTGAGGACTGAGAGAGAATAAATACCTTCTATGCCCTGAGGCAGTAAAGTCCATTTTTCTATAGATCACATTTTTAGGGATTTTTTCCCTCTAGAAAGTTACATTCTACCTCTATCACTTCTAAGTAAAGATCCTATCTCTGTCCTTTTGGAACAATTAGAACACATCTAATACATCTTCTATGTCATCCCCTTCAAACAATCCTCAGACATTTAAGAACTTTCAGTCCTTCACTATGATAGTTAACCACAACTAGGCTTTTACCAACTAATAATGTTCTTCCTAAAAACAGTTACAATAAATAAATATATAACTAAATAAATAAACAAAAATAGATGAACAACTAAATAAATGAATGCATGAATGAAAAGTGATGACAATAAATAAAAAGTGAGCCTCAAAATCAGCATCATGAACCACATGTAATCTGATAATCATATAAAACATGTGTGAACATTGAGAAAACATATTTAATGGAAGAAAAGAGAAAGAGGATCAAGAGGGGAAGTATTAGCCAGAGGCAGGCAAACTGAGACCATCCAAGGGAGGAACAAATATCAAGGATATAACTAGTGCCTTCAATACAATGTCATGGACACTTGTTAATAAGTGCCTAGTATTAAATGCTTCAGAGAATGATGACTGAGAAGCAACTGAAGCAGTCGATGTATAAATAAATCATTAGTGACTGGAGAACAATTTACAGAGAAGTCTTTTCCTAAAGCTATTCCTTGGTCAAGTCAATGCCTTGGGAATCTGAATTCCATCCTTTAGGATATCATGGTGTTATTCCATTCATTGGAGGAATGGATTCATCTCAGTTCCATTCAGGTCCATTGCATGTACAACATCAAGATTTTAGGTAGCCAGCATATGGACTGATTGACTTTTTTCCCTCAGGTACCTTCTTACCCATACAGTGTATTTAGACTTCCATCCTTTGAGTCTTTCTAACTTGTGCCTTCAGATGAATTTACTTCCCAATCCCTTGTCGATTTATTGATATTGAGAACTAGAACATCATGGCATGCAGTAGAGTTATTTGTCCAGATCTTAAATCCTTATTGTGGTAGTAAGAGGCCCTCTCCCTCACTGAGTCATAATTCAGTTGACCTGAAAATGAGTAGTTTCAACATATGACTAGGAAAGTTCAGAGTTTAAGGCCATATGAGTTCCAGTTGTCAGATACATAGTAATTATCTTCTCCACATGCTCTGGTATAACTGACTGAGACAGTCCTAGTGTCCTGTCAGGAAGAGAGCCCGAAGCCCTGAACCAGGGCTTGATCCTGCTGTGATACATCAAAGGGAAATTAGTTCAATATCAAACATATATGAATATTTTCCTCATACACTGAAAAATCCAAAGACACCCTAATAATGAGCTAAGAACTTATAAATTTAAAGGACATCAATGCTCATTCCTGTTAAAACCTCCAATTATTTGTCCAAAAGAAAAAAAAGTAAATAAAATAAAGAATTCCTGCTCACTAGTCCTTACATTTTACTTCATCTCAAGTTGACATTGCACAATGTGAAAAAGATTTTTATTCAATCATTATACTATGCCATTAATCTATGTCATATGAATTAATCCACTAAGGACAATAGTCTCTTGATATAAGTAATGACTTCTTATAAAAACTCCAAATGTGAATCTTCCAGAATAAATTTACTAAAATTGCAAAGTGCTTTAAAATGTGAAGAATCAGAACTGGTCTAATTAGTGTATACAAAAGCTTATCTGACTTGCTTTTTGCACACATCTCAAATTTCCTTACTCCTTTCCCTATAATCCCAGGCCAACCCACAAAGAATGCAAATGAAAATTGAAAAGCACTGATATGGAAAGACAAAACCTGCATTTGAGAATTTTTTCAAAATGTTCTGGCATTATCTGGGATCACAGAATTCAAGAAGGGCCAAGCAAGGCCTCTGGTGACAGGTCTGAATTGCCACAGCCACACTATCTCTAAACTGCTTTGCAAGTTTACAATGGGATCTGAAGCCAGTGCAGATAACACTGCCGAGGCTCATTTTGTGAACACTTCATCTCTGGCTAGTCTGAGAATGTGATTTAGTAATTAGGATTGGAAGCTTTATCATTGTGGCTGTGTGCAAACCAGCATCCAGAAAGGATGTGAATTTGTCCTGAATGAAATGGCCAATTAAACAAACCCTGGGAGCTGTTGTACCCTTGGTGACAGAGAGTCTACAATGGGAAGATGTAAAACAGCATCCCTTCACATTCAGCATTAAGATCTGCTGGCCTACAATGGTATGTGAAAGGAGTACAGCCTATGAGACCAGAAACAAGGGTTCAAATCCTGTCTTTCATGCTTGCTTACTACCTAGGTGATATTATTCAAGTCAATCATCTTTGACCTTGGTTTTGTCATTCCTAAATAAAGAGGTTAGAATAGATGGACAGGGAATCTGAATCTTCAATTCTATGAGCATTAGTCTATGGACAAGGGATGAAATATGCAAAAAATGTCAATGAAGATTGATCTGAGAATCAAGCAAGCAACTAACCAACACACATTCATTGAATGTTTAATATGTAGCAGCCATCGTGCTGAGTTCTTGGGATACTTATATGAAATCTGACATGAAACGTCTCTCACTGCAGCAAGACAATCCATTTACCCTTCTTGGCCAATATGTGTCAGAATCAGAACCATACCTCAGTCTCTAACTTACCCTTAGAACAAGTGAAAATATGTGAGGCACAGTTTCTGGGCAAATTATAATCCTTTTTATTAATTATAACTAGCATATAATCAGTAAAATGAGCTCATTTGTTCCTCTTGGTGACCAAAAAGAACTGATTTGTGGAACCATCAATACTTACAAAGTGTTTGGAAAAAGGGTGCATCACTGAGGTTGGGAAATAACTCTGGTTAACAATTAATGAGAGAATGAATATTGTAAGGAGAAATGAGCTTATTCTAATGAAGATCTGGAGGATGACTCTGATCACTCATTTTTGATCGGAGACTTATCTATATGCAGATTACCCCATCTAATTATGGTAATCTAGACAAAATGGGGAATCCACTTCCACTCAATCTTTTCTCACTAACCATAATGGACTGGAATTCACCAATTCACCTAGACTAGAATTTCTTTATCCGTTAATCAGATCTAAGCTTTCCTGACTAAGTATCAACCAAGATTTCATTTCATTGTCAGTCCTGCCCTTCATAGGAGTTGATTTTTGAATAAGGAAATAAAAGAGGAGGACAATAATTGGTTATTTATATGAGAGAAATATTCATTTCCCTCACACTGAAACTTCCCTTAATGTCTGGGCTTCCTCACCCTGGTAAATTCATCCACTCCTGTATACTAATCATCCTGAAATATCCCTCTATGATGCTATCCTTATCCTTATTATTATTTTTCCTGGGCCTTCATTTTGGGGGAGGGGAATGGAGGGGGTCACAGGCCAGCTAAACTTCATTCCTCTCCCTAATCTGCTTCTGACTTTCCAGATTTGACCATCCCAAATATAGGTGCCTGCTCTCATCCTTCACACATTTGCTTTTCAGCTCCCTTTTTAGCTGTTGTTTCCCTCCTTTAGAATGGAGGCACTATGAAGACAGGGGCTTTCTTTTTGCTTGTATTTGAACTGATATCATTAAGTACAATGGTAGGGAAATATTCAGTACTTAACAAATGCTGGCTGCATGCCTTGAGACCTAGTCTTGTTGACTCTGATGTTTCTAGGTTGGCACTCTATCCACTGTGGCAAGTTGCCTCTTAAGTCATTTGCTAATCTTTATTAATGAGAATCACTATAATATGGTTGGAAAAGAAGCTACCCAGGGGAATATAAGTTGGTAGAGGGTGTTGATTTGTTTTTTTTTCTGTTTTTGTTTTTTCATTTTGTATTTTTCCTCCAGAGACTAGTGCATAGTTTGTACTTAATAAATGTTTGCTGAAGTTCATGTGATATAGTGGGAAGAGATGTGAACTTAGATTTAAAGAATCAAATTTGAACCCTGGCTTTGCCATTTTGTTGCCATTGAGCAAAATGTTTATCCTCTATGGTCTTCAGGTTATGCACCTGTAATATTAGGGGGGGTCTGAACTACAAGAACCAGTTAAAGACAAAGTCTAGATTTAAGATCTTCTGCAACTGTGAAATTTATTCAATGAAATAAAATTGGAATATGTGTAGCACTATACCCATGAACCTGGTATCTGAATTATGACATCATGATACATGAAAAGTTCAACTTGATTTTCTAGGCATTTTTCTAAATAGTTTTGGTGTAGCTCTGATAATTCTAGACTTAAAATCACATGACCTGGGTTCAAATTCTTTCTCTCCTACTTCCTGCAGACTTGAGTGATCTGGGGGAAGGCATTCAATCACACTGAGTCTCCTTAACAGTATAATGATAGGGGTAGTTAGGTGGTGCAGTGAATAGAGCAAAGGCCCTGGAGACAGGAGGATCTCAGTTCAAATCAAGCCTCAGACACTTGGCACACTTACTAGCTGTGTGACATTGGTCATGTCACTTAACCCCAATTACTTATATTCCCCTCTTCAAAAAAAGAGTAAAATGATAGCATTGAACTAAAAGGTTTTATATTTTTTTCTTTCCAATCTAAAGCTATCATCCGATGACTTTTCCTTTTTTTCAATTGCTTGGAAAATATAAGCACTGAAGAAATATATTCATTTACACATGAAAATTCTGTTGAAAAAGCTCAAACCAAGAAAACTGTTATTTAAAAAAAATTAGTACAAAGAAGCCCCACTCTTTAAAAATGAGTGCATGGTTGACAACAGAATTGCTTTTTTTTAATAGATCAATAATTTCTTATAATCTACTTATATCATGATTGTTATTGTTAATGATCGTTGTTGAGTCCTTTCCAGTTGCATCCAACCTTTCAAGGTCCCATTTGGGGTTTTCTTGGTAAAGTTACTGGAGAATGTTTTTTAATAATAATAACACAAATACATCTAGACATAACTTAAAAGTCTCCCTTGACATAAAATGTGCCCATAACACCAAAATTCCCCTATACTCCTCCCCCTGGACCCCTTTGACCTATCTTCCTGTTTTGGAGAGTCACTGAAATTTGAATCAAAGTGCTTCATTAGGAAGTTCTAGTTTTGATTTATAATTTCTTTATTTACCTTTGTGACTGTGGATTTCTAGCAATTTAATAAAGTTTTCTTTTTCTCACAGTCCAAGATCAGTAATATAAGCATTATTAGTGAAAAAACTGTGACCCTGAGAAAAAATAAGTGATATGTCCATGATCACTGAGTTGTAAGTGATGAAGCAGTGTTCAAATTCATCAGCTTGCTCCAAGCTAACCATTTTTGCCATTAAACCAAATTTGTCCCTCATTCCAACACTCTGATCATATGTGGTCACTATTTCAGAAGCAATGTTGTATGGTAAAACCTTCAAAGAAGGTTCTACCTTCTCTACAAAGATTCTTGTTTTGTTTTTGCTCCCTGAAGTCTATTCACTGTAGAAGTATTCTGGTAATATCCATCTTGACATTACTGCGCTGTTCAGACTATACTCTGTCCACTTCACTCCATATATAAAACTGCATTTCTTAATTACAGCTGATTAAAGTTATAGAACTAAATATGTAAACATACAATGGTTCAGGAATAAGGCTCGTTCTAGAAAATGCAACAAATACCTGGGAGACACACATACTTTTCTTATCCCATTTCTATTCCATGAGTGATTGTAAAGCCAAGCACGAGCAGCTTTCCAGAGGACTGCTTTTATGAACTGCTTCCAAGGCTGTGATTACATAGTAGAGTGAGTTCTTTATTCATTCAATAACAGAGCAAAACAATCATAGAAAATCAAGATACAGCATTCATAATGTTACACACAGAAAATCACAATACAGCATTCCCCGTGTCACAACTCAACAACTTATTACTAAAAAGGCAACATAGTTTTCACCAAAGTGGTCACATAGTTTTCAACAAAGTACATTCATTTAGTCAATCACAAATTACATAAGTCAAAGTTCTCCACCCCTAGGTCAAAGTAAATCATAATCTTCTCAGTCAGTACACAGTATCCAAGTAATGTCTTCTCTCAGCTTGACTCAAGGCTGGCTCTCGGCTTCCATGGTTCCTCTTCCATGGTCCCAGTTCCAACTGCGACTTGGGTTCAAAGGCAGGCAGTTCTCAGTTCCTTGTACAGCTCCTTGTCTAGTTATTGATCCAATTCCCTTTTCATATTGAAATTCACAAGAGTCCAACCCACCTTAAGTCTTTCACTGTTCCTGTTTCTGGGAGGACAAAGCTTGACAGAGCCACAATAATATTCATACACATGGCTGGCATCATCATGAATTTACTATCTGTCTGTGAAATCAACTCAGACCCACCAACAAGGTCTGAGAACTCAACACAGATCACCAACATGGGAATCAATACAGAAAAACAAACAAGGTCCAAGAGGTCGGCACAAATAATCAGTAAAGTCCTAGGACCTCCAAAACCCTCCTCTAGGACTTCTCTAAACATACAACCAGAAAATCCTCTTTCAGGGCTTCCAGTAAGGTCACAGGGCTTCTGTACAAAGTATCATAAACAAACATCAACACAGACAGAGAAGATAGATTGCTGGGATACTTCAAGTTTTCTCCTTCTTGACTCTTCTGTCACAAGAGTACTATTCTCAGTTCTGCTGTCTCTAGCCTGGGACTCTCCTTATATCTGGTCATTAGCTCCTCCACTTCCTGTTGCAAGAGTTCGTGAGTTCTAGGGTTCACAAGTTGTGGGATTCACACATTCTGTTTCTCAATAGACGTGATACAAGTCTCAAAAGAAACCTGAACTGAAACAAGGTTTAATCCAATAGTTGAAACAAGGTGAACTACTTTTGTGCTTGCCTTTATAGTGATCAGCTATGATAGGGATACCTGGGTTGATCGATGCATGAGAGATACATACTCTAAGAATGGGCTAATGGATATCAAAATCTAAAATGGGCTCAACTTTAAAAATTCACAAGCAAATCTCATGCTACAGGTTGAGTACGTGCAGGCAAGATGGTCCTTCTGTATATAATACATGATTGAATAATACATGATTTGAATAAATGTTGGCACCTTAAATGTAAGGAAGAGATTTCTCCTTTTTTCATACTGACTGCTTACATTAAACAGGGAGAAAAATCTAGACCCTATCAGTTCAGTCATAAGCATGATGAGGAAGAAAAGGAACAAGGATGCTGGTGCTAATTAGCAACAGTTACTAAATCATCACCCTGATGAGATTGTGATTTATTCTTTGTAACTGTGTGCACATTAAAGTGTGAACTCTGTGGGTAGAAGCTGTCACAGAATCATAGAATCTTAGTTCAAAGAAACCTCAGAGGCCAGAAAGTCCAACCAAGATCCAAACAAGATGTCCTTCCATATTCTCCATGAGATTTCTGACCTGTCCTTAGGACCTCCAAGGATGAGTAATTGGCTACCTTAAAAGGCAATTTATTCCCCTGTTGCATAGAACTCCTTGTTGGAAAAATGTGTCAAGTAAAGAAGAATTATCGATAATATTCCCCCTAAACTCTAAAATTAGAGAATTCATCTTAGTCTAAAATACAAGAGAGACAATAAAATAGTCTAAGAGAGCAAAACAGAATTCTATGACTGAGCCATTATTAAGCAGCCCTGAAAAAATTTCAGGATCATTAAGACAATGCAATTTTTAAAAAGATAATACAGCCTGCCATATTTCTGCTTTTAATTTGGGCCCCAGTCCAGTGGAGGTGCAAGCTTCTGCATGCGCCCTTTTCTTATGCCCCGATTGTTTTTCCCACTTCCACATTAGGAAAATGATTTTGTATATATTTATCTGTATGCACATTGTTTCTCCCAAATAGAATGTAAGATCCCTGAGGGCAGGGATTGCTTTCATTTTTGTCTTCACATGACTAGAGCCTACTTTTGTGTCAAGTACACAGTAGGCATTTAATAAGCACGTTCTTAATGGTTTCCATTCATATGTCTCAGCCTAATTCCATTTTTTATTAAAGAGATGAAATAGCAAACTTACACTAGAGAAATCAGATTAGAATTTCATTAAAAACATGTCATTATTTGAGTTAATGAAGAATTAAGATCTACTAAAACATTGCTACAATTTTAGCAGTAGAATTTTCATAAAATAATTTGTAACTTCTTGTTTCTGGGATCTGGGGAATTTTAAGACCAAGAAAAACAGTTATTGGGTAAATCATCAATGGAGATTTGTGGATGGAAATAGACAAGAATTCCACAGAGATGTGGTCATGTATAAGTTGGGCTCTAGACTGTTAGACAGAACACAGGCATCCAGGAGGTTACAGGGCTATTGTAGGATTGATCCATTGATTGAAATGAAAAATAGTCAATTATAATTTCATTAATTCCCCGAACTTACTTTCTAAGATTCCTCCTTGTTTTACACACACTTGCCACACACACACACACACACACACACACACACAGCTCAAAGACTTTTAAGCAGTAGTAAACAAGTATCCTTCAACTTCTACTCTGGATTCAAGGTCGACTTGCATGGAATTTCTCTAAGCAACCTCTTACCTCCTTGCCATGGAAACACATTGACACACACTGCTGTTAATTTCAACTCATTCCACCCACTTTATCAATATCCAAGGCTACCATTTCTGTACAAATAGAATGAAGCTATTTTCTATTGAAACCACAAGTCAGAGGAAGTTCATGGTAGCAACATGTGCAAGGCCAGTTTTGGAGTCCATTGACGACTAAGGAGATTATAGGAATATCAATGATCCTAGTCACAAAGTGATATGGTTCCTAAGATACAGACATAAGCTTCATGGGTTGCTACAGGCAGTGATAAGTATTTTACAAATTACAGAGAAGAAATATTGAGGAAAATAGTTCTTCTTTTGGCCACAAATATTTAGAGCTACAGAGTCTAGGTCCAAACACTTGTCAGTATACTAATATTTTCTTTTTGCTCTGTAAAACTTCTAAAATAAATGATGCTTTTGTAACATTCTTTCATTGGGCTCCTCCCACCATAACAAACTAGGAACATTTATAATGCAGCTGGCCACTGTGATGAAAGGCCTCAAAATGATGGCATCTTTAGAGCAGTTCTAGGTGATCAGTTAAAGAAGAAAGTGATCCAGGCCCATATGTTAGCTGCCTATACATGTCTGACATTGTTATATGGAAGAGAGATGAAATGTAAGATCTTAGTATGATAGACATAAAGATGAATTTAATCTTCAAGGTGATTTATTCCAATCTCCTTATTTTACAAATAAGGAAATTAAGGCCCAAAGAATAGAGCGATTTTTGAAGGTTGCATAGGTAGCAAGGCATAGCGATAATAATTGAACATCTTGGGCCCTCTTAGAGATATCCAGGCACAGAGTGGACAGAGAACAGAAAGTCATGAGTTCAAAGTCAGCCTCAGATACTTGGGGGCTGAATGACCTTGGGCAATTATTTTATTTTTTAGCTTCAGTTTCTTCAAGTATAAAATAAAGATGATAATGGATCCTATTTGTAAAGGACTTACAACAGTGCTTACCATATGGTTCGTGTTTAATATAAACTTATTCCCCTCCCTTACACCACTACAGACACACACACACACACACACTTCCAAATACAACATTCTTCCCACTGGACTGTGCTAATTACTCTTCCACAATTCCAGGTCAGAAACGAAAAAAATATGGTAGGAGTTACATAAAATCTGATTTGGGCAAGAGTGTGGTCAGTGAGTTCATGACAATTGGCCCTGACTCCTTCACTGTGGGGTTTTCAACCACCACTCTTTGGTATCTTTATAGGGCATTTGGCTTCAATTGTGGTAGGTAGGTAGATTCAGTCATCTATAGTGCTGAGCCTCCAGGTACGAAGATCTGAGATCTAATCTGATCTCAGACACTTACTAGCTGGGTGACCCTAGGCAAGTCGATTCAGATTTCTCACCATCAGTTACTTAATTTGCAAAATGAGTATATTAATCACATCTTCATCAAAGAGCTATTGTAATGATTAAGTGAAATTACATAGATCAAGTATTTTGTACATTTTAAATTATCATTAAACCTTTGAATTGTTCTCAGATCTTGAGATATTGTGAGTCTCTCAGCCTATGTTCATTTTTAAAAGATAAAGAAAAAAAAACAAAAGCAAAAAAAAACTTATCTAAAGAACTCAGTAAATATCACTGTGCCATAGCTTTCAAAGTATTGTTGTTTAAATCCATTTTACTTAATTCCAGCTGCATTCTGCAAAGATCATTTCAAAAGCACTAGTGCACAAATGCCTGTGTCCTCACACACATGTGTGTATATACATATATTGTATGTATGTATGTATATATATATATGTGTGTATTAGCAGCTACCTTTAGAACTGTAGGAATAAAGGAGAGGTTACTGTAAGCTATACATATCCATCTAACATAATTTGAATTAGAATTGTTAGGCTTTCTGATGTTAGTTTCTTTAAAATTTTTATTAGCAGCTAATTTTTAATAATTGTTTTAATACCTTCCCTACCATTATCTGGAACTCATCCCGAGGTTTAGACAAAATTTGTTTTTGTAGAAGCCATGTTAAAATGGATGACAGCAATTTAACAGACTGAGTAAGCATGCCCTATGACCTTCATCATTTTGGAAATAAATGCATCATCATTAGTGGACACAGAAAGGTGTCAAGATGGAAAATAAAGATGTTAATGAGACTGCAGCAAAATTAAACCTTTTATCATTTCATTTGGATCACTATTGACATTTTGTACCCTAATAAGCCTTTAAATTCAATACTTTTGGAGCAAGAGGAAAGGAAAGAGAAGGGGTGGGTGTGAGTGAAGTCCCCTCAGCTTAGGGCACCAGATGGCCTGAAAGATGGCCTAGCCACCAGTCAGCTCAGAGGGAGCAGAGAAGTGTTAAAGAGATAATTAGCACCTCCTGAAGATCCACTATCAGAATACCCACTAGTCCAGGAGGTTCAGAATCTGGGAAAATGGCCTAGAATAGCCCCTAGGTGGGAAGAAGAAAAACAAGCAAACGCTGAGAGAAATCAAGCTGTCAATAGTTCAGCTGGTGTCAAAGCTCTTAATTTGTATGTAAGACACTTGTCTCTTTTAGCCTTTGTCATAGCCCTGGGAGTATTTTAGAGTTTGCAATCAGACAGCAGAGCATAATTTATGTGCTTTTTGTCTGCATAAACTTCCCCAAAGTCCCCTGTTTCTACTGTAGCCAAATTGGAGCAATGGAAATTTTTTTGGGGGGCGGAGGGGTGTTGGTGTCAGGAAACCTAGATTCAGACCCAACTTTGTTACACTTGTTAACTATGTCACCAGAGGGAAATCACTTGTGTGACTTTGACTTTTTTCAAGTCATTTAACCCCCATAGATTTTGCCTTCCTCATTTTTAAGTGAGTTGGATTTGATGCTCTCCAATGTCCAGTCAGTGCTGAAAGGGGCCTTCAAGGTCATCTGTTATAATCCCATTGTTTGAGAGACAAAGGAACTTAAAAGTAGAGAAATGATAGTGGCTTCCCCAGAGAAACAGAACTACTACATTTCTTTTTTTGTCAATGTAGCAACATACATTTAATCTATATAGCAATTGCACATTATATTAATATAATTATAGAGTGCATTATTTAAAAATTCTGTATTAGATATCAACATATTATTTATTATTGTTTTATTCTTTACCCCAGCATTGTACCCTGCATCTAGATGGGGTTAAAAAAATGTGCTTTGATTCTTCTGCAGCATCGTCTAACTCCTAATAGTGAGATGAATGTTTCTGTCCCACTGGGAAAGGATAAGCGGAGGAAATTGGGGTAGCTGTCAGGGAGAAAGGGGCAACACCAAGATGGCCAGAATTGAGAATCTGAGTATGCAGAAAAGTCTGAAGGGAGCCAATGTGATATAATCATACATGAGAACTGCAAGGGTCCTTAGAGATCATGATCACCTCATATTAGAAATCAGGCAACTAAAGCAAAAATGATGAAATAACTTGCCCAACGTCACACAAGTACACAACAAAATTTTTGAGTCATTGAACTCAGGTCTTCCTGATCCTAAGACCAATGTTTATCTGCCATGCCATGCTGACTTGAAGGCTCCTCCACTTTCCATCTGTTGCAGCCCTTCTGCTCCTTTAAAGCATGCCTCTGATGCCATTTTTTTTCCTTTTTCTACCCAAAGGAAAGGGCGGTGTTCTGCCTGATTCAAAAACATAGTTGTAGGGAAAGTGATCTCTCTTTCCTCAAATCCGAACTAGAATTTTAATTGAATTATTCCTTGACTCAGTTCTCCCTCACCAACATCACTGTTATCTCAGTCCATTTGTATATCCCTGAACAGTTTGTAATTTCCCTGAGAGCATGGCCAATATTATCGAAATTTTCATATTCACTATACCTAGAGAAATTTCTTGAATGTAGGACAGTCTTAAAAATCACATGAGGACTTTCTTTTTTAGATTATATTGAAATGAAATTCTCTTGGACAAAAAACCTGTGGAAACAATTTTCTTTAAGCACAAATCAGACCACCTCACTCTGCCAATGGTCAATAAACTCCTGTGCCCCCCTATTCCCTCAAAAATAAACTTCTTTGGTTAACAATCAAAGACATTCTGAACCTGAAGCCAAGTTCTTTTCCAATCTCCAATCCATTTCCAGTCCCCTTCATACTTTCTTGCTTTGCCTCACACAGGAACACTATTCTGCTTCTCTACAGCTTTCCTCTGGCTGTCTACCACACCTGGAATACTCTCTCCTCACCTCTACTTCAAAAGCCTTAATTTCCTTCAAAGCTCAGTTCAAATACACCCTTCTACATGGAACCTTTCCATATGCCCCAGGTGCTAATGCATCCCTTCCCCCCAAAATTACTTGTATTTATTTTGTATATAGTTTTATGTTAATATCATGTTTTCCTATGTTTTAAAGATAGAGTGTAAACTCCTCAAAGCGAGAGTTTTTCCCTTTTATGTTCACATCTCCTGTGCCCAGAACAGTGCCTGGAAAATAGCAAACATTTAATAAATATCTATTGCTTGGTTGATTTATTGATCAGAAGCTTGTTCCTGTTTTGCATGATCTGGAACTCTTCCTAATCTGCTTCCTTTTCAAACTCCATAGAAATATGCACCCATGGTCATTCTGAGAGTGCATGGGAAGCTGATACCTAAGGCACAAAGGAGTCAATGGAAGAATTTGCAACCTGAACTAAAGAGCTGAGCAGTTCAGAATGCATAACTACCAGTGAAATCCATGGCAAGTGATGAATCAACCTTGCAATGATCGATTCGGTCCTTTGGGGCTGAGGAGGCGTTAGATTTCAGCATTATATAAAGAGATGTTTCAAGATACAGATAGTCACAAAATCACTGCCTCTCAGAGTAGGAAGGGACTTTAAGGGCTGTCTAAGCAAACTCAAATATTGAAAATAATAATCAATCAGGCATATAAAATGCCTAAG
Source organism: Petaurus breviceps papuanus (assembly GCF_028583685.1). Lineage (NCBI taxonomy): Eukaryota > Metazoa > Chordata > Mammalia > Diprotodontia > Petauridae > Petaurus > Petaurus breviceps. The sequence continues at coordinate 18,318,589 of NW_027186352.1, forward strand.
GCTTCATTCAACCATTGCTTAAACATGTCTGAGAAAGAAGCCATTATGTCCAGGGGTAGTCCTTCACGTTTTTAATAGTTTGAATTATTAAGAAGTATTTGTTAACATTAGGCTTAAATGAGCTTCTTTACAACTCGTCCCTATTAATCCATGTTCTGCCCTCCAGAGCCAAGCAGAATAAGCTTCCCTCCTTGTCAAAGTCCTCTAGCCTACATTGGCTCTCTTAAATCTTCTGATCTATAGAACATGCATCCACTCATTCATTCAAAAACTTCTCATATGACCTGAAACGGAGGCCTTTAACAATCTCATCCACTACAAAACAAGATACATTTATTTAATTTACTAGCATAAGATTGAAGAAAATGAAACTGAAGTGAAAAATACCTGTAATCTTCATGCCTTAGACCTTGACATTCTGATGTTCTGATGTAGTGGTAGGGTTGCATTCTGACTTTAAAAAAATGCAGGTATGTATGTGTGTGAGAGAGAAACAGAGACAGAGAGACACAGGGAGAAACATCCCACCTACTTGGATTTTGCTGGGTAAATTGTGGTACTTGAATCAATTTGAATAGTCTTATATTGTAAGGAAAGACTGATAGGAGAAATTCAGAGAAACAGAGAAAAAAATTACATTAACTTGATGAGTGAATAAATCTCAACTAATTAAATACCATGCACAAAGATTTAAATAATCTAAATTGAAACTAAGGGATGAGGTAAAGACACTGGTATTAAAATCAGTGGGCAATCCTGATTCCAGGAAAAAAAGAAGATGCTCGAAAACAAAATTCTGCTTTTGATATAGAGTTGGTAGGTTTTAGTTGTGGAATGTTATTTATTTGATCAGAAATAATTGCTTTGAACTTGTAGTTCAGATTTGCTAAACATTTTCTGTACTTTATTTTGGTTCCAACGACCATTTTGTGGATAGTGTGTGTGTGTATGTGTGTGTGTACATATATACATATACATACACACAAGTGTGTGTGAAAGGTATAAAAGCAAAAGGTATCAATGACATTTTAGAAAAAGGGAAAAACATAGAATGACAGAAGGTTATAGTGAATTGAGGAATGGACTTGGAGTCAAGGAGAGTGAATTTCAAGTCTAGTTCATTTTAAGATAGATAGATAGATAGATAGATAGATAGATAGATAGATAGATAGA
>NW_027186352.1:18319771-18343590 GCF_028583685.1 Petaurus breviceps papuanus
AGATAGATAGATAGATAGATAGATAGATAGATAGATAGATAGATAGATAGAGAGAGAGAGAGAGAGAGAGAGAGAGATAGATAGAGAGAGAGAGAGATAGAGAGATAGGTAGAGAGAGAGAGATAGATAGATAGAGAGAGAGAGATAGAGAGATAGAGAGAGAGATAGATAGAGAGAGAGATAGAGAGATAGAAAGATAGAGAGAGAGAGAGATAGATAGATAGATAGATAGATAGATAGATAGATAGATAGATAGATAGATAGATGCATACATATCCATTAGATTGTAAACTCTTTTGGGGAAAGTACTATCTTTTGCCTCTTTTTGTATTCCTAGCACTAATAAAGTGTTTGGAACATAGTAAGAGCTTAATAAATATATGTGTATGACAGAGAGTTTCTCTAAGATAACTTGATTAAATTTAAATAAAGTCAAGGACATGTAAGGAATAAGAAGCCCTTAATGACTCTCCCAAGTCTCATATATATGATAGGGATTAGCTATAAGCAAATGCTTCAATCATCAGAGTAAAGGAAGTGTATTGTATCTTGATATATTATCTCTCATTTGAAAGAAAATTTAGTACGATTTTCATTGGGTAGATATCGAGATATAGTCATCTGTCCTAAATAAGGATATTTTCTTGAGGCAAAGTAGTAGAGACAAGAAGGGGCAGAATAACAAGGCAGAATGCTGGAGAGTAATGCATTTTTAATGTGTATGTTCTCTTGCCAAAATAAGAGAAACTTATTTGAAAAATGCCTTGGCCTTGGTTTCCGTTGACTCAATAATTGAATGAGTCTAGGATCTCACTAATGAGGCTACTCCTTACATCAAGGCAAATCATGATTCATTAATCTCTTCTCATTTGCTTGGATATTTTCCCCATATTTTTCATTATATTTTCCAAAGACGACATAGTAGATGAGCTAGGATTTTATGTCTGAAACCTGTTACTTTCTGTGGGTACAAGTGAGAATTTCAATTTGTTCATTTGATCTCTTTTGCTTTCCACTGGCCTGGGTATTTATTATAGGCCAGGCTATTCTCCATTTGCTTGATTAGCAGTCCTAAATGGCATCTTCTTTCCTTGCAACTGTACTGCAGCTCACTAACAGATACCATTCATCTCTCCACTCTGCTGGTGTTTACCCATCATTTTGGTTCAACAAACACTAGGGAATTCCAAGATCCCTGATCAAATAGTATCTGTTAGAGAATATGGTCATTGAAAAGATGCACATTTATACTGATAAACAGCTTGGGGGAAAGACCAACAGTATGCAGAAAAGCATGCAAAAAACCAAAAATGCTTCAGTCCAAACCACAATATATATTTAGATGGTCATACCATTGATTTAGTTCATTAGTATATGATATTAAATAAAGAAAAATTTAAGTAAGGCCTAGAATTAAAGATCTTGAAGTAAAAATGGCTGAACTACCATTAGGAAATCAGCTGGTATGTTTACAACTAATTATTTAAATAAAAATATGGAGTTTAAAAACAATCCAAAATTTTGTTTTGTTTTTTTTTTTCTAGAAAAAAATCAAAACCAAAAAGAAAACCATACAGAAAACCTCTAAACAAGTGATTTGGTAAGAACGTGTTGTCTTTTTTTTTTCCTTCCCTGCTTCAGGCTCCAGATGTTATTTTGTCTCTAGAGAGAATAAGGCTTTTAAATGATTCTTTTGCATATTTTAAATAGATAGGTGAATTGGCAATACATTTATTACTAAAATGAAAACTTTCTTTCTCTGGCTTTTACACCAATATCTGATTTTTAAAAACACATGTTTTAAAACTTTAAATAAATTATAAATGTAAGTTGTCAGACCAGAATTTTGAAAATAATGACTGACTTTTTATCAGGAGAACCTGGATCTGGAACCCTTCCTCACATATTTAATGTCTGTTTAACTGTGGGAAATCAGCGAAACTTCCTAAGTCCATTTTTTCAAATCTCTAAAATGGAGAAAATTGTAAGGCTGTTTTTATTTCCTCACAAGATTGTAACAAGTTTCAAAAAAGAGGTATAGAAGGAAAATAAAAACTTTGCAAACATTAAAACATTGTGCAATGTTTATTTGAAGCAGACACTGCCTTCAAGGACCTAGCATCCTAGTATAGGAATCAAATACATACATACATACATAAATACATACATACATACATATCTATATAGATAGATAGCTATAGATGATATAAATGTAGATAGAGATAGAGAGAGATAGAGTTAGAGATAGATGTAGATGTAGACTCAGATGTAGATGTAGGTAGATATAAAAGCTATATACAATTTGACCGTAAAGTTTCATTCAGGTGCTACAGTGCTTGATAGAGTGCTGGACTGAAGTCAGGAAGACCTGAGGGTAATTCCAGCCTCAGACACTTACTAGCTGTTTGGCCCTGGGCAAGTCACTTAACCTATTTGCCTCAGTTTCCTCATTTATAAAATGGGAATAATAAGAGTGCCTACCTCCCTGGTTTGTTGTGAGGATCAAATAAGATAATAATTTTAAAGTACTTATCACAGTTCCTGACACATAGAAAGTACTGTAGAAATGTTAGCTGTTATCAATATGTGCTTTAAAATTAGAAGGCCGACTAAGTCTCGATTCATGGAGCAGCATTATCAAACAAAAAGAGAAATGTTTCCATTTATGGAAGAATACTTTCCTTCTCTTTCTGATTGAACATTGCTAAATTCTTTCAGATAAATGTCCTTTGCCTTCACAAAGAAAAGAAATGAATAATTTGAACAAAAATTTCCTAAAATTTGTGCCTTGACTTTTCCATCTCAACTCTGACAAATGGCTATATGAGGTTATGAAACCCAACTCTGCCCCTACTTACCTAAGAGATATCATGGACTCATCTGAAACTGATCACAGAAGCCTTGATTTTAATACACTTTCGGTAATAAATGTCATTTTAGGAAGAAGGAAAGAATCACCAAATCAAAATATAGTGACTACAAATTCCAAAGTGCTAGGAATAAAAAATGCATAATGATAATAGGAATCACATAACCAGGCCTTGGCATCCATAATCATAGCTTATCTTTGCAGTAAATTCATGATATGGCTAGGGAAGATGGCACTGTCTCCATTTTGTGGCTAAGTGAGGAGGAACTCAGAACCTGCTCCCATAATTCTAGGAACAACAATTTGACTAAAGTCAGAGATTAAATCGCCACTGAGAAAGTTCTTGACTATTGCAGTGTAGTGTTACACTAACTAGGACTTTCAGCTTTGCAAAGAGCTTAATAAATATTATCTCATTTTAGGCTCCTGGCAATCCTGGGAGATAGATGTTGTTATTATTGTCCCCATTTCACAAATGTCAAAATTGAGGCAGGCAGTAGTTATGGGATTTTCTTACAGTCAAAAAGCCAGGAAATATAGGAGGCCAAATTTCACTTCAGGTCTTTCTAGCTCCACACTTTATGACTGCAGCACCTAGATTCCACTAATTACTGTAAGAGAAAGAGATCAAGTCTGGAAGACAAAGACTTGGCTTGCAGCCCTGCCACAGATATACTCTATATCCTTTGTTAAAAGAAGCAGTTACTAAGTTAAGATATTGTCAGGAGACAGAAGCTATACCATTTTGTAGAAGATTCCTCTTTTTGTTGTTTTAATGAATCACTGACAATAATCTTGGTATTCACACTTTCGTTAATGACTGGTAAAAGTTACTTTGAAAAGTAAAGCATCATGAGATTGCTGTTATAGAGGTGATTTTTGTCCATTCTCCCAGTATTGTGGGTGACAAGAGATTCGTGAGGGAAGAAACTGTCTTTTGACTTGTTTTGTCCTTGTATAGATAGAGCCTGAACATGATAGGAACTTTAATAAATGCTTATTCATAGACTATGTTGAATCTTAGAGAAAGTATCTCCAGTTTTTTTTTTTCTTCATGAACTCCTATTAATAAGAAATAATTTGGATCATGACATTCCCACAATATAAATGGCGACTTTTTTTTAACAAAATACATAAGCATTTTACTAAACTAATAATTATAGAACATGATGAATGTTTTTTAAAAGGATGACAACAAATGGTATAATATTTCCTTTGAAAAGTAGCAGGAAATCACTGGAATTAATTGGATACAGTAGTTATATGGCCAATCCTATACTTTAGCAAGATTATTTTGGTAGCTTAGTGGAAAAGGGGTTGGAGTGAGGAGACAATGGAGGCAAAGAGACCAATTAGGAGACTATTGCAATAGTCTAGATCAAGTGTGGAGAATCTATGGCCTAGAAGCCACATTTGACCCTTAAGGTCCTCAAGTGTGGCCCTTTGACTGAACTGAAACTTCACAGAACAAATCCCCTTAATAAAAGGATGGGTGGGTAAGTCGAGAGAAAGGAAAATGTAAAATAGGCACTAGACTATGATTTTTGGTATTGTGGGTGTTTGGTCTTTTTTAGTCATATCCAACACTTTGTGACACCATTTGAGGTTTTCTTGGCAGAGGTTATGGAGGCTTGCCATTCCATCTCCAGTAAATTTTGAGGATGAGGAAACCAATGCAAATAAAATTAAGAAACCTGGCTAGGGTCACCCATCCAGTAAGTGTCTGAGGCCGCATTTGAACTCAGGTCTCTCTGACTCCAGATGCTGTAACTGCACCACCTAACTGTCCTAGGTTATGGCTAGGTCATGTAATTTCATCTGTGAGGTCCCAGAGGAAGAAACTCCCTCTTCCAATGCAGGTTGTCATTTTCTCTGCAACTTAATGTCTTAGAGAGTTTCACAGAGTACCAAGTTCAGTGACCTACCCATAGTCACATATTCATTGTATCAAAGGCAGGATTTGAATTCAGTATTTCTATCTTAGTGGCTGGCTCTCTAACCACTAAAAACCTATGCCAAATTTCCACTTGTGGCAGTAGAAAGATAAAGCTCAAGAACTGATTGAATCTGTGAGGTGAGAGAGAATAAGTATTTGATGTCAATACAGAAGACATGAAAACACGACTAAAATGACTACTACCAATACAGGGTAGTAGGCCTTAACAGTAAAAGGGAAGCGGAGGAGAAATCTAAATTTTAGGGGAAATATAATGTAGGGAGCTCAGTGATACAGAACAAAGCCACATCCTGTGTAACACCTTCCAAAGCACCCAAAATTAACAGGAAAGAGGTGGGTTCTTGAGCTCCAGTCACTGCCCCACAGCCCAGAGTTTACCCTCTGAACAATATGTGCCATTCCAGTTACATTAGCTAAGAGTTGGTGGATTGTGCTCCCCTAAGGATATTATCGAGTTAGTGTTGCAGGGGTTCATATATAACCCCCCGTGGGAATGAAACCTGACTTAGAATGGAGGAAGCCAGGGGTTGGACATTGTAAGAAAGGGGAGGGTAGGGAGAATATATAAGCAAAGAGAATTTTTTCTGAAAAAAAATTATCAGGGTCCAACCAGAAAGGGAAAAAAATTAGTCTTCCAAATATGGCAAACATATTTCTCATTTTGTTTTGCCAGAATACCAAAGGAGTCCAGGGCAGAAAAAAATGGAGAACCTCTGGTCTAGATAATGTCTAAAATGATTTCCAAGTCTTCTGGTCTAATCTATTACTAAATTTCAAAACAAAACAGGAAAAAAAATTGAAAATAAGAGCAAAGAAAATATTCCACAGTTATTTGGCTCCATTTCTACTTTGACAAAAATTGCAGATTTTCAGAGCTGGGTTGATGGTAAGTCTTGTTCCCTACTCCTTAGCTCAGGGCCTTGAAGACTTACACTCTTGGAAAGGGTTGAAACAAGAGGCAGATTCTCAGTTATTCACCTTTTGGCTTCATCAGCAGGTATTTGGACCAACCAACCAGTAACAAAAGACTCTAAAATCTTCTCTAAATGTTCTCTTCAAATGGGCAATAGTTGAGAGATCAATCTACTCCATTTCTAGAGGGAAAGCATGAAATGGGAGGCTGTCACTTGATATCAGCAAAATGGATATGCTCAACAACCCTTAAGGGAAAAAAGATGGCAAATTTGTTTCACTTTTTTTTTCTTTGACAAGGACCTAAAAACCATTAGTGAAAAAATTAAAGCAATTCAGATGGACTATCCACATTCTGATTGCATTCTTTGGTTCTTGAACAAATAAAATACAGAACACCTCATTTTTTTTAATCTGCCAAGTGCTTACATTATAGCTGTTTCCCCCAGTAGGATTCTTCTCTCCTGTGCCATCATTTACTTAGATTGTTACTAAACTAAGTGCTGCCATTTCTCTGACTCATTATGGTAATGGAGTATGCTGTCATTCTATATTCTTTTTCAAGCTCGATTCCACATTTACAGAGCCTCCCCAGGGCCTCTGCCTTTGTAAAGCCAAAAAAAAAAAAAAAAAACCTCAAGGTTGGTTTCATGGCCCTGATGTTCAGACTGTTTGGGGGAATTAGATGACAACTTCTTTATCATAATGAAGTTATGGGGCCTCACTTAAATTGTATTGTTACTTCTGATAATCAAGTGCCAACTCTGTTCATTATATCAGGAGAACAGTCAGGAAATGGGGAGGGGGTCTGATGAGCAAGGTTGATAGAATTGTACATGGAAACATCATGAAGAGGAAAAAGTAGGAAGAGCTGGCTTCAGTCAAATCCTAGTTGCATGTCATCAGTCATTATGTGTAATTCTTAGATCCGGAAGAGATTTTAGAAATCATTCTCACTCCACCTCCTCATTTTCTGCTTCAGCCAACTGAGGCCCAGAGGGTTGATCTTTTGATTGAAGGCACACACAAGCAGTGAGGAGCAGAGATTAGTTTTCAGAGGCAGCTAGCTAGGTTCTGCAGTGGATGGAGTCCTCAACTCAATCAGGAAGACCTGAGTTCAAACTAGCCTTGGGAATTTTCTAGCTGTTTGACTCTTGGTAAGTCACTTAACCTTTGTCTACCTCAATTAGCTCAAATATAAAATGGGGATATTAATAGTACCTACTTCCCAGGATTGTTGAGAGGAACAAATAAGAAAAATTGAAGACAGTGCCTGGCACATGGTGGGAAGCCAGTGGCACAGCTGATAGAGTGCAAGACTTGGAGTCAAGAAGACTCATCTTCCTAAGTTCAAATCCAGTCGCAGATACCACCTAGCTGTGTGACTCTGGGTAAGTCATCTAACCCTGTTTGCCTTAGTTTCCTCATATGGAAAATGAACTGGAGAGGGAAATGGAAAGCTTCTCCATTATCTTTTCCATGAAAATTTCAAATAGGGTCAGAAAGTGTATCGGCATGACTGAAATGACTGAAGAACAACTGGCATATAGGATTTGCTTTATTAATGTCTATACCCTCCTTTTATCATGAATAAGCCATTTCACCTCACTTTGTCTCATTTTTTATCTGTAAAATGGGCAGCATTAATGACTTTGAGCAGAGCAGTTCTGTAAGTTACAAGATTATTCCTAACAAAGTGCTTATAAATGACAAAGTACAGTAGAAATGCAAGAGATTAATATTTCCTGATTTGCCATTTATGTTATTAGCCTCCAATTTGACAATTTTTCTGGCTTCAATTCCTACTAGGTGCCAATCTCTGTAGGGAACTCTGAGATTATGAGGGAAAATTGAACCAGTTCCTTCCTTCAAGAAACTTTCCTTCTACTCAAAGGATTGATCACATTCAGAGATAAACAAACATGAGGTAGTTTGAGGAAGGAGAAAGTGCTTAGTGGGTGGACAGAAGGTTAGTCAGAAAAGGCTTCATATAGTCAGGGACCCTTCAGATAAATCTCAAAAAAAAAACAGCCAAGGATTCTGAAAGACACAAATAATTATTTCTCATTAGAGGGGTGCTTGCTGTTAGATTGAATAAAATATATTTCCCCTCAGGTGTTTCTCACTTTTCAGATTATCTAGCTAATTGAATTTATCACTCTCATTCTATGGGAATGTGAGACTGTCTCTCTCAACAGGATGGGTTTGTAAGTCTCTGGATAACCCAGAACTATGCCAGCATGTCAGGCATTTCATATGTGCCATTTTGTTTGCTGATTTCACAGGCTCAGTGTGGTCCAGTCTCATTTTTGGACATTCAGAGAGATTCTTTTCTTTCTTGCCAGGATTATTTTCTCATTCCTGACACCCTCACTGACTTTATCCAGATGAATTGTCCTAATTGCAAGCAAGGGGCTTGGGATACTGCATAACTTAATGCCCAGTCCTGGCAATTAGATCAGCCCAACAATGGTTTGACTTAGATAAAACCTACAAAATGGAAACATGTTTTCAAGACTTTTCATAGGCACAAGAGACTACCAGAAATCAAATACATCATTTTCCAAAAAGAAAAAAATCACATGTTCCCTTCCTCTCCTTTCCAAACTTACCGGTAGTAGCATCTCAGGAAATCCTGAATGAGGTTACCTGGATCCTTCTAAGAAGAGTTTATCAAAAATGGATCAATGGAAGTGTTTTGGAAGGGAGGGGGTTGAACTCTACGTGAAAGAAAGAATAGATGGCTATGATGTAGATAGATAGTATAGATAGGTTAGTAGATAGGTAGTTAGGCTTGAAATGAGGTAGATGGATGACCCATGATCACAGATTTAGCAAGTGGAAATCTAGTCCAAGACTCTCATTTTACAGATAAGGAAACTGAGGTTCACAGAAGTAGAGTCATCCTAGGGTCACACAAGAAGTCCTATAGATATATACTACCTACATGTTTTGTGGAAAATTAAAAAGCATTGATCAGAAGAAATGCAAGATGTATATACATGAATCTATGTGCACTTATATTAACATATACATGTATATTGCAAATTATGTATATCTAGTTATATATCTGCATGTACATACACAAGTAGATGCAAATAGATGACAGGTGTAATCTACAGGAATATATGTGAATGTATGGTCAGATATGCACATTTGTGCCCATATATGTCTATTTATAAATTATAGTGCTATCTATCTATAAATATATGTTTAGAGAGAAGATAGTTGGCATATAATTACATATACTGATATGTATGCACACACATGTATATATGTATCTGTGTATATTCGTGTGAATATTGTCAATGGAGATATCCAATATAAATAGTGACTTCATAAATATAAGTCACTTTCAGAGGAGGAAATTTCCTCTGATAGTGTTTAAGGATAACTTTTCTACAACTTCTATTCTTAGTCCACTGAAGCACAGAGAATTTAAGTCACTTCTTCAGAGTCACCTCATGTATATGATTCAGAGGCAGGACCTGAATTCAGGTCTCCCTAATTCCAAAGTCATGTGTTCCTGATACAAAATATAGCTTCTCAGACTCCTCCTCCTCCTCCTCCTCCTCCTCCTCCTTCTCCTTCTTCTTCTTCTTCTTCTTCTTCTTCTTTCTCTCTGTCTCTCTCTCTCCATCTCTCTCTCCCTCTCTTTCCATCTCCCATCTCCCCTCTCCCCTTTCCCCACCTGTTTCCTTTGTCCCATCATCTCCTCTATCCCCAAAATATTTCAAGGGAGCTAGCCCTAGTCTCAGGTAATAGTTGTTGCCTGATATATTAATAACATTAGCTATAATCTAAAAGTAATGCTGACTTGTTGAGTCAATGATGAAAACTAGCCACCATGTTAGGGAATCAACCTCTTTTATATTAATTAAACAGAAAAGTCATTTCAAACTACAAATTAATGTATGATTCAAAACTAGTGAAGTAGGAATTGAGCACATTTAGTTTATGTCTAGCTCTATTTCTGTCCAAGTCATTGTACCCCACTCTATTATATCATGGTTTCCATATAAGGTAGTATGAGTTAGCATCAACTTAAGTTTTGTGTGCTTATGGAATTTTTGAAAATTCTAAGTTTCATATGGGTTGCTGTCTCTATCCATTGGTAGAATATTCACATGAGGAATTCCTGAAGTTAATGGAACCATGGTCAAGCCTTAGACATATCAATTGTGGGCAAACCACTTAACCTATATCTGCCTTAGTTTTCTCATCTAAAAAATGAGAAAATAACAACTTCCTCCTGATGTTATTATGAAGATAAGAAGACATAATCACAAATGATCTTGAAAACCTTAGAATTATATGTACATGTATATTAGTGAAAGATATTATTACATACACATATGCATGTTATAATTATATATATATATATACATAGAAGTATCTGCAATTTTAGAATCTGTAAATAGCCATGCTATTTAAATGATCTGTGTTTGAAAATATATTTCATTAAAAAATAAGATTAATGGACATATAATGTTAGGAGAAAAACTGAAAAGTATACTCTTATAGGATTGACAGAATCACCTAAAATTATTCAAACAAAATAATTTATCTTAGTTTACATAAACTCTTTCCTGAAGCCTCAGCTGATTTGGAGATAACATTCATTCCTGAAGCATATTTATTCATACAAAAAAAGGAATGTACTAAAATATTCTAGGCAATGGACTTGGAAAAGGGGACACAACAGAAAAAAAAAAAAACCTTCCCTCAAGACTTATGTTCAAATGTCTATACCCGCAGAGTGCGTGCTCTGGTAGATTACAGCAAGTTGATTAGAATTAGTCTAGTGCTCTTTTGACTATGTCTATTACTGGAAGACCAATCAGTGATTTGCTGGTAAATGAAGAAAAACGAGCTTTCTGGAAGAAGAAGAAGAAAAAGAATACAGCAGGACACCCTTTTAAGGTTAATCTGCATTATTAACATTTGTTCAATCATTTCTGTAACTCTAAATTAACACCAAAATTTTGAAGCAAACCTCAATCTGTAGCCTTTGTTGATTTTTGAAAGTGCAAAGACTTACATTGAAAACTGAACACTGGAAGCCAGTTAGAGGTGGTCCCAGCATGCCCATTGTGCTATCCCAGCTAAGTTTTGACATACTCATTTCCAGGTTGGGAGATTTTTTTTTTTCTATCCATGGCAATTCATAATTCACAAAGACCATTTGAAAAGTGATAGAGGATTTTTGGTGTTCACACAGGGCAATAATAAAATCATGAATCCTCAGAATATGGATATTTATGGTAGCATAGGGACCAGGAAGTGGACTGGGCTTTTGATCTCACTGGCAGTTGACATTCCTAGGTAAAGAAGTTTCCTCTACCAAAATGAGTCAGAATATTCTTTCTAACTTATGGTCAGGCTGTTTCCTAGAGGGCTGAGTAAATAACAAAGGTGCCCTGAGGAACACAGTTAGGATTGGTCAGAAATAGGACTAAAATCCAGGTTTTATGACTTTAAGAGCAACTGACTAAAAACTATAATACACTGTCCCCTCTCCATTTATGCTGAAATAAGGAAATAATTTAATTCCCTGTTGAACTTCTATGTAATTGCTGGGGAAGTCAGGTACCCACCAATCTCTCCAAAGCTGTGCATAACCTGTGCATTATTTACTGTCTCTGAAGTCTTCTAAAGAGTCAAAGACATCATACTGTGTGGCAGGCATTGTGATCCCAGGGAAAGAGCACTTATTTTGGATTCCAAAGACCTGTATGCAGATGCCACCCCTTCCTCCCTAAGAGATATTAGAAAAGTCACTTAAGCTTAATATTATAACAATAGACTCTACAGCCATAGTTTCTATATTTACAAAGTAAGAAATTGGACTAGATGAGGTATGAAATTTACAATTCTATATCTATTTTCCTGTGTGCTCAATGAGATAATGTATAAATAGCACTTTTAAGAACCTTAAAATGAAATATAAGCATTAGTTACTATTACTATTAGTCTATGTTTTAAGAACTTTTGATATGAGACTTTGTTAACATAAACTGACCCACACAGATGAGCTGGCCTGTCTTCCAAAACCTCAGTGTTTTTTTTTCCCTTTTAAATAATGCAGCAGATAAATATATTAGTAAAAGTGATTCTAGTATTCAATCAATTCAACATAAGCTAGATATATTCATCTCAGATTCCCTTAGGCAGAGCAACTGAATTGGGACATTTACATTAGAGGCAGAGGAGATTTATGAGATTTTATAGGGAATGCTTAAAAAATATTTCAAATAAACACAGGAAAAAACACTTTCCTTACTTTATTAACTTTTTATACCACAAGCTAAACAATGTTTGAAATGAGGAAAGGGTTTTTTATGCCCTTCTTAATATTTTCTAAGCAATAGATGCAATTACATTCAATATTCATTCATTAAACATAAACACTGGTAAGATATTATACTAGTTATAAAAGATTCAACACCAAAAATTAAGCAGGCCTTAGCCTGCTGGACTTTATATTCTACCAGAAACTAAAATGAAGACATGTATGTATCTATCTTTGTTTCCTTATCTTTATTTCTCTGTCTTGCCTGTCTCTCTGTTTCTCTCTGTAAGTCTCTCTATTTGTCTCTGTCTTCCTATATTTCTTTCTCTTTCTAACTCTGTTTCTCTTTCTCTGATTCCATCATCAGTGGAACTTCCCTGAGCTCTGAGAGTCTAACTAGGTTATCATTTCACTCATTTCAGGCTTCCACAGCACTTTCTGTCCATTTTTCTACCCCATGCCCCTCTTTCCGCAAATTTGTCTTTTAATTCTCCTTCATGTGTTATATTCCCCCATTCTACAGTCAGTTCCTTGACTCACCTTCACCTTTCATGCAATAGGAATTTAATATTTCCTCTTCACTCATTTGTTCCATGTAAATTCAATCTTAGCTCATATACTATATAAATGGGAAATGTTTTTCATGATCAAAAATATCCAGTGAAGTATGATTCTCTAATTGTGATGAACATGAAAATTGAAGAAATTCAGCAACGACAGATGGAGGGATAGAATCAGTAATATCGATTATTTAAGCACACAACAAGGCAAAGGGGTTCCTAGCACTTCAGTAATCTTCACAAAATGTCAGAAGAGATACAGGAAGACCTTCAGTTGATGGCTAGGTTCACTATTGGGACTACATAGGAGAACATGCCCAATGATAACTCTGGATGAGGTGATAGCAGGGCACCTCTGGCAAAGCTTTGTGGAAGACTGGGCAGGAGGTAGATAGGATGAGAAGGTATGGGTGAGTTATAGGCCTTTGGGAATTCCTACATGTGTGGAATGATGTTGAGGGCCAACTCTAAGTTAGGCAGGTAGAAGCGGCAAGCTTCTTGCTGCTGCTCACAGGCCAATGGGATGCTGGCTCACCACTCTCTGTGATGTGAAAAGAACAGAGCACCCTGAATTCTTGCTCACTCTGAAAGTAGTGATACAAAGGGAACTAAGTACAAGGGAGTGTACAGCCTTTCCCATGTGATAAAGGAACTGGCTTACTCTGTAAAAGGTATATAAACCCTGACCTTCAGAAGCATAAACAGACTTAAGTGCTGGGAGGCTCCAGCCTGGCCTGTGTCTTCTTTTGTAATGGTAATGGAATTTAAAGATTCCCCTGTATTGGCTTGGTCTTCAGGTTGAGTGTTGAAACCCATAGCCTGTGGATCCCACCTGTGGGATGGATTTGTTGACATGAAGAGAGAGGGCTGAACTGGGAGGAGATGGTACAGTGGATTTAGAGACAGGCCCAAGCAGAGGAGGACAGAAGAAATTTGGGGGAGCAGTATCATGGCGGCAGAGAGAGAGGAGAATTGCTGGGGGCCAGAGCTGCTGAGAGAGACTGCTAAGAGCCAGTTGGAGCTGCCCAGGACTTTTGAGAGCTGCCACCCAGAGCTGCTGAGAACTGAGGAGGCATAAGTGGTGCTGGTATTTTTTCTGTCTGTTTTGATTTTGCTTTGCCAGATTCATCTGCTGGTGAAGGACAGTGCTGTTGTTGCAAAGGTTCTAGAACTGGATGTTGGTTCAGAAGCCCTAAAGAAGAATGTTCTTGTTGTATGTTTACAGAAATCCTGGAAGAGGGTCTTTCTGATGTTCTCAGGGGTCCTGAGACTGTTCTGCACTCAGAGAGTGAAATGATGAGGACACTGGCAATGTATCTTGGGGCTTTGTTAAGCTTTGTCTCCCCAGGAATAGAGATTGTTAAGAACTTTCCTCAGGTTAAGATGAAGAAAAGACCTCTCCCTGGGTATTGAATGCTGTGATATCTTTTTTTTTTTCTTTTTGGAGGGCAATTGGGGTTAAGTAACTTGCCCAAGGTTACACGGCTAGTCTTTTTGTGGGGGTGTTAAGTGTCTGAGGCCGGAACCGAACTCAGGTCCTCCTGACTCTGGCGCCAGCGTTTTACTCACTGCA
This sequence comes from Petaurus breviceps papuanus, assembly GCF_028583685.1. NCBI lineage: Eukaryota > Metazoa > Chordata > Mammalia > Diprotodontia > Petauridae > Petaurus > Petaurus breviceps. Next base: position 18,333,935 of record NW_027186352.1, read on the forward strand.
CCACCTAACCGCCTCCTGTGATGATATCTTAACCTTGTTGTGGCTTAGGGGTAGATGGCCTTTGTGCTCTCCACTGCCCCTTTTGAGAAGGAGTTAGGGATTAACTGATGATAATTTTAATTCAGTTGTGATCCAGGGGTAGGAAATTTTGACTTTTTGTGCTCTGTGACAGACCAAAAGAATGCACTTTGTTTATGATTGGAAACTAATCTCCATTTGAGAAGAGAGACATTGTGACTGACTAAATGAATGTACTAGCCAGGAGTGGGTACTTTGACTCTATTTTGTGATTGAATTGAGAACTTGCTAAATGACTGAGTTACACTGTATTTTTATTTTCTCTGTTCTGTGAATGTTTGACTTAATTTGTCACTGAATAAATGGAGAGTTATTATGCTAGTATTCTGAACCTTGGCAGTTACCTTGGCTTCCTGTTACATCTTTCCATGATCCTCACTTCATTGTGGCCACTCCCAAGCTGGCCTCAAGAGATGCCCAATAAAGGGACCTGAAAGGAAGGTCCAGAAAGCAGCTCTTATTCGGAAGGAACTCCACAAAAAAAGAAAGTAAGAATGAAATCTAAAAAAGCCAAGCACTTCTTGTCTACAGCAGCTCTTGGTAGTTACTTTCACTTTAGATTCGCTATACCAGGCACATGTGGGAATTAAGAACTAGGTGTAAATCAAGGGACTGAGAGGGATACTTGAAGCTACTAAAGAAAGTAGTGAAAGAAAGGGGGCTTGCTATTGCAAAGGAAGTTTTTGTTGTGTGTGGAACCTTGTTGCCCCTGGTTTTCAAGGGGTGGTACAGTGAATTTGATAAAATGGGAGATAGTACTGAGACAGATGAGTGAAAGACTAAAAGAGGAAGGACTCCAGCATTTCCCAATTTCTGCCTTTCTTCAATGGCATATATTAAAGATATGTTTAATATTAGAAATGACTGTGCCAAGGGTGGCACAAACAATTAAGTGTGATGCAGTAGTCTTTACACAGTCTAAAAATATAGAAACATCTTAAAAAGAAAATTATAAAGTAAGTCTTACCTGGCCTCCATTACCACCTGGAGGGCCAAGCAAATGTCTAATTTTTTTTTTTCAGAAGATCTCTAACAATTTTCTGTGAGTGCACTCTTCCTGCCATTTTCTCTATCTATCTGCTTTGTTTATGTGTCTGTGTGAATGAGTGTGAGTAAATTGACACCCCATGAGGTTTAGTATGCAGCTGAACTGCTAGACTTTCCTTGGAATGTCGCTACCTCTTTCTCTCCTCCTCTCCCTTCTTCCCCCTGCTGCTGAATGCAGGCTGCTGGCTGGAGAGGAGAGAAAAAGAGAAAGAAAAATATTTTCTTGTTTAGATTATATGATGGTAATGGCAAGTAGAAGAGTGTAGGAGAAGTGTAACATCAGAATTAGAATGAAATGAGGTATGTGCAGTCATACAAGCAGATGGAAGGAAAGGCAAGAGAGTTTAAGCATGTAGCAAAGAGAGGAGCATGGGTAGGAAATTTAAGGAAAGTATAAATTATTTGCATAAAATTGTGAACAGAGTATTAAGATTTTTAAAAGGTTTGAAAATCTCTCTCTACTTTACAATGCTGGCCAAGTTTTGAATGCAGGAGAAAGAAAATTTAAAAAATGGAATGTTTCCCCTCAGATCAAAGAGGCAAACAGATGAGCATTCAAACATTCCCTGAGTTGCTTAAAAGAGAAAAGTTTTGTGTATTGGGATACAACTGAAATATAATTGAATTCCTTCTTGTTAATTTTTGGAATGTGAAAAGTGAAAAGTGTCACTCCTAATATGATGCTAAAGATAAGTCAGAATTTATTATACTATTTGGCACAAAGGCAAATTGGGAAAATACAAAGATCTGAAAAAGAAACATCACAGAGGTGAAGCGTTAAGCTCTCCGGTACAGAGGAGAGGGTACACAGAACCACCGGATCTTTTTTCTAGAGTCCTCATGCACTGTGACTGGCAAGTTAAACGATTTCACTTTTAAAGAAGGTTTTAAGGAATAAACATAGGAATTAAGTTTACAGAAGTAAAAGTTAAAACAGGTGAAACCATTTTGCAAAAATTTATTAAAGCCTCTCATCCCAGATCAGATTAAAAAAGAGAGTGCTGAAGAATAATAGGGAATTTGAGTTACCCTCCCCAATATGGCAAAAGGGAGTAAGTATACTAATTATATAAAGGACCCCAATGGCAACAGTCCTGAGCACCCTAAAGCCTACACCTTTAGGCAAGCAGATGAACCTTTCTTTTCAAACTCCAGAACCCATAATCAGGCTATGCAACTGTGAGGAGAGGAGAAAAAATCTTTGCATTTGATATCCCCAATTTTCTATCAAAAATTTTCTAAGTGATGAATTGGAAATGCAATTAATGTCATAATGCCATTGTGTTCTTATGGTCTTGCTAAACTGTAGTAAAATTCTATTATTTAGAAAAAATTGAATAATCATTATTAGCCAGAAATAATTTTAGATAAAGCAAATGTCAATCTGAATTTTTTTTAAACTAAAATATAGAGAAAAAGTTTGTGTAAAAACAGTTATGTCACTTTACCCCTTCTGCTAAACCCTGTATTATAATGTTTATATCTACCATGTAGAAAACCAGGTATTTACATCTTTACCTGTAGTTAAAAAGGAGATTACAACTAAAACAATTTGGCTCTCATTTTTGAAACTTGTAAACTTATTAAGTTACTGTTTTAATGCTAAAACCTAAAATTTTTTATTGATTACTTTATGTGGAAAGGAGGATACTGGGTGGAAACTTTATTAGGATTGGTTCTGCCCATTCAGAACATTCCTTCTGCATGTATGAGATTTGGCAAAGCAGGGGCATCACCATCAGCCCCTGGTCCATGTCAATTATCCTTATTTAGTAAAACTGCCAAGGTCCCTGGAAACCATCTCTATATGGAAGGTCATCAGCTTGGGAAAGAAATTTGTTTTAGTCATGTAGTTTCTAAACAATAACCTTAGCTTTCTGAGAAATTACAAGTCTATGTACAATAAGCAGATGTATTTTCTAACAATTGGTTTGTACACCAGGATAACTTTAAATTTGAGAAAGAAAAATGTTAAATGAAATCCCTTATGTATGAGACACCTAGTATATCTATATTATTTATTACATCTCCATGGGAATAAAATTAACTGTAATTAGATATAAGCTGTGATTATAAAATTGCTGTTTAAAATAAAAAGTACTTAAGACTATTTAATTCCCATATTCCTACTTTTTTTTCCTTCTATAGCAAATTCCTATGATCAAAGCAAGTAATCAGTAAAGAATATGAACTCTTTTGTGTTAGCTTACTAAGAAATCTAATATTATTTTTCACTAAAAATTAGAACATGTACAGAAATTTATACAAACTAATTAAGGCTCACCTTAAGATATTCCCATTATTTAGAGGGATTCTAAAACAAATAGTTCTTAAAAGTACTGTGATCAGATTCAATTATTATACCTTTTTTGATTAAAACATTTTGTGATATCTAAGAAATTCTACAATGAACTAGAAATTTAGTTTGTTAATAATACTTTGAGAGTTTATGTTACTTAAAGACATTTTACACCAACTTAGTTTAAATAAATCTCAATTTTAAAAGTTTGTTTTTGCTTTAAGGTAAAAGCAGTTATCATGTTATAAGTTTTCAATAAATTTTTTCTTTACAAAAGTTAGATGATCATTTATAACTCTCAAAACCAGAAATATAGCCTACTACATTGATTCTAATGATTATAGAGTTATTAATATTCACTTTGCTTCTGCTCAAAATGCAAATGATTTTTCTTCTTCTCCTTTTGATATTTTGTCAAATAGCTAATATTCAATGTATGTGTGCCAACATACTGATACTGCTAAATTTAAACCTACAGAGAATAAAGGTCTTTTTGACCTTTTTCAAAAATTACAAACCCTCATAAGACAAAGATCACAACATATAAATATATAGAGAGATATAGATATATAATTCACATTAGAGCTCATTCTTCACTTCCTGGAACTCTTTCCCAAAATAACATGACTACTGATCAAAAACTTCAAGTTTTCCAACTCTTTTTCCCCCAAATATTCATAAAGCCATATTATCTCATTTTTATTTTCATACTTATACTCTACATGAAAAAAAATGCCATGTTACTAGGTAACAAGTGAAACAAATCATTAAACTCTGCCCTCAATATGTTATCTATACTACTCCTCCAGTTATCACCACTAACCCATGGGGAATTAAGTCTAAACATATTTGGAAAATGTATGTGATCACTATCCTTCCTTTGGTAAATTTTCATATATAAATGTTACAATAGATAATATTTCTTCTTTTACCTTTGCTTCACTCCTGACAGAAGAAGCAGTAAAACATGTAATTAATCATATGTTATAATATTTTACTTCAATGGGCATTCCAAAACAATTGAAAACTGATAATGCCCCTGCTTACCCTTTTGAATAATTTCAATCTTTCTATGATCATTTTCAAATAAAATTAATTACCAGCATCCCTTCTAATCCCACTAGTCAAGATATAGTTTAGAAAAGAAACAAAACTATTAAAACCTACTTACAAAAATAAAAAAGAGGACTTGGACCAATTTGCCACAAAAGTACTTAGCTACTGCCTTATACACCCAAAGTTTTTTAAACATCACTAAAAATGGGTATACACCAGCAGAAAAAAAAAAACAATGTGAAAAAGTACACATTCCCCAAATGAAGGTAATGTGGATAAATCCCCAAACAAAGAAATGGGAAGAGCCTTAACGTTTACTAATTTGGGGGCAATGCTATGTTTATGTTTTTCCAGAAGCTGATGAACAACCAGTGAGGGTTCCAGAACAGAATACCCGAGCATGTTCCACAACTCATTGCCCAGATGCAGAAAGTGAGAATTCATAGAAAGAGGATTGGGAGATCCCTTGCACAAAGACAACCCAAGAAGTGGCTTATGTCTCACCTTTTCAGAAGATAATACTACCCTCTAATGAAACATTACTTGTTTAAATTGTACCCTTGAACAATGTATTAGTGGTTATGATGTCATTGTACTGTTTGTAGAATCAACCTTTTTTGCTGTTTTCCACTGATCTTTCTCATAATTGGTTCCAGTCTTGGGGAAAACATGCACTTCAAATAATATCTGATTCTCTAGCTCAAAAAAAGTTATTTCTGGACTTTTAATCATAAGATTAATTGCCACAGCCTCCCTCTAAGTATTAGCAACCACGTCTTCTATTTCTTTACTAAGTGAAATACAAACTGCTCAATTTGTGAATGAATTGGCAAAGAATGTTAACTTGACATTAAAAACCCAAGAATCTATAGATAACACATAATTTATAAAATCAATTTATTGGAACAATCAGTCATGTATCTACACACTAGTTAGAAACACTTAAGACCAACTTCCTTCTCCAATGAAATTATGGATACACCTATGTATGTTTGACTCCTATGTGTGGAATATTACTTGAATTAATTGTACTCTTACTCAAAGTGTATCTAATAGAGATTCTCTTGTATTTTTTTTTTTACCAATTTTCATTTGCTTTTTTCAACTAATCTAACTTATGCTTCATTTCATATGTCAGGGGGATATGCATTATATATGATTTTTGTTTTTATTTCTTAAAAAGAGTGGGGAAAGGTTTGTCAGATTTCTTGTTACTATCCTCTCTGCCCTAATATTAATTGATAATTTCTACCACTGTGTCTGCAATTTCTCTGCTAAGAAAAATACAAACTGCACAATATGCCTATGAATTATCAAAAAATATTTCTGTAGTCTTTAATATACAACAGAATGTAGATAAGGATCTTTTGTATAAGGTCAATGTATTAGAACAATATGTATTGTATTTAGGTGATGAGTTAAAAGCATGAAAATTTGACTGTTACTTAGATGTGATTACAGATATACATATATTTGTGTCACCCCCAGCTTATATAATTCTTCCCAGGCCAACATTACATGGGATAAAATTTGGAGCTTGACATGATTACAATATCTCCTGGGACATGTATGCCCTGGGGAATATTACAGTACAAATTGAACATAGACACAACGTTGGAATTGATCCCTCTGCTTTAGCTAATGATATTCTCCATATTTTTGATAAAGTCAATCCATTCCAGAAGAGTATATCAATGTTATTACACTTCATACCAATGCTTATTATATTGTTGATCCTTTGTACTTGCTTCCCATGTATACTGCATCTTGTATCTAGAAAGTTCAGCACCCTTGTTCCTGAAATTCATGGCATTAAGTTACTTGCAAACATAGGGTAGATGTTGAGGGCCAACTCTAAGTTAGGCAGGTAGAAGTGGCCAGCTTCTTGCAGCTGCTCCCAGGTCAACCAGATACTGGCTCACCACTCTCTGTGACATGCAAAGAAGAGAGCACCCTGAGTTCTTGCTCACCCTGAAAGTAGTGATGCAATGGGAACTAAGTTCAAGGGAGCGTACAGCCCTTCCCATGTGATAAAGCAAATAGCTTACTCTGTAAAAGGTATGTAAACCCTGAACCTCAGATGAATAAATGCACTTCACTGCTGTGAGGCTCCCGCCTGGCCTTTGTCTTCTTTCTATGCTCTCCAGTTTGTTGTGGCCACTCCTAAGCTGGCCTCAGAATGATCCATTGACTTATTTAAGAATAAAGATCCTTAAAGAGGTGACTTATAGCCTTCTTTGATTATTTCCTACTCAACCATATCTGGAATTCTGTGTTGAATTCTGGTTATTGCACTGCATAGAGGGGGTTAACAAACCTGCATCTGTACTTAGGCAACCAGAATTGGAGCAGCTTGATTCTCATTCTATATGAAGTTTGCTTAAATAATTTCGGGATGACATGATTTTAGGAGTAGAGGGGGCAGGTATGATTGCCATCTTTTGGTTTTGGAAGGGCTCTCATATAGAAGGGATGTAGCTGTTCTTATTGAATCATGAGAGCACAACTAAAATTACTGGAGAGACAATAGTGAACATTATTTAGGCAGGGCACAGTGAAAATAAAACAAATCAAACCCAAAAATATTAAAAATAAACAAAAACCAAAATTTCAATAATTTCTAGGAATAACTATAGAAAAATGAGTTGACTGAACTGGTACATTAACATTACAGAACAACTAGATTTTATAAGATATTACTAGACTTGATTGGAGACATTTCAACACTGAAGTAGCATGTTGGATAACACCAGAAAAGTGGGATAGGATTTCTCTTTACTAGAGACTTTAAGTCAAGAAATGTTAGCATTTCTGTGTAATGCATTGCCTTGGCAATCTAGTAAAGTCTAAATAACTCTTCATAGAAAGCCAATATTTTTAAATGTATAAGATAAAATATTTATGGTTGCAAAGAAAATCAATAATACTGAAATAAAATTTTGGTGACCTCTTTTCTGGGAAGTAAATCACAACAATTTTACCAGCTTGCTGTCTCTCCCTCCCTTTTCCTCTTTCCCTCTCTTCCCCTCCTTCTTCCCCTCCCCCTTCCCATTCCCCCCTTTTCCCTTCCCCTCTCCCTCCTCCTCCCCCTAACACTTCTCCTCTCTCTCTCTCTCATTCTCTCTCAATTCCTGGAACCTAGTTTATAAACCTTGCTTGAAATGAAGGGCAAATGATCATTTGATGTATAAAGAAAATTCCAGGTTAGGCAAAGTTTAGGTGAAAACATAGTATCCTAGACCTAGAAGAGTATGGGACCATAACACTCCTCAAGTTCAACTGTATCATTTTACAAGTGAGGAAAATGACATCCAGAAAAGTAAGGTGACTTTGCCAATACATAACAATGTGAAGTGACTTGCCCTAAATCACACAGCTAAGAAATTTAAGCATGTTTTGCCTTCAAGTCTTCCTGATTCCAAGTACTTTATGCATTATACCATACTACCAACTCATCTGAGTACTGTAGAAGGGCTCTGAAATCCCTTTAAACTCCAAGGGTACAACTTATCTCTATTGGAATGGTACTCAAACTAATATACCGATAAATCAATAAAAGTCTTCAAGTATGTAAAGAAAAGAGATCATTTTACCTTTTCTTTCAAACTCCAACCACTTACAATGCTGCCTCAAACACAGTATCCATTTAAAAGTTTTTTATTGATTAAATACATATTAGTTAAATAAGTAAATGTTGATTGACTGATTATTTTAAAAAAATAGGTAAGTCTACACAGTGGGCTTAGAGACAAGGAGATTTTGTATGGGAAAGAAGACATTCACAATAACCTTAGGAAATTACTTACAACATAGTGTGACAAGCCCAGCCCCCCAGTCAAAAGAATATGGGGAGGTGTGAGTGATTGCTTAGAAACACAAAAATGGCCGTTGCTTTTTAAGATATCAAAAGAAAAGATATTCAGAATCAACTGAATTATGTCAATCCCATTAACTATAAAGTGACTTTCTTATTCAATGGCTCACCTTCTCTCCAGGATATTTTTGAATCAATTAATCTAAAATTAATATTAAAATACACTCAATATTTTAAAATGATCATATTTTATATTCACAATTTTACGATTATGATAAAAAAGGATTACACAATATGAGTTTTCAAAAGAAAACGCCTCTGGCATTTTGTTCTCCTATGAAAGAAGACAGTTGTCTACTAAAACAAGCGGACAAATGCATTTGTAGGACAGAAAAGTGCAGAGCAGTCCCCTTGTACATCATTGCCACTGGCAGCTCCATTATGACTATAGAGTTATTCTGGCTGACAATGATAAATGGGGCAGGAAGAACAGGTGAGGCCTGCCACATAGGCAGTTAGAGTCCCATCTATGGCTTGAGAAAATCATAAAGTTTTATTGGAGAGTCATTGGGAAGGGATAAATATGGAAGGCTGTAATGTCATTTTTAGAGCCCCTTACAATAGCAGTTCTTACTTCAATATATATGTGTTCTTACTCCTACAGTCACTGCCAATCTCCTAATAAATGTTCTACACCTTCCTCTTACCTGATAAATAAATTTGATATGTTGCATTATCCCTGTATATCACTTATTAGTGGTATGTAACCCAACTTCCAGGGGGATCTGTTTATCATAAATAACAAACTAAGTATTGCTGAAGAGAGTTTTCTAATCTCTGTGCCTCATGTTTTCCAGGGCTTTAGAGGCATGATTTTGGCAAAAACTTTCAAATCAATGAAATTCAGCTAGTATGTATTAATAAATATCAGTCACCATGTTAGACATTAGCAATCCAGGGGTCAAAATGAAATCCCCCTCATATTCAATAATACTATTTATGATAGTGTTGTTCAGTTTAAAACATTTATTCATCACCTGTGTGGGAGGCATTGTACTAGGCACCGGGGATACAAAGGAGAAAAGAAAGGTCTCTGCTCTCAACTAGAAGTGGGGGGTGCAGATCTGGGGAGGAGGGTCAACACAGTATTCACGCAAATCAGTAAATACAAAAGTACTAAGTAATGGAGAGGAGGATACTAGCATGTAGAAGTATTCAGAAAGTTCTACTGGTGTGCTTGTTGAGCAAAGATTTGAAAGGAGTCAAGAAGTGAAAGGTAATAAGGAGACTCTCTCAGCTCTAGACATTTTTTTCCCTTTGTCCCCCATGCTTGAAATGGTCTCTCTCTCTCTGTCTCTCTCT
>NW_027186352.1:18343990-18352267 GCF_028583685.1 Petaurus breviceps papuanus
TCTCTCTCTCTCTCTCTCTGTCTCTCTCTCTCTCTGTCTCTCTTCTGTCTACTGACCTCCATGGCTTCCTTTATGTACAAATTAAAGCCCCACATTTTACAGGAAGCCTTTCCTGATTCCCTTTCATTCCAATATCTTCCCTCTTTAATTATTGTCTATTTATCTTTTATAACATTTATTTTGTATGTATTTATTGGTATACTTTTGGCCCTAACTAAATTGCAAGCTTCTTGAAAGTAGAGACTATCTTTTGCCTCTTTTTTATATCCCAGGTTACTTAGCACTGTACCTTGCACATAGCAGGTGCTTAATTCTAGATTTTTGCTTGATAAATTGAATTGAAATGCAACAATTTAGGAATGGTCAATATTCTATGCAGTGGCATGGGAGATACGTGGCATGTGGACATGATTCAAGTTTTTCTGAAACTCAGAGTATACGAGGAAGAAGAATGACCAGTCAACAAACACTTTCTGAGTGCATTCTATGTGTCCAGTTCCATGCTAAGGGCTAGAGATTAAAAGATGAAAAAACAGACCTTGACCTCAAAGATCTCGTAGTCTATTAGTGGAGGCAACTGGAAATAACTACTAACATAAGATATATACAAAGTACATGGCAGATAAACTGATAGGGGAATTACTAGCAGTTCTAGGGACCAAGAAAGGTCTTTTGCAGAAGGTGAGATGGAGCTAATCCTTTAAGGAGGCAAGGGAAGGTTGAAGATGAAGGATGTTAGGGAACATAACCTTCCAGTCATGGATGCCACCCAGTCCAAACTTATGGAGATAGGAGGTGAAATGTCACATTTAAGAAAATTCACATAAGTTAATGATGGTTCTTTCATTGACTTAATATCTATATGCTGAAGAGAAATAAATAAAAAGAAATTGAATGGATGATAAACTTTTGCCATTCTGTCTGAGGGCTGATCTCAAGTTGACTTTAGCTTATGCCCACGCTGATAAGAAATTCCTTTTCAACGATACTTCTGACAAGCTAACAACTTGCCAGAGGTCATTATACTTGGCAGCAGCCATGCTGACAAAGATAATATTATTATCCATAATATTATATTATACATGACATTAAGATATTATATATATTATATATATATATATATATATACATAATATATAGCATAACACCCATAATATCTAGCAATAATATCCATAATGTGTGCCAAAAATAAAGATATAATTTAAGACATTCTGATTTTGGAAATTCTAATGGTTGCACACTGAAAAGAGAACTCATTACAGAGGAATTAGTTAGTCACATAAGAATTGATGGAGAAAATAGAAATCTTAATGATCTTTTTTCAGGAGGCTTTATGGTTAACAAACATATAGTCTCTGTGATATGAGAAGAATAGGCTTTATGACCATATTGAAACCTTTATTTGGATACATGAATACTTCTCCCAATGACATCAAAGAGCTAATATTTATATCATGCCTTAAGATTTTCTAAATGCTTTCCACAAATTGTTTCATTTTATTCTCAGAACAAACACCTGGTTTGGTCATTTTTTGGTCATGCCTGACTCTTCAAGAACCCATTTGGAGTTTTCTTTGCAACGATGTTGAAGTTGTTTGCCATGTCCTTTTTCAGCTCATTTCATAGATGAGGAAACTGAGACAAACAGGGTTAACTTACATCAGCAAGGTCACACAGCTAGTAACTGTTGAGACCAGGTTTGAACTCAGAAGATGAGTTTTCCTAAATCTAGGCACAGTATTCTATCCACTGCACCATCTAGTTGGCCTACAATAACTGGACATTTGCACCTTATTTACTAGATGATAAAACTGAGAGAATAAGTGAATTGATCTATGTCACACAACTACTAAATATGAGGCAAGATTCAAACATAGAAAGTGACTACTCTAAGGGGCTCTGTATGCCATAGCAACAAATCGTGTGTGTGACACACTGATTTAAAATGTTCTAGGCTTTTTAACCATCATTGAATTCTCTTTTTTTGTTAGATTATTATTATTTTTAATCAAATGCTTTATTAGCTTCTAGTTTACATCATTCTTTTCCACAAGATTTTGAGTTACAAATATTCTCCCCATTTTCCCCCTACCCATCAACCCAAAATAGCAATCATACTGGATATCCCCTCCTCCAATCTACTCTCCCATATTTTCTCCCATTCACCCACCAACGTTCCAGTAGGTCACGGTGACACTCTATACCCCAGTGCCTTATGTCTTATTTCCCAGTTACATGTAAAATGATATTAATTAATTAATTAATTATATATATATATATAACATTTGATTTTAAAACATTGAATTCCACATTCATTCCCTTCCTCCCTTGTCACCCACCCTTACAGGGAAGACAAGCAATTCAGTATAGGTACATGTGTAGCTATGCAAAATATTTCCATAGTGGATATATTGAAAAAGACTGACTATATTTCCCTCCATATTATCCCACCCCGAATTTGTTCTATACTCTACTTTGATCCTGTCCCTTTTCAAACGTGGGTGCTTCCAACTTCCCTGCACCCCCAGCCTGCCCTCCCTTCCATCATCCCACCTCTCATTCCCTTCCCACCTACACTCCTGTAGGGTGAGATATGGTATTTAGTGTGTATGCCATTCCCTCTCTAAGCCAAATTCAATGAAAATAAGGTTTACCCATTCTGTTTTGCCTTGCTGTTCTGCCCCTCCATTGTAACGATTTTCCATTGCCTCTTCTACATGAGATAGTTTACCCCATTCTGTCTCTCCCCATCTCCTTTCATTATATTCCTGTCTCAGCTCTTAATATCCCCTTTTAAGTATCATCCCTTCCTGTTGAATTGCTCCTGTGCCCCCTATCTATGTATACTTGTACACATATGTGCACACATTCACATGTATTGATATGATCATCTACCATCCTGTATACACACACACACACACACACATTTCTATTCCCTTCACCTATTCTCAAACTGAGAAAAGTTTCATCAGTTACAATTACTGTTTTTCCTTCTAGGGATGGAAATAGTTCAACATTGATAAGTCACTTATGATTTCTTTTCCTTGTTTATCTTCTAAAGATTCTCTTGTTTCTCGTGTCTGAATGTCCAATTTTCTATTCAACTCTGGTATTTTCATCAAGAATGCTTGAAATTTGACTATTCCAGTAAATAACCATATTTTCCCCTGAAACATGATATTCAGTTTTACTGGGTAAATGATTCTTGGTTTTAATCTCCACTCCTTTGACATTTGGAACATTATATTCTAAGCCCTTTGATCCCTCAGTGTGGAAGGTGCCAGATCCTGTGTTATGCTGATTGTGCTTCCACAATATTCAAATTGTTTCTTCCTGGCTTCTTGTAATATTCTCTCCTTAATCTGAGAATTACAGAACCTTGCTATAATATTCCTAGAAGTTTTCTTTTTGGGATCTTTTACAGGGGGTGATCAGGATTCTTTCAACCTCTATTTTGTCCTCTGGTTCTAAAAACATCAGGGCAATTTTCCTTGAGAATTTCTTGAAGAATGATTTTTCTAGGTTCTTTTTTTGATGATGGCTTTCATGTAGTCCAATAATTTTTAATTCTCTTTCCTGGATTTATTTTCTAGTTCAGTGGTTGTAACAATGAGATATTTCACATTGTCTTTTACTTTTTCATTTTTTTGGATCTGTTTAATAGTATCTTAATCTCTCATAAAGTCACTAGCTTCCATTTGCTCCAATATAATTCTGAAGGAATTATTTCCTTCAGTGAGCTTTTGAGATTCTTTTTCTATCTGGCAATTTTGGCTCTTTAAGGCATTCTTCTCCTCATTGACTTTTTGAACCTCTTTTTCCATCTGAGTTACTCTATTTTTAAGGTGTTATTTTCTTCAGTCAGATTGATGAGTCTCACTTCATAATTTTCTCATATCATTCTCATTCCTCTTCTCAATTTTTCCTCTACTTCTCTTATTTGGTTTTCAAAACCCTTTTCAAACTACTCTATGGCATTTAACCAGCTTGTGCTTTTCTTTTTTTTTCCAAATGCTTTGTTAACTTCTGATTTCCATCATTCATTTCCGCCAGATTTTGAGTTACAAATTTTCTCCCCGTTTTTCCCCTACCCACCGCCCCAAAATAGCAGTCCCACAGGATCTCCCCTCCTCCAATCTGCTCTCTCCTATATTTTCTCCCATACCCCTTTAGACTTTTCCAGTGGATCTCCATGCCCCAGTGCATGTATATCTTATTTCCCAATTACACGTAAAATAGTATTAATAATAGTATACATATGTATACATATATATGTATAAATATATTTGAATATTTAATTTTAAAACTTTGAATTCCAGATTCATTCCCATCCTCCTTTGTCACCCACCTTTACTGGGAAGATAAGCAGTTCATTATAGGTTGTACATGTGTGGCTAATGCAAAACAATAACAATAGATATATCGTGAAAGACTGACTGTATTTCCCTCCCTCCTATCCCAACTCCCACTTGTTCTATTCTCTACTTTGATCCTGTCCCTTTTCAAAAGTGGATGCTTCCAACTTTCCTCCCCCACCCAGCCTGCCCTCCCTTCCATAATCCCCCCACTCATGCCCTTTCCCTACTACTCTCCTGGACGTTGAGATACCCTATTTAGTGTGTATTGCATTTCCTCCTCAAGCCAAATTCAATGGGAATAAGGTTGACCCATTGCCCTTTTGCCTTCCTATTCTTCCCCTCCATTGTAACCATTTCCCCTTGCCTCTTCTGTATGAAACAGTTTACTCCATTCTGTCTCTCCCCATCTCCTCTCATTATATTGATCTCTCACCTCTTAATTTTACCTTTTAAGTATCATGCCTTCCTGTTAAATTGGTCCTGTGCCCTCTATTTATGTATACCTGCAAAAACATATACACACATTCACATATGTATTGATATGCTATTATACCCTCATATATACATACACACACACACACACATATATATAGATATAGATATAGATATTCCCTTCAACTACTGAGAAAAGTTTCATAAGTTACAATTATTGTTTTTCCATGTAGGAATATTAATAGTTCAACTTTGATAAGTTCCTTATGATTTCTTTTTCCTGTTTACCTTCTCAATCTTCTCTTGCTTCTTGTATCTGAATGCCAAATTTTCTATTCAACTCTGGTTTTTTCAGCAAGAATGCTTGAAAGTCCTCTATTCCCCAAAAGGTCCATATTTTCCCTTGAAACATGATACTCAGTTTTGCTGGGTAGGTGACTCTTGGTTTTAATCCTAGCTCCTTTTCCCTCCAGAATATCATATTCCAAGCCCTTCGATCCCTCAGTGTAGAAGCTGCCAGATCCTGGCTTATCCTGATTGTGTTTCCACAATATTCAAATTATTTCTTCTTGGCTGCTTGTAATATTCTCTCCTTAATCTGAGAATTACAGAACCTGGCTATAATATTCCTAGGAATTTTCTTTTTAGGATCTTTTTTCAGGAGGTGATTGGGGGATTCTTTCAACCTCTATTTTGCCCTCTGGTTCTAAAACTTCAGGGCAGTTTTCTTTGAGAACTTCCTGGAGGATGGTTTCTGGGTTCTTACTTTGATCATGGCTTTCAGGTACTCCAATAATTTTTAAGTTATCTCTCTTGGATCTATTTTCCAGGTCAGTGGTTTTTCCCATGAGATATTTCACATTGCCTTCTATTCTTTCATTTGTTTGGATCTGTTTAACAGCATCATGAATTCTCATAAAGTCATTAGCTTCCATTGGCTCCAATCTAATTCTGAAGCAATGATTATCTTCATTGAGCCTTTGAGATTATTTTTCCACCTGGCAAATTCGGCTTTTTAAGGCATTCTTCTCCTCACTGCCTTTTAGAGCCTCTTTTGCCATTTGAGGTAGTCTATTTTTTAAGGTGTTATTTCCCTCAGTCAGGCTGTTGACTCTCATTTCATAATTTGCTTGCATTGTTCTCATTTCTCTTCCCAATTTTTCCTCCACTTCTCTTATCTGCTTCTTAAGGTCCTCTATAGCTTTTAACTAGCTCACATTTTTCTTTGAAGCTTTTGGTACAGGAGTTCTGACTTCACTGTCTTCCTCCTGTTCCATGCTTTGCTTCTTTTTGTCCCCAGAATAGGAGTCTAATGTTGGAATCTTCTGTCTGCTTTGTTTCCTTTGCATGGTCATGTTGCCCCTCAGTCCCTTGACCTCTAGGCTTTTTGCCACAGTAGGACTCTGCCCCAAAACAGGGCATCTTTCATCCCAAACGCTGGGGTTTTCTCAGCTGCCTGAGGTATTAGATGGGTGCCCTCTCTGAGGTCTCCACACTCTCTTGCAAGCTGGACACAAACCCCAGGACCTCCACCCTCGACTGCAATCCAGATCCAAGAAGGTTAAAGCAAGAGCAATTACCCCTAAAACTGGTGCTTGGTCCCCCTACACTCTACAGGCCAGGAGCTGAAGCTGCCATGTGGCACTGGCTGGCTGTGCCGACCCCTCAGCGCCTAATTGCCCCGGGGACAAAAGCCACACACTCCCACTTCCTGGGTCCCATAGTCCAAACTGCACTGACTTTGTCTTTCACATGTATGTGTTGATAAATCTGGAAAGGGCCACTGCTGCTGCTGATCTGGAGTCCCTCTGGCCAGAGGCTGGTCTGGCCTGCCCTGGGGCTAAATCCTCATGTGGGGCTGGCCTGAGCTCCTAGAGCACTGTGCTAGCTACTTGTTTCCAGCCTGCTGGGCTGTCCTCAGTGAGAGGTAAGCTTCTCTGTGTCATTTTGTGAGTTCTGCGGCTCCCAAATTTGTTTAGAGTCTCCTTTTTCCATGGATTGGGGAAGGTGGAAGCTGGAGCAGTGTGGAGGTCCTGGTTCTACTCCACCATCTTGACTCTGCCCCCCCCCCCAGCTTGTATTTTTCTTGGAAGCTTTTGGTGGTGGAGTTCTGACTTTGCAATCTTCCTCCTCTATGCTTTCATCCTTTTTGTCATCATCCCCAAAACAGGAGTGCAAACTTCGGTTGCTCTGCTTGCTTTGCTTTCCTCATTTGCTCATGTTGCCACTCAATTTCTTGACTTTTGGGCTTTTTACTACAGTAGGACTCTGCTACCAGAGGGGAGAGCTTTGTCCCAATCACTGGGGTTTTGTCAGCTGCCAAAGATATTATTATTTGGGTGCCCTCTCAGAAGCCCCTACATTCTCTGCCAAGCTGGTTGCACACCCCAGGACCTCCATCCTAGACGACAATCCAGATCCAAGAAGGTTAATGCAAGAGTGATTACCCTTAGGATTGGTTCCTTGGGCCCCCTACAATCTGCAGGCCAGAAGGTGAAGCTGCAGTGTAGCTACAGTTGCAAGGCCATGGTGCATCAGACAGTTCTTGCCCACAGGGCAAATGTCTACTGCACTCCTGAACTACTGGATCCCAAAGTCTACACTTAACTGACCTCTCACTTTGTCCTTAGCATCTATGTGTTGATAATTCTGGAAACCGGCACAGCTGCTGGTGATCTGAAGTCCTTCCATTTGGTGGCTGGTCAGGCCTGCCCTAAGGCTAAAACCTCAGGCTCTTGTGGGGCTGGGGTTGGCTCCCAGGGTACTGCACTGGCCACATAATGCCAGCCTGCTGGGCTGTCCTCAGTGGGAGGTTAGCTTCTCTGTCTCATTTTGTGGGTTCTGTAGCTCCAAAGTTTATTCAGAGTCACCTTTTCCATGAATTGGAAGAGGTGGAAGCTGAAGCCCCATGGAAGTCCTGTTTCTACTACGCCGTTTTGACTTCACTTTCCTACCATCATTTCAATTCTTTTTTTTTTTTTTTGCCTTTTTGGAGGGCAATTGGGATTAAGTAACTTGCCCAAAGTTACACGGCTAGTTTTTTGTGTGGCTATTAAGTGTCTGAGGCCAGAACCGAACTCAGGTCCTCCTGAGTCCGGGGCCGGCGCTTTTACTCACTGCGCCACCAAGCCACGTCCTGTCATTTCAATTCTTAAGTAGTAAACTTTTAAATTTTAAGTTCTGGATAAAATTGTGTACTTCATAATTTTATTGCTTTGAGAGTCATTGCCAAATATCTATTATAGATTGATTGTTTAAGTACATATGAAAATAAAAATGCAATCCAATTCCCCAGTTAATAAATAACAATACTCTCTTCTCTATTCAGTTCTGGGGATCTAAAAATGCTCCTACCTGGGGGCGGCTAGGTGGCACAGTGAGTAGAGCACCAGCCCCAGAGTCAGGAGGACCTGAGTTCAGATCTGACCTCAGACATTTAGCACACACACACACACACACACACACACACACACACACACACACACAC
>NW_027186352.1:18352277-18358958 GCF_028583685.1 Petaurus breviceps papuanus
CACACACACACACACACACACACACACACACACACACACACACACACATTAGCCGTGTGACCTTGGAAAAGTTACTTAACCCCAATTGACCTCCCAAAAGCAAAAAAAAAAATGCTCTTACCTGTCCCCACTGAGTTCTAGAGCTCTTTTGATGGCATCAGTGTCATTGGTTAGATTGCAATGAGATTTGGCAGTATTCCAGAACAGAGATCAGGAAAGGATCTTTAAGGTCCAATTGCCCAATTACATCTTTTTGCTGATGAAGAAGATGGGACTCAGTCCAGGGGAGAGGAACTCAATGCTTACCCATTAATTAAGTATCTATTATTTGTCTGAATAAAAGGAAATAATGAGTGTGTTAATGGAGTTCACATTCTACTCAGTGGAATGGAATACAGATGCAATGTAAATACAGATAAGTGAATATGACATATATTCAAAGAATACAACACGGAAAAAAATTACAAATAACTTTCCAGGGATGTGAGTACAATCAAATTAATGGAAACTGAAAAGGTCAGTAAAAGTATCAATTAGGAATTGTGCCTTGCACTGAATCTTAAAAGGAAGCTAGTGATTTTAGGAGATGAAGTTGAGGAAATCATACTGTTTAGGCATATTGGGAAATCTATACAAAGTTTCCAAATGTAGGTTAGAATATCCTGTAGGAGGCATAGCTAGTAGGTGGGTTTGTTTGGAATGGAAAGAGTTTAAAGGGGAGTGATGTATAATAAGTCTGAGAAGTGAGGTTTTGAGGCAGACTGTGAGAGGCTTTAAGTGACAGAGGAGTTTGTAATTAATTCAAGGTAGACGGGTGGGAGCAGCTCGATCTTCCTGAACTAGGATATGGAGGAGAACGTATACATCATCAATATTTATTTATTATTTGTATGGAGGCATTTCGCATTTGATCAGACAGGAGGAAGAAAAATAAGGGGATTATTCCAATTGTCCAATGGGAGGTGAGGATGGCCTGACTTGTCCAATGTGCTAAGAGGAGAAAGCAACAAAACCATGGTTCTAAGTTATATCCTTTTATTTCTTCTACTGTGTTTTTTTCTGTGATTATTATTAGGAAATGCCATAACCCTATGATAGACTGAGGAAAGAAAGATTATTTCCTGCTACAGAGAACAGAAAAAACTTTGTAGGAGAAATGACACCTACTAATTAGAGATGTCCAAATGTGGAAATCAGTAATTAGTGGGTTCCCCCACACTATGTGTCTTCAAGAATATGCCAGATGACCATATGCCAGCAGTGGGTATTTAAGGAATTTTTGTCAGCTTGGACTTGGATTCAAAGACTGCAGAGTCTCTCCCAACTCTAACATTACATAAGACTATAGACACATCATTGTAATTAGAGCTGGAATTAGAAGCCAACTAGGCCAGTCTCCTCATTTGACATAAAAGAGAAGCTAAGAATTTGAGGGAGAAAATGATTATGAAAAGATACACACTAGGTGATGAAGGTTGGATTCAAACTCTGGTCTTCTGAATCCACATAAAGGCATTTTAAATTCTCCAAAATGTAGACAATATGGGGAATCAGACCTGAAATGAATCTTACAATTCATCCAATCCTCCACCCTTGTGTCATGCAACTACGTGTGAAAAGTTAGGTTTTGAAGCAGGTTGTGAGATGCTTTAACTGAAAAAGGAATTTGTAATGAATTCAGGGAGGAGCAGCAGAACAGGATCTTCTTAAACTAAGATGTGAAGTAGGACCTATGCATCTTGAATATCCATTTGACATTTGTCTGGAGGCCCTTGAACTTTGATTGGATTAGAAGAAAAAGAGAACCAGAGAAAGGATTCTATTTCCTTTGGTTTTTCCAGGTACTAATGAGCAGAATTGGGATTTGAATTCCAGTCAACACATTCACCTATGCTCCACTCTGATTCCATGTTATCCAAGATGATTTTGCATCTGAATAAATACAAGCATCACTGGAATATAAATGTGCTGTCTGAAAACTTCAGATCTCACCAGTAAAATGTTATGAGGTGGGAACCATATTGAGACATTTAAGGTCTCCTAACCAAGTGATGATATAATAGATTATATTCTTATTCCTGTGTACTAAGCCTGGGCCTCAGTCCAACTTAAAAACGTGTATGCATTTTAAAAATTCCTTCCAAAGAATTTGTCAGGCATAAGAACATAAGTTCTGAATCTAAATTATACTAAGGGTTTTGTGGCTTCATAAATTGGCTTTTCTTTTAGATGCAGTTGTTTCTTATTGCTGGAAATTATCCTTAGCAAGCTGATACAATGGCAAAATCTTGAGGGAGTGACTTTAGGGAAGGAGTCTCATGAGGGACACATGGGCCCTGGGTTCTTTCCTCCAAAGTAGTCTCTTGATCACTAGCACTCAGTAATTTTTTCAAGAGCCTATATTTCTCAAGGTACTTCTGCCTTGATTAGAAGAGAAAACAAGCAAACCACCACCTCCACCAACAAAAACCCTAAAACAAGTGGCCATCTTTTCTATGCCAATGACAGTGTCCTTTGAGGATTCTTCCAATTTCTATAAAGTTCACAGTTTATTCACTAATCCAAGTCATGCAAGTCTTCAATTTTACTCAAACTAAGTTCAAACCAAAGCCATATAGAATTGAAGAATCATAGGTCTAGATGTGGAAGGAACCTTAGAGGCCACTTATTCCAACAAACTCATGAAAACTGAGAGGCTCAATGAAGTTTCCAGAAAGCAACCTGCCTCCTCAGAGAGTTGAAAGTTAGATGGTGTAGCATTCTAGTCCTAGGGTCACAAAGGTTTGAATTCCATCCTGCCTCAGACTAGTTCTGTGGCTTTCTCCTAATTTCTTTACCTGTTAACTGGGTAGAGTAATATCATCACTATATCAGTGTTGTGTGGAATAATTAAGATAGTTGTTAAAAATACTATTATTTTTCAGTTCTTATGTACTCCATTAGATTATTAAAGGGCACAAATAATGTGATTAGTGAAAAATCAGAGTAGGGAAAACAAACAAACAAAAAAAAATAATGAGCTGGTCATTACATTATGAACATGGAGTAACCAAGGGAGAGCTCCTATGTTCCTTGATTATCCAGATAATAGAAGGAAATCTAGGGAAAATTGATGCAACTTCCAAGGGGGATTTACAAGAAGACATGTACAAGTATTATATAAGATTGGCTCTTGGCTGAATTGCTGAAGGAAGCAGACTCACTGAGGTGATCAAAGCCCTGTGAGTTTTGACCATTAGTGAAATGAGCTTGACTTTGTTGACGTGAAGTTTTGGACAAAGTCATCAAATATTTCATAAGTATGAATTGTGTCTTCACAACACAGTTTTTCTTAACCTTAGCAACATAAATAACCTCTTATATGTTCCCCTTACACATTCAACATTATTATTGATTGACTATTTTTATAAATCTCACTTTTTAATTATGAAGTATTTTTAATTTTTCCATCTTTCCCATTCAAGGGGGGGGGAGAAATAAATATGAAACCATTATATCACATAAGCGTGGCTGAACAAAACATATTCCAATATTGATCACCTTCAAAAATATATTTCTGATTCTGCACATTAGTTGATCAAGTCTTTGTCATGAGGTTCCAGCATTCTTCTAGCAAGGGTCCTCACTCGTAATGAGCACTGTTTAGTCTTTCAGAATGAATTCTCTTTGTTTGTTTTGTTTTTTCCCCTTCACAATATTGGTGATATAGTATAATTTGTTTTCTTCTTTCTGTAACACTTCTCCTTTGCCACCAACAAAAAGCTGCTCTAAATGTTTTGTACCTATGGGTCCTCTTCCTCTCTCTTTAATCTATTTATAATGAACCCTAGGCCCTTCTTGAATCTCATCAAATGATTCAATGGGGTAAACAATTGTCTTAAGATTTTAAGGTGTTTGTTTTGAGCTGGTAGGGGAACAGACTTATATACAGAGTTATACTGTAACCACTTCATATAAACTTACAAGATCACACTGTTAAATTTTCATTGTGAGGAACTGACAACTTCAGAATTGGGAAATGCTACAAAGCAGGGCTTGATTTATTGTTTTCTTGATTATCAGGACTTAAGAAAGTGATGAAGAAAATGGTAATAATGCAAAATTGTGTCATATATTTTCAGAGCCATTTGTTAAACATTTAAAAGCACTCCCCAGCTTACACGACTAGTACCTTTAAGATTTCAGATAAAGACATTGTCTTTCAGAGCAGTAAGAAATCATTACTTTCCTTTTTGTCATATCCAAACTAAATAGATGAGAAGCAGCGCAGAACCATGGAAGTGTTTCCAACCAGTGAAAAATGGCTAGGATCTAATAATGCCTTTGACACTTGTTAGGTGTGTAATCACTGCCTCAGTTTTCTTGCTTCTAGGACTGGAAGAAGAACTTTTGTATTCCTGACTAGAAATCATGAAGGCACATGTCTCCTGTAACACTAACACTACAAGTTACAGAGTAGTGCTGATCTGCCTTGGTAGAAGGGACTTCCTTAACATGAAATCACCACTTCCCTGACATCATTGGTATTGCTTGTCAAAATGACTATTTCATGGAGAACTCACACAGGGCAAGCATTTACAAAGTGGTCAGAAGAAGTGATGCAAAGACACTCTCAAGGTCTCTCTTAAGAACTTTGGAATTGATTGTGTGACATGGGAGAGACTGACACAGGACCACTCAGCATGGTATGCCCACATCAGAGAAGGTGCTGTATTCTATGAGCAAAGCAGAATTGAAGTAGCTCAAAGGAAATGTAGGATATGCAGATTTAGAGTACCTGCCCCAAATGTGCATGCAGACTATCTGTGCCCAAATTCTGGTAGAGCATTCTGAGCTCATATTAATCTGATCAGTCACAGTCAGACACAGGGAAACCTGACTCTAGCATAGTGATGTCTTTTTCATCCTCTTTGAAAACAAAGAACAGCTACCATTCAACCAACTGTAGCAGCAACCACACTAGCATACCCAGGATTTCTACCAGCACAGTTTCTTAGATCCACTTTACTAGGAAAGATAGATGTTTAAGGAGTCAACAATCTTTTTTTAATCACATTCAATAGTTCAGGGGAAAAGTCAGCACCTTGAACTTCAGAGAAAATACAGAGAAATAAAAATCAACAGACTGCCTGAATCAGCTATACACTTTACATACATCCCTGGATCAAGAGAGCCTTTACAGCTGAGCAGCTGGGGAGCTCTGAATATATGGCCACTCAGAATCTCAGCCAGGGAATCACTAGATGCTTCTCGTAAGCAAACTCCCAAAACAAAATACCAACTCAGAGTATATATACACTTCTCAGAGCCAGAAGGAGTCACAATCCTCATGACTCAGTACCTAATTAGAAATTAGCAAAAGGTGTGAAAGCCTTCTCACAAGCAAGCCTCTCCTAAGCAAGCTTCCCTTAATGGGCTCCACGTGAGGTCTATCAATAACTGGGAAGATCTTAAATCCAATTAACATTACACTGACATCACAGGCCCAGTCCTGGTACATAAATCATATATCCTACATGGCACTGTTGTAAGGATCAAATAAAATAATGTGAATAAAGCATTTAAAAATCCTCAACATGATACAGAAATGTGAGGTGGCCTTTTGAAGATATTAAGAAGTACATGCTATTCCAAACAGAATGGAAGAGGGAGAGAGAAATTGGATGGGATTATGAAAAAAAATCAGGTGAATGGTTCAGCCAGAAATTTCAAGATGGGTTAAGAAGCATGCATATGTGTTCAAGTAGAAGGACAAAGAACAACGAAGTCTTTTGAGAACCTTGGTTATGAAAGAGAGGAGAGATGGAGAACAATGTGTTCGGGACAATGACTGAGTCAAGGGAAGTTTGCTTTAGAAATGACATTTAATTGTTTGCAGGATAGTGATGTGCTGGAGTCATCTTCAGACGCATCTCTAAAGCTCTTTGTTAAATGGGCAAGACTCTAGCAATGGGAAAAAATTTAATAACTCAGATTAAAAATAAATATGTGTCATACTTTTCAGAAAGCAGATTGTTAAACATTCAGTGGCATGCCCCTGTTATACTTATCATTGAAGAAGGTCTGCCAGTGGGAAGGGAGATAAGAAAAGTGGGAGAGAATTAGCTTAGCAGAAACTCCAAGGGAAAAAAAGAACAGTGATTGAGATAAAAAAAGGAAAGGAATACAAGATATTCTTAACAAAAAAAAATCAGGGTTATCTCTTCCTGAGAGATTGAAGCACAGGAGAAAGGGCAAATAGAGAGACAGATTTGAGAAGGGTTGAGGTTATAGAGTAGCCAAATGAGATTTTTCATAAAGGATACCCTCAATTTTCTCAGCAAGGTAGGAAGTCAGGTTATCTGCTAAGGGAGAAGGAGGTTAACAGGTCTTCAAGAGAAGATCTGAAAGCACTGCTGCAGAAAGTCTGGTATGGATTCAAATTTTAGAGAATAAAAAAAAGGGATGGAGTGACCATTTGAGGTTAGATAGCATGAATCTGTAGTGAAGTTTATACAAATGAACCCTAACCGGTCTGTCTTTCATATCCCCCATATAAAGAAGGTAATTGTTGTCATTTCCCAGAGTTCAAAGTGGTAGAATTGAAGTAACCATGTAACCATATGGAGAGAGAGAGAGAGAGCGAGAGAGAGAGCGAGAGAGAGAGAGAGAGAGAGAGAGAGAGAGAGAGAGAGAGAGAGA
>NW_027186352.1:18359058-18363199 GCF_028583685.1 Petaurus breviceps papuanus
AGAGAGAGAGAGAGAGAGAGAGAGAGAGAGAGAGAGAGAGAGAGAAAGAGAGAGAGAGAGAGAGAGGTTTGAAACTTACCTCTCCAACTAATGATGTAGTTGAACTTGGTACACTTCCTTTTCCTCTCTAGGTCTCAGTTATAAAGTATACTTTTTTGGTATTTAGCAACAAGAAAGGAGGGGAAAGAGAGTGGAGGGCGGGATAAAGTGGGAAATGTTGATTAGAACAAATAGGCAAGGGATTCAACTCTAAAGGCAGCTAGATTAGGGAGTTGGAGCTACATTCAGGAAGAGTGGAATTCTGATGTCTCCTTAGTCAGTTAAAAGCTGTGTATCCCTGAGAAATTAGCTTAACCTCTATCTCCTTCGCTTTTCTGATCTGCAAAATGTTAATAATGATATTGTCTACCTCCAAGGCTAGTTATCAGGATCAACACAGATATTGACAAAGCACTTTGCCAATCTTAAAATGGTATTAAAATACCAGTTACCATAATCATCAAATAGGAGATGATCCCAGAGGGTCAAGTGAGAGCAGTGCCTGAGTTATGGATTTGGAGAAAGGGTGTGGAGTGGGAGAGTAAAAGAATAGAAATAAAAACAGATAAACTGTATGGAAAGAGAGAAGCAGAGGGAGATGAAAATTGTAAACAGAAAGGACACTTTCAGAGGTCAAATTCATGAATTTGTTACAGGAGACGATGAGGTTTAATGTATTCCCATGCTTGTGACAGAATCCTTATTGCCTATAGTGTCTTTTTTTTAATGGAGGGAGATGACTTTCAGACCAATGGGTAATACTTAGAAGAGAATGTGATTGTGTCCAATTTAGCTTAGTGGCTAAGCGCTATTTAGCAAACTGTACAAGACCATAAACAGAATTCTGAAAGAATCTATCTCAAGATCAGATCATTAGAGTCATAAAAGGGATTTTTAGTTCTAGCTTTACTTTCTAGTATGGGATTCCCATAAATGGGTTTATAATGGTTAGTTAATGGTAATAATACCTAAAATTGATATAGTTACTCCTTTGTGCCAAGTTTGGTGCCAAATGCTTTTTGCAAATGTTATCCCATTCAATCTTCACAACAACCCTGGGAGTTAGGAGTTATTATTATTCCTATTTTAATATGACAAAACTGAAGGAAAGAAACATTAAGTGACTTATCTAGGGTAACACAGTGGCAGTATCAGAGGATGGACTGGAATTCATGTCTTCCTGATTCCAAGTGCTTGCTCAGAGTTTCATGCGTCATTTACTGTGTTCAACCACCTCCCATTTGCTGAAGATGAGTGTGAAAGAGTCATAAAAAGTCACAATCTGGAGTGAAAGAATGTAGGTCTGAATTTCAGATCTACCACTTTATTCCTTAGGAGACCCTGACTCAGTCACTTTAACTCCATAGGCCTCAGCTTCTTCTTTATTATGAACAGTCTGTGAATTTTAATCCTCTCTATAGCTTTAAAGTCTATGAATTTAAAGTTATTGTTTGTCAAATAAATGAATCCTATAATCACTCATTAGGGGTCTGCTATTGTGCAAGCTGCTGGGGATGCAGCCATAAAGGTTAAAGAATCCCTGTCCTCAAGAAGTTTTTGTTCTTCTAAGGAGGAAAACAGCACACTGATGTATAAGCAAATGCAGAATATCAATCTAGCTGGCTAGCTAGCTATCATTTATCACCAACTTTAATGGGCTATCTGAAACAAGATTGTTACTATATCTTTAAGAGAAAATGGAATCTTAAAGTGACAGTTTAACCTTGATTCCATGAGGATTCTGGAGCTGACAGAGTTTAGGACTTATTTTCTGAGAGGATTAATTTTTAAATAACTGTAAGTAAAGTCAGTGGCAATGGAAGGAATGAGCTAGGTACTAATTAATGAAATACAGTAGACAGATGGCTAAGGTTCTGATGTCGCCTCTGCCATCCAAATGACTTTACACAAGTAAAGTGTCCTCCCTAACCCTCAGTTTCTACATCTATGCAAATGAAAAAAATTTCACCAGATGCCATCTGAGTTCCCTTCCACCTTTGGATCTGTTTTCCTGTAGACCAAAAGAATAAAGAAAAGCCCCAGTGAAGGCAATGGAAGGATTCTGACATGTAATTTTCCTTTTGCCTCAGTGTTTATTAGGTGTTATATTAAGTCAAGTCATCAAGAATTTATTAAGCACCAGACACAATTATGTGCCAGACACTGTCCTAAATTATGAGGCAACTTAAGAAAGACAAAATAAACAAGAAAGCAAGCAAGCACAACAATCTCTGCTCTCAGGAGCTCACAGTCAAATGGGGAGACACCAGGAAATTAACTAGGAACAAAGAAGGTCTATTCAAGATGAATTACAGATAATAACAAATGACACCACTGATGTATGTTACTTCTCAAAAGTTAAGGCTTCCCGGGACATTCCTTCCTTAAAAAGTCTTCTGCTTCAACGATTCATTGCCAACCAGCAAATAGAGCTGACATTTTCCATAATTACATCTGAAATTTGCTCTGATCTCTACATTCCTTTAGATGAAGCATGTTTTAATTCAAGTGTTGAATGTGAGAAAGTTTAAAAAAAAACTGGTTGAAAACGTGGATTGGCACAATTAAATTTGTGTATGTGCGTGTGTGTGTGTGTGTGTGTGTGTGTGAGAGAGAGAGAGAGAGAGAGAGAGAGAGAGAGAGAGAGAGAGAGAGAGAATGCAAGAGTGTATTTCTTTTCCCCTCAATCCTTCCCCCAAACATGACATCTCACATTATTCGGACTGAGAAGACAGTCAAGTGTCTTGTTTTCCTTTTAGAGCAATGCTTCTTTTGAAGTGAACAAAGACACTCTTTTCTAGAACTCCCCTCCAGTATTCAAAGAGCCCATTTCCTGAAATGGAAAGAAGTCGCCTCTGAAGAATCGTGAAAGGTCTTATTTACAAATTCTGTGAAATACAGTTGCTTCTCAGCTATCTAAGCAGCAAGCCTGAGCTAAAAAAAAACTGATAAACTACCAAGAAAAACACAATATTAACTCCACATTCTTTCACCAAACATTTGCAGCCTTTTCCCCCTTGTGTTTCACTGCTGAATGAGCTGCTTCAAAGAGATGCTAGATGAAGAGACATGATTTAGAGACAGTATCATTACTTTGGCATGCATAATGGAGGAAAGTCCAGGAGCTGAAATGCTGCCCACAACTGATCAAGTTCATTTGTAGTCAGATCCACAATATGATAAACTAGAAAAAGAACTGACCTTGGAGTTAGAAGATTGGAGTTCAGATGTTGCCTCTGACACTATCTATATCACCTCCAACACACACACACACACACACACACATACTCACACACTCACTTACAGTTGAGATCCAGATCATATCAGTGACTCGTCCAAGTTCACTTAGGTAGGAAGCAACACAATTGGACTTGAAGTCAAAGTCGTCTGACATCTAATATAGTATCTGATACTAGTGACTGTGTGACCTAAGGCAAGTCATAGAACACTGTTGGTCTTCAGTTTTCTCAAGGGTATTTGGACCAGATTGCTACTGACATCATTTCCAACTGTAGTTAGATGATCCTGAGATTTGCATTCTAACACATTAGACACAATTCTGATCTTTGGCTCAGAATTGCTCCTTCTACTTCTAGAAGCTTTGAAAGACAAATCCCAAACTTAGAAAATCAATGAAAGTTTCTAAAAATCCTTCTGCCCTTCAAGAGGAGTTGCTTTAAATCGAACCCTGTCATGATGCTTTATTTAAATAATAGTTATATCATTGCATTTCTACTGATTCCATATTGGCAGAAGGTTGTCCATTAAGGTACAGCTATGGAAAAAAACCAAGGAGACTGGGAAAACTAGGGAAAGACCTTTGATGCCATGGGAGTATTTTTCCCATCATTCCCTTCTGTAGCTCTATGGAAAAAAAAAGTGCACTGCCACCACATGTAGCTAGTTTGGCAGCATGGCTCCTTTGAGAGCACTAGAGAAACATCTGAGTATTACCTTAACTAAGCCCTGTTTTGAAATACCTGTCTCCAAACCAGAGTGCTTTCTGGTGGGTCATCTCAGTCCTCAGTCTCACTTTCATTGAATCTCAGTTTGCCCTCCCACCTCTTCTCTCTCTCTCTCTCTCTCTCTCTCTCTCTCTCTC
>NW_027186352.1:18363299-18415411 GCF_028583685.1 Petaurus breviceps papuanus
TCTCTCTCTCTCTCTCTCTCTCTCTGTCTGTCTCTCTCTCTGTCTCTGTCTCTGTCTCTCTCTGTCTCTCTCTCTGTCTCTCTGTCTCTCTCTGTCTCTCTGTCTCTCTGTCTCTCTCTCTCTCTCTCTGTCTCTGTCTCTGTCTGTCTGTCTCTTTGTCTGTCTGTCTCTGTTTCTCTCTCTGTCTCTCTCCGTCTCTCTCTTTCTCTCTCAAATTTATTCAATTGCTTTAGATCCTTGACTGAAACTGATCAATAGAGCATACAGAACTTGCAGTGTTGAGTTTAAAGGATGTTCCACTGCAATAGTAAACAAATTAATCGATCAGTAAAATGAGAGAAGTAAAGAAGTCAAACTAGCCCATTGTTGCTACTATTAAGCAACATTCCTTTTCCTTCCTTTGGGCCTTTAGTGCCTTCTGCCCACAAATGCCTGTCATATTTCCCTTCATCAGCTCTGTGTCTTAGGATATGGAATTCCCTTCAAAGATCAGCTCAGGTGCCACCTCCTATGCCACCAAACCCGCCTGTTTGACCTACATTTGGATGTTTCTTCTCTTCTCCAACAATTGACTATCACAGGTATTCTTACCTGATTACATGTTGTAGTTCTCTAGAATTTAAGGGCCTTGTAGATAATGAAGGCCCTTTATTTTGATCTTTATAATTATAATTCTCTAGCAACTAGTACCATGGGTGGCACAAGGTTGGTGTGTATGTGTGTGTGTGTATACATAATATCTATGCATATTTGTAGATATATATGTCAGCATATATATACACATTTATACATATTTATGTATATATGTATATATAATTCTATGCATCAAAACACATTACAAAAATTATTATTTTACCTTCACAGTAGACAAAATAAGGTAGCCTGATTGTATACAGTGGATAAAGCATTAGATTTGGAGTCAGGAATAATGGAATTCAAATCTAGTCCCAGACAGAGGTGTGACTCTGGGCAAGTCATTTAAGTTCTATTTGTCTCACTTTTCTCATCTCTAAAATGAGGCTATCATGGAGATCCTGGTTTGTTGTGATGTTAAAACAAGATTAATATTTGTAAAGCACTTTGCAAGTGTTAAATGCTATGGCACTATATTCATGCTATTTACTATTATTAATGTCTATGCAGATGATTCTTTGACCTGCATTTCTCTGCTTAGCTCCCTTCCCTCAACAACATCATTTTAAACATGATACTGGATGGCCCATAGACATCTCAGAATCTCACTTCCTCATTTGCATTTATAGAGAGTTTTAAACTTAGCAAAGTTATTTCTATGAATTGTTCTATTTAGGATGATGTACAGATATGCATCAAAGGCATATGGCAACAGTAGAGGGCAGATGGTTGAGTTTGTCAGCATAGACAACTCCTGGTGTGGTAAATCGCTCCACTAATGCATATCACCATAAATCTGGAACTACAGGTAAGTCTCAGGGATTTAGCCAATGCTAAAAGAGGTAAAAACTACTTGGGAAGAGTCATATGACTCATCAGGATCAGAGGTTGAATTCAAATACAGGCACTCTATTAGAAGACACTGCATTCCATAAAAATAAAACACACATCCCCACCACCAGAACACTTATCAGACACATACATGTGTGCATGTGTGTATACATCTATGTATATGTGTATATACACACACATACAAATACATTTGTAAATGTTATTCACTCATCAGAGTAGGATGTGTCCCCTGAAGAAGTTCCCTCTACCCATAGAGAACAGCTCTTCCTCTGTAATTTGCAGTTATCCAGAATTGTCTGAGGATTTAAGGAGGGTAAATGACTTTTCCAGAGTTGCATGCTGTATGTATGACAGAGAAATGATTTGAACCCCAGATCTTCCTATCTTCAAGCCTAGCTCTCTCTCTCCACTAACCTATGAGCTCTCTCTCTTCTCCTCCCTTTCCTTTCCTTCCTATATACATACATATATCATTCTGTGTCTCTCTGTCTCTCTCTTACACACACACATACAAATGTAAATATATGTAAAATTATGACATATGCATACATATTTTGTATGTCTCTGTATATATATATATATATATATATATATAGAGAGAGAGAGAGAGAGAGAGAGAGAGAGAGAGAGAGAGAGAATGAGAGAATCTATATATCTATATATTCTCTGGTCCTTACAAACGCCACACAAACAGTGATTTATTTCTCTAATAAATCTAAGTATGCATACAATGAAATGTTATGGTTGTGATTACAATAGCATTGCTATACACCATCAGATACCTAAGATTCAGAGCACCTTGGAAATTGTTATTGATCTTTAGTCTCCACTATGCCCTAGGGTAGATTAACTTCAAAATTTTCCCTTTGAGCAAAAGCTACTTCAAAAATTTCTCTATATCTTGAAAAGAGAGGAAGAGCTACAGCAATCATAAGGTATAATCATCATCTATTATTTTGATTTGGGGTTGGGTATTTATGTTCACAGCATCTCCTGAATCCTGATGTCATTCATCAGGTCAGCAATGTAAGGACCATTAAAATATACTTGGCAAAGCCATCCGACCTCTGGGCCCCTTTTCCCCATTCTGAGGTCACAGTGATCAGAAAGAGAGTTCTCCATGTGTCAGTATGATTAATAGATCTCAAGTTAGGCCTGATTTTAAAAAAAATAGTTTTCTTTAATGCAGTTTTCTTTTCCAGGTGTGTGATACATGAGGGAAAATTGCCATGATTTGAAAAATGCAATCTTTTTCCTCTTACATCAAGCAACCAATCCATAAGGTGACCTGTCTATAGCATGAAAGGGAAATGGAAATGCTCTTTTGAGTTTAGTAAAACTCAATGAATATTCAAAATCAAGTTCCTATTCAATTATATAAAATCATTTGAGAAAAGATTGCTACTTACAAATGCAAAAACAAAGTAGACTGAGGGAATCATGTACAATGGAAAGGAGCTGGCATAAAAAGTAACCAATAGAAAGCTCAGCCGACTTACAGTAATTTTAAGCTAAAGCCCACCTTTAAGGAATTCAACCTTTTCAGAGCTATATGAGAAAGCTAAAGACAGAGAATGAGGAAGCAGGCCAGATTAAAAGTGATTTACAGAGCGATATTTTTCTCCAGCTATGACTATGGAAACTTTGACTCATTGGCTAACCATCATACCATGCCACAAAAAGGCTACAATTTGAAGTTATACATGGAAGAAGGAAGAGGACAGAGAAAAGAATATGTGCTCTGATGTCAGATAATCTGGATTCCAATCCAGGTTCAGATTCTAATCAAGAACTTTCCTGAGCTTAATTTCCTCATATGTAAAATGAGGGTACAGGACTTCAATTTTCTGTGTGATGAGGGGTGGGAGAAAGATCTGAGATGAAAAAGAAGAGAATCATAGGTTTGTTGTGGAAGGCTTCAGACAATAAACTAGTTCAGAGTTTAACTGGGGGAACCAAAATTTTTAAGAAATTAAATTTGAAAGAGAACAATCTCTGCAGCTGGATTCCACTTCTAAGCTGAAAGAGGAGAAGGACCAAGAAGTTAAGGATGACATGAAAAGAAAGAAAATCAAACAGGTTTTAGGAAGAGAACTTGAAGCCTGGAGAAGGAAAGGACAGGGAACATAAGAGAAAGAAAGGTGAATACCTAGAGGGAAAAGTAAAATGGAAAAATGGAGTGGTATGCAGGATAAACTGATGTGATGAATTAATGTAAGGCTGAAGGTGAGAGGGCTTTGGGTTGTGGAACTGTTGAGACTAAAGAAAGGTAGTTGAATGGGATTACCACATAATAAGAGGTTGACATTCACAGTAAGTCTTTTAACCAGTCATTCTGTGTTGAGGGAGATTAAAATTTGATTAAAGTAGTTTTTGTTGTTTTTTAATAAAGAAGGAAATAAGGTGAAAAAATTTCAATCTGTATGGAGACTAGAAGAGATTGTTCACTCATCCACATCACATAATGTTCTTTGTATTTTTGCAGGTTTGTATTTTCACCAAAGCCAAATGATTATTGTCTGTGTTCCAAGAACCGGACACCCTCCTACCTGCCCCCTGGAAGAGAAGGTAAAGGGACTCAAAAGGAAAATTTCCAGATTTGAGATTGTTCAGGGCAGTGAAATATTTGTAAAGGAAACAGAAGCAAGATTTCAGGGTGGAGGGGGAACGAGGAGAAGAATCTGAGAGGTAATAAGGGAGCTTTATCCCTGGAGAATATGATGCAGAGTGGAAGAGCATCATGCAACAGTGATAGGGAGCAAAAAGGAAAGCTTTTAAAAAGAGATCTTACAAACTGATAAATATTTTCCCAAAGAGGAGAAAGCTAGTTGTTTAGAGGAGGAAAAGAAGGAGTTATTTATCTTCCAGAGAAAGAGAGTACAACCAGAGAAGCTATTCAGTGAGGAATCATCAGGTAAAGTTCATGGAAAGAAGTGAAGATCAATAGTAATTGGTTATTCCTTTTTCAATGATTGTGAGGAAAGTATATTTTGTCCTGATAACTATATGGGAGAACTCTGTTGCTTCCTGGGGAAACTGTTTGAGACACAATAGAGATCATTCCAAGATTTATCAAAATACATAACTACCAAAGTTTGGAGTTTTATGTGCAGCTACATGATACCATTATAAAGAACCTAAATAGATATTACAATGATTGTGAAGTATTGGAAAAAATATTGAAGACAATACTGAAAAACTGTCTTACCAACTTTTATTCAGTGAAATTAAGTGATTCAGAAGTGAGAACTGACTTGAAGAAGTGAATATACTGTTGGTTAAGAAGTCATTTGGTCATTTTGGCTACAACTTAAAAATGATAGATTCTTGGCAAGAGATGGAATTCACCTAGGAGAGGCTGATTAGAATGTAGATGTTGAGAGTCTTCCAAAACTAATAAAAAGGCTTTAAATAAAAAAGGACTTGGGAAAGAAAATACTTCCTATGTATTCTTCTCTGGTAAGATATAATATAACATATCTACAAAGAAGGAAGACAATCAGCTGAGGTATCCATAAGATCATAGAAGGCAAATTCCAAGAAAAGAGACAATAGGAAAATATATAATTTCAAATGTCTATGCACAAATTCCTAATGTTTAGGTAGCAAACATGAGAAATCAGAGCTACTGATATGTGGGCAAGTTTGAGCTCACAGACATTAATGAGACTCTGTGGGATAAAACCCATTCCTGGACTGTGACACTGGTTGGGTATCCTATTGTCCAAAGTGGGGGAAAAACTACATGAAGTGAGTGGTGGGATAGCCTTGCATACAAAAAAGAGGTCTATTGGTGAATCAAGAGAGAAAGAGTCATGGCAGAACCTATTTGAAAGAAAGGCAAGTGAAGGAGAAACATGCGTTTTTAAAACAACATGAGTGAGCCCTGCACAAAGGTATTATATATCAATGATGGCTGACTTCAAATAGCCAGACATCTGCTCTTTGTCAAAAACAAAGCCAGTAATGATGTCTTGACTAGTATTTCTCATAATGTCTTACTTCAAAACATAGAAGAGTCAAAAGAAAATTATTTCTGTTCTGGATCTAAAAAGTTCTTGTTGGCTTACTGATTAGATCAAATTCTCACTAAGAACAAAGAACTGGTTTCTGGGGGTAGAATGATGAGAGCAAAACACTACCTCTTTTTTTTTAATCTGGTTGAATCCTAGATGCAAGAAAAGTAAATTTCAAAGGGTTCCAGGTAAAAAAAGTGGGATATCACAGAATAAAATGTTTCAACAGAAGTCAATCAACTCAAGGGAATGAATATGATTAAGAAGATAATTCTGAATATGTACAGTAAAATATTTCCAGTAAGGAAGGAAAAAGATTGTAAAAAGAGACCAACATGGATGCACAAGAAACTCACCATCTAATTCATATGTAAAAAGAAAATGTACACTGAATAAATATAAAGAATATGAAACAAAAGACAGGGGGCTGAATATGAATTTAAGACAATGATGCATTGCTGATTTCATGAATTCCTACATACACTTCAAGTTACCTAATCCTGATGAAATGTTTTCAGGTTGCAAGATGATTGATAGGTGGGATTGCTAAACTACTTTGAGTGGCATGTGAAACATCATGGCAAAAAGTAAGACACCAATGCCTAGAAAATGGTAAATATTATTGTCTCTATTTCCAAAGAGAAGGAACAAGAGGAGGAGGAAGAGGCAGAGGTGAAGGAGGAGGAGACGGAAGAGGACATGGAGGAGGAGACAGAGGAGAAGGAAGAGGAGGAGGAGGAGATGGAAGAGGAGATGGAGGAGGAAGAGACAGAGGAGGAGATGGAGGAGGAGACAGAGGAAAAGGAAGAGAAAGAAGAGGAGGAGAAGGAGAAGAAGGAGGAAAAATATTCTGTAAATGATAGACCAGTGAAAATAATTTTGATTTCTGGGAAAATTCTAGAACAGATCCCCAAAAAGATACTTGTAAAAAAATCTAGAAAAAAAATACATTAATATAAAGATTCAGCAGGGTTTCACTAAGAACATGTAAAATCAACTAGATTTCTTTTCTTATAGGGTGACAAAACAAGTAGATTAAGCAACTGCTAAGGATATAATTTAACCAAATATTTTAAAGTGCTTGATTATATATCTTCTATAATTCTTGTAGAAGCAATGGAAAATGCGGAATTGGCAAGAAATGGAACAAATACAAGGATACTAGGGAAAAAACTGGTTATATTGTCAATCTAAAAAGAGTAGCTAATAGTTCAAGGTCAATTTGTCACATATTCAGTAGAGATCTCCATGGACCTGGTGAGTTTATAAAACATTTTTTAATTGGGGATTTGCATAAGGCATAGCCTTCATGTAAATAAAATTTCCCAATAACAAAAAAGCTAGGAAGGAATGTTAACACAATGTAAAAGTCAAAATCTAAATAAATGAATGAACAGATTAAACAAATAAATTATGAGTGAATGAAAAACCATATAAATAAATGAGTGAATGGATGAAATATTGATTGGTTCAACATCGGGTCACCTCTTCCAGTAATGATATATAGAGAGCCTTAATAGTTTGGTATAAAAATTCAATTTTACAAATATATTATGGACAAGGTATAGTTAAATTTTGTATTCTGAAAAAAATATCTGATGATTTTGATGTGATGTGGCAGTCAAACATATAATGCAATACTGGACTTCGTTAATAAAAGAAGCATGATTTTCAGATAAAAACAGATAGAAGGATCCTGCTCTTTTCTTCCCTTTATAGACATATCAGTGCCACTTTCTTCATTATAGCCCCTACCACTTAATCGCATTGATAAGCCAGAGAGCCTACAGAGGAAAGCAATGAGAATAGTTTAAAGGGGGGGGGGGTTGACTCTATGACATGGGAGAACTGATGGAAGGAATTAAGGATATTTAGTTGGGTGAAAAGAAGAATCTAGTAACTGAAAGGTCATGTGGGTGAAAGCAACTTTTAGGAACTCTAAGGAAGGAATAATAAATGAGGACCAATAGTCCTCATCTCTTGGAATCTCTTATTTCCTTCAAAATTCTTCTCATGTCATATCCTACATGAGGCCTTTCTACATTACCACGTCTTATAGACTTGCCCCATCCACTTGTGTATCTCTAAATATCTCTTTCTCTATACATATTGTTATATCTCCAACTGTAGATAGCCATATCTCTATCTAAATATATATTTTATATATTTCATTTATCTAGCATCTGTATGTCTATGTATGTATATATGTAATATATGAATATAAAATATGTGTATATGTATGCATGTATGTGTGTGCAGATATAGATATATTCATATACATACATATATTTGCATATGAGGAAGAGTGACATGAGGGATAAAGATCCTATCTAACTTAGAATGACTTGTCTTCAAGTGTGATACATACTGGCTCCATGACTCTGGGCTAAGTAACTCTCAAATTGTATAATTTGTACAGCAGTTATAGAACCGAAATAGGTTGATAAAGTTTCATACGAGGAGCGCTTACCACATTTAAAGTCACAATTCCAGTAATACAGAAATTATATGTATAATTACAAACATGATATATTTGTTATTTTGCCAACTGTTAACTACCCTGCCTTGGGAAAAGAGAGTGTTTCATTGTCATGTTTTTTATTTCCAGGACTTAGCACAGTATATAGAAAGGGATTAATAAGCCTGCTTATTAGAACATACACACTCCTTTGGGTGTCTTACCCTACAGGAAAGTAGGGGGGAAGGGGAGAAGAGGGGAATGATAGAAGTCAGGGCAGATTGGGGGGAATGTAGTTAGAAGTACACATTTTGAAAAGGGACAGGGTCAAAGTAGAAAATAGAATAAGTGGGGGGCAGGATGGGATGGAAGGAAATATAGTCTTTCACAATGTATCTTCTATGACAACGTTCTGTGTAACTACACATGTGCAACCTATATTGAACTGTTTATCTTCCCATGAGGGTGGGTGAGGAGGGAAGAATGGAAAGAATCTGGAAATAAAAATTTTAAAAACAAATGTTAAAAAAAATTAAAAAGTGGGACCAAATGGCCACTGGGAACCTTCAAATTCTTAAATGTAGAAGATTCTGTGAAATTACAATAATAAAAGGAAAACATGCTTATGTTGGGAGTAAAATGAAACTTTCCAACAATTAGAGATGTTAAAAAGGGAAATGGGCTCCCTTGAGAAATGGTAGGTTCGCTATCTTTGGAGGTCTTCACACCAAGTCTGGAAAAATCACTTGTTATAGGGGGGAGGTGGCATATCTGGTTTGGAATGAGTTACATTAGAGATGACTGTTGGAAACCTTTCCAGATCTCCTTCTAGGACCCCAACTTCAAAACTTGGGAAATCAAATAAAATCAATGCCACTTTATTTCCAAATTAATATAGTCTCAATATCCTGTTTAAAAAAAAACAACTTTGCTGGAAAATGTGCTTAGTGTACATTTTCTTCATTCTCTCCAAAAGAATCCTGCTACCTTTGAGTGTGCCCTTATTCCTCCTATCTACATTACAGTTTGAGCTTATCCTTCATATAAACTGACATCAGCTATCTGTCAGGAAGATTCTATCTACATGTAAATAAATGAAAGTCAAGAGATGGTAGAGAAAATTACCCTGAAACACTACAGAGTTCAAAATATCCAAGATTAGCAGGTAAATTCTGGGCCTTTTGATTTAAATTCTCTTTTATCTGTGGATCAATTGAAATCTGTTGGGTTTAATCTGTCTTGACTATCAAAGGGCAACTTCATTCGTCTTTGTGTTCCAGAATCCCAACCCTGACTGGGAAGATGGCATGTGCTCCTATTTAAATCCAATCTGACTGCACAAAGGGAGATGCTGTGTTTCACCCAAATATTTCTCAAGCCTACACTTGAGTGGTCGGGGTGTGTGACATGGTTAGCTCATACTCAAAGTCCCTGCTTGGTTCCGCTGCTTAGACACAAAGAGGTAACTGCCTGAAATCTCCAAAAAATACAGGCAGATTAATTCTCCACATGCAGCTGAGAGTCTCTCTACAATCCTGAGCAATCAAAAAGGCCATTGGGAGAATTTTATGATCTGGTATGACAACTCATAACATTTTATAATCCCCAGATAAAACAATCTTCAAAAAGTGAAGGTGAAAGGGAGAGAAAGAAAGAGACAGAGGCACTAGAATGAGATAGATACAAACATACATATATATATATATATATATATATATATACATATATATATATATATTATGTGTGTATAGAGAAAGATACACAGAAAAAGAGAGAGAGAATCAGAGAGAGAGAGAGAGAGAGAGAGAGAGAGAGAGAAAGAGAGACACATAGAAAGAAAGAAACAGAAACAGAAAGAGACACAGAGCAACACAGAGACAGTGATAGAGAAAGAAACAGAGACAGCTAAGTGTCAAACTCAAAAGTTCACTGGACTTGGAGGCAGGATGACCTGTGTCCAAATCTTCAGACACATATTAGCTGTGTGACCCTGGACAATTCATTTAACCTCTCTCTGCCTCAGTTTCCTTATCTGGGGTTTGGACTCAATGACCTTAAGGAAAACCTCTATTGCTAATTATTTTTTTCCTATGATCTTCCTTGACAATCACTGAACAATTAGAAATTAATACTCATGATGCGCTATCCC
The DNA here is from genome assembly GCF_028583685.1 of Petaurus breviceps papuanus. NCBI lineage: Eukaryota > Metazoa > Chordata > Mammalia > Diprotodontia > Petauridae > Petaurus > Petaurus breviceps. Next base: position 18,373,408 of record NW_027186352.1, read on the forward strand.
TTTGGAATACAAAAATGAAATCAACCCTGTCTTAAGGAATATATACTCTCTTGAAGGAAGATATCATGTACTGGCATAAGAAAGTTCACAATATATACCTCTTCAACAGTATATACCTCTGTTCTATGTCTTTATATTTCAGAGAACATGACAATATACATTGGCATAAGGATTTTCCATAAGTGGGAGTGTCTTGTATAATTCAGTAATATTTCCAGTCATTGTTCCTATTCCTATAGAGTTTGTATATGAGTGATGGAGCTCTATGGTGGATAAAGAATTGGGAGGGCCGGAGTCCAAGTCCTGCCTTAATATTGGTTGACTGTTACCATGGACAAGTTAACCAATGTCTCATAGAACTAGGCTGTTCTCTAAGAGTATATATATATATAGTTGTACGTAAAGTACTGACATGCACTGGTAAAGGGGATGTTCCCATTTAGGTGTTTCCCATTTCTAATATAATTATAGAGGAGGCAGATGATGAGCCAGTATTTGGAGGTCTGGGCTCAGACTCAAGACTTGAATTAAAATCTAGCCTCACATATTTACTAGCTGTACGAACTTGAGCCAATTATTTAACCTCTATTTGCCTCCATTTCCCCAGCTATAAAACAGGGATAACATTGACAACAATCATGGTAAAAATTAAATGAGATAATATTTTAAAAGTTCTTAGCACAGTTTCTGGAACATAATAGGCACTTTATAATGTTTATTCCCCTCTGCTTTATGGGACCAGGCCCATACTATTACAGCTGCTACTGTTGCTGATGCTGCTACCACTAATATTACTATTACTACTACTACTACTACTACTACTATTACTACTACCACTACTACTATATCCTGCTAGCTTGCTAGCATGTATATTATGCTTAAAAATTTACAAAGTACTTTACATATATGGTCTTATTTGCTTCTCATGAAATCCTGAGAGAGATAATAGGTGCTATTATTATCATCATTTTTCTAATTTTTAAAATTTGTTTTGTTTTCAACATTCACTTTTATAGGTTTTTGAGATCCAAATTTTCCCCTTCCTTCCCTCCCCCCTCCACAAAATGGCATGAAATCTGATATAGGCTGTATGTGTGTGTGTGTGTGTGTGTGTGTGTATACACACTATCACATTAAATATATTTTAAACATTCCACATTAGTCATGTTGTAAAAAAGGAATCAGAACAAAAGGGAAAAACAACCATGAGAAAGGGAAGGAAAAAAAAGAAAATAGTATGCTTCTCTTTGTATTATTGTTAACAAATGAGGAAACTAAGTGTTGAAAGAGGTTAAGTGACCTACCCAGGGTCCCACAGTTATTTAGTGTCTGATCTAGGATTTGACCTTAGGTCTCCAAGCCCCTACATTAATGATTATGCCACATAATGGCCTCAGTAAGAAGTCTAAGGTAATTTCTTTTGGCAAGTAAAACAACCAAAGTAAATGGGGAGAAAACCCAGAAAGACCTCCAACAGGAATGAGTCTCTTTATCAGAGCTCTGCAGGTAGCTAAGGATTCTGTCAGTGGTAATTGATATGCAATAAACCTTCACTCATTTGTAAAGCAAACCATTCAGAAAATTCAAATAACCCAACTTCCTTTCAATGTATTTACTCTAGAATATGACTAGTCATTTCCAGGAATAGAATTCTCAATACCTTGAGAATAATGGGTGAAAGTCTATGCTTACTATAGATTTAGAGTTAAGAGAATGATAAGTCTTCTAATTCTTACTCCAATGAATTACCCAGAACAAATCAGTAAACCCTCTCTTTAAGGATGCAGGTTGAAGGGATGCCATCCCTGGTGGCCACCTCTTGAATGTATGACTGGGCATCAGCCAGACATTCCCGTGAATCTCTTCACAATGAGAGGTCACACTGGATTTTTACTGAGGTCTTCAGACACCAGAAGCTATGTTCTTTCCACTGTACCCTGGAGGAATCTGCTACAAGCACAGGAGAAAGAAAGTATAAATGAAAATGCAGAGAAGAGAGAGGACAGAGCTAGAAAGACAGCCAGTTTTGCTAGGGTTTAAAGTGTTTTAAGTATGTGATGAAGCTGGAAAAGCACATCTGAGCCAGAATGTTCACTTAAAGCTTAAGTTATAATGGGCAAGCAAGTTGCTTACAGCATTCAAGTGTTTGAAGGCAACATTTATAAAATGTGTGATTTCTCTCTGATTAGTCTTTTCTTTCCCAGGTTTTCAAAAATAGCTGATTCACAGACTGAATTGTAAAGTCACAATAAGCCAAGAGAGTTGTAAGCACACTATCCTCACTTTACAAGAGCAGTCAAGAGTAAGAGAGGCCAACTCAGATCCCACCTTCTTCATGAAACTGTCCTTGATCCCTGACCCAAGATAGCCACAGCTGTTTTCAACCTTCTAGAATATCTTCTGAATGTTGTCTTATACACTTTCTTGTATATCAGCTCTTTGAGTGTTTGTTGGTCCCAGAATCAGATCACCAGCCACTTGGCTATTCTTTCTAGTGCTTACTATGGGTCATGATACATGATAGTAGTTTCATTGTAGTTTTGCCGTATTTAACTTGTCCAATTACCTTTCATTAAAGAGCCTATTGGGGGAGGAGGGCAGAGCCAAGATGGCAGCAGAGAAGCCCGAAAACCCCCTGTGCCCCCCCATAACCACCTCAAATACCTAAAAAAATGACTCTAAACAAACTTTAGGGATATAGAAGACACAAAGTGACAGAGAGAAACAAACATATAACTGAAGACAGCCCAGAAGACTGGCAGGAAGGGTCAATCACAACACACTGGGAGCAGAGAAGCATGAGTCCACAGTTTTAGACTCAGGGTGGCTACTACTGGAGCTGATTTCTGGAGAGTACATCTCCAGAAGCTATGGCAATTTGAAGAATTTACAACCCTGTAATGGGAATGCAAATTTGGAAGATCTTCCCTGGCCCTAGGCTAAAGTGCACCTGAAGCCTGGGAAGGGAGGCTTGTTTTTCAGTAGATACTTCTTGATTGGCCAGTGAGTCAATAAGGTTGTTACATTCTCTGAGCCAGGAGAAGGCTATATAAGCCCTGATGTGTAGCTTTGTTTTGGGACTCACTTTGAGAAGTGTTCTGTGATTTGATCTGAATTCTGGGAAGCCGCATCCCCTGGCTTTGAAAAACCCAGATGTGGAAACCCAGATGTTGACTGGGTATGGATGTAATGGTTGGACAGTTTGGAAAGCTGTCTACTTGATCTGTTAATGTCTTGATAATTCTGTCTGCATATTTTGAAGTTTGGGGTGCTGACCTTTTTCCCCTGAACAAGGTAAACGATTTATGTCTGACTGATTAAAGTAAGCTTGTTAACCCATTTTGAGTTGCTTTCCTTTAACAAAGCAGATCCAAGAACCTGTATGGGCAGCAAACCCTGAGGACGTGCTTGGGGTGCTTGCTGCTACAAACCCATAAATGCCAAAGACAAAGTGAGAGGTCAGTGTAGACTTTGCAGGAACAGGGAGTTCTGGAGTGAGGTCCAGCCTTTGCCCCTGGGGAGAGAAGTGGTTGAGATGCCATGGGCCTGCAGCAACGACCTTGAGGCTGCTTCAGAGCTCTTGGCCTGCAGACTGCAGGGGGAACAAGCAACTAGTCTGAGGGATAATCACTCTTTCTTTAACCTGCTTAGATCTGGAATGCAGTCTAGATTGGAGGTCTTGGGGTCCATGACGAGTGGGCCAGAGCATGTGGAGCTTCCAAGAGTATGCCCAACTAATAGCTCTGGCAGCTGAGAAAACCCCAGAGATTTAGAACAAAGCTCTCCTCTCTGGAAGCAGAATTCTACTGTGGCAAAAAGCTCAAAAGTCAAGTAATTGAGTGGTAACATGAGCAAGGAAAGGAAGGAAAGCAAGCAAAGCAATGGAACTTTGGACTCCTTTTTTGTGTACAAAAAGGATAAAAGCATGGAACAGGAGGAAGACAATGAAGTCAGAATGCCTACACCAAAAGCTTCCAAGAAAAATATAGACTGGTTACAGACCATAGAGGTGCTTAAGAAGGGTTTTTTTGAAAATCAAATAAGAGAAGTCGAGGAAAAATTGGGAAGAGAAATGAAAATAATCATAAAAAGAGAGTCAACAAACTGACTGAAGAAAATAACACCTTAAAAATAAACTAACTCAAATGGCAAAAGAGACTCAAAAAGCCAATGAGGAGAAGAATGCCTTAAAAAGTCAAATTTGCCAGATGGAAAAAGAAACTCAAAAGCTCACTAAAGAGAATAATTCCTTCAGAATTAAATTGGAGCAAATGGAAGCTAGTGACATTATGAGAAATCAAGATGCTATTAAACAGATCCAAACAAATGAAAAATAGAAGGCAATGTGAAATATCTCATTGGAAAAACCACTTACCTGGAGAACAGATACAGGAGAGATCATCTAAAAGTTATTGTACTACCTGAAAGGCATTATCAAAAAAAAAAAGACCCAAGAAATAATCCTTCAAGAAATTCTCAAGGAAAATGGCCCTGATATTTTAGAACCAGAGGGCAAAATAGGGTTTGAAAGAATCCACTAATCACCTCTTGAAAAAGATCCCCAAAACAAAAATCCTGGGGATATTATAGCCAGGCTCCAGAATTCCCAGATCAAGGATAAAACATTACAAGCAGCCAAGAAGAAACAATTTGAATATTGTGGAAACCCAATCAGGATAATAAAAGTATCTGGCAGCTTCTACACTGAGGAATCAAAGGGCTTGGAATCTGATATTCCAGAGGGCAAAGGAGCTAGGATTAAAACCAAGAATCACCTAGCAGCTAAACTGAGTATCATGTTTCAGGGGAAAATATGGTCATTCCATAAAATAGAGGACTTTCAAGCTTTCTTGATGAAAAAAAAATGGAGTTGAATAGAAAATTTGACATTCAGATACAAGAAACAAGAGAAGCATAAGAAGGTAAACAGAGAAAAGAAACCATAAGGAACTTATCAAAGAGGATCTATTTACATCCCCACATGGAAAATGATAATTGTAATTTATGAAATTTCTCAGTATGAGAATAGTTGAAGGGAATATAAAGATAGACATATAAATATATATATATGTATGTGTGTATCTATATATACATACACATACACACTTACATACATACATATATCTATATAAGTGGGTATATGGGCATATGAATACATATGTGAATGTGTATATATATATGTGTGTAAAAGGAGACATAGACAGAAGGCACAGTACCAGTTGAGTAGGAAGGAAAGATACTTAAAAAGTGAAATTGAGAGGTGACAGAGGAATATAATGAGAGGAGATGGGGAGAGACAGAATGGGCTAAATTATCTCACATAGAAGAGGCAAGGGAAAACTGTTAAAGTGGAGGGGAAGAACAGGAAGGCAAAGGGAATGGGTCAACCTTACTCTCATTGAATTTGGCTTAGGGAGGGAATAACATATACACTAAATTGGGTATCTCACCCTACAGGCGAGTAAGGAATGAGAGGGAGGATTATAGAGGGGTGGGCAGGTTGGGGGGGGGGAGTTGGAAGGACACACTTTTGAAAAGGGACAGGGTCAGAGTAAAGAATAGAACAAGCGGGGGGTGGGATAGGATGAAGGGAAATATATCTATTCTTTTACAATATACCCACTATAGAAAATTTTTGTGTAGCTACACAAACATGTACAACCTATATTGAATTGCTTACCTCTCCAGTAAGTGTGGGTGATGAGGAGGGTAGGGAAACAATCTGAAATCCAAAATTTTAAAAATCAAATGCTTATATATATATATATATATGAACTGGGAAATAAGATATATAGGCACTGGGGTATAGAGATCCATCTTGCCCTACTGGAAAGTTGGAGGTGGGATGGGGGAGGATATAAGAGAGAGCAGATTGGGGGAGGGGTATAGAGTGGGATTGCTATTTTGGGGTGGTGGGTAGGGGAAAGATGGGAAGAAAAATTGTAACTCAAAATGTTGTGGAAATGAATTATGTAAACTAAAAATAAATGTAAAATTTTTAAAAAGAACCTATTTTGTCTAACTTCTTATTCATGCTTTGGCTTTTCTCTTCTAGACCCTCCCCAGGTTCATCTCAGCTCAGAAGTTGGTCCTTTAATATTGGTTACGTAGCTATAACTATTACCTTGATACTTGATTAAGTAGATAAAGTATTACCTTGATACCAATGACACTTTTATCTCATTTCCATGCTGGAAGACTAATTCTAGAAGACCATAGATATATAGTAAAGGAAGTTACTTTTTTGGAAATGTGTTGGAACAGGATATTTTTAAAAATGTTAACATTTTAAAGTTGATTTGAAAGTGCCTGTTGAACTAAACATGTGATTTCCAAGGGCTGAAACTCGAGTTCTGTGACATAATGTGTCCTTGGCATTTGTGAACACACCCCCACCAGTGGCCTACTCCAAGACTTCATTGTGGCACAGAGGTTGACCTCAGTTCTTGAAAAGTTTTCCAGGTCATGTCAAGTTCTGGAAGATAATACTGAGGAGAATAGAATCATAAGATTACCCATCATGACAGATTTAGAGCAGAAATTAGAAATCATGGATTCCAACATGTGCATATTAGAGATGAAGAAATGAAGGCCTAGACAGGGAGTGAAACTTGTTAGGCTCACACAGCTAGTAAATATTTGTTAGGACTTGAAACCAGGTCTTAAAGATGGCAAATATTTAAGAAGGGTCTGAGGACCTGCCATATGTTCAACTTTCTTTATAATGTCCCAGGAAGCTCTTGACCTTTTAACTTCCCAGAATCCCTGGACTTCACACATTTGAAGTACTCCTTCCCCTCCCCCCCCCATTGGTTAATTCTTTCCAAAACATCTATTTTATTGAAGAGGCCCAGGGCAGGCAGGCCGTCAGTTCTTTCTAAGCTAAACTCCAGACTCGCCAGGACTTTCTTTACCATTCCCCTTTTGTACTTCTCCTCCTCCTTTTTCAGATCCATTTTATGTGCTGTCTTCTCCAATGAAAATATAAGCTCCTGGAAGACAAGAGTTTCTCTTTCTTTCTGTTTGCATTTTTATTTCTGGCACTTAGTATAGTGCCTGAGACATAGTAAGCTCTTGATAAACACTTGACTTGAGTAGACTAGGAATGCTCATCATTAGGGTAAGTACAGGAAGATGAGAATCTATTAAATTAAAAAAATGGGGTGGGGGCGCAGTTAGATGACACGTTGAATAGAGCACCGGCCCTGGAATCAGGAGGACCTGATTTCAAATCTGGCCTCAGACACTTAACACTTACTAGCCATGTGACCTTGGACAAGTCACTTAACCCCAATTGCCATGCCTTTCCCACCCACCCCCCCAAATATAAAACTAAAGAAAAAATGTTTATTTCTAAAAATTTAGGAAGTAAAATAGAAATGAAGTATGGGAAGGTACATTGAGAGGATAGTGGTCTTGAGTTAAGTGTGTGTATGTGTCTCTGCGTATCTATGTTGAAGCATGTAAACATAATAATGTTTTAGAGTGCATGGAAAAAACAACAAAGATTAAAGATAGGGAAGAGGAAAGGAATGTATTTTCCTTCTAGGGGGAGGTTAAGAATTTACACTATTTCCATTAGCCTAAACATCTACATAGGTCTCTGTGGAGTAAAATATGGAAATTTTGTAATGTTATCATTATTGTTTTTTTCCTCTTCTGATGGGAATCCAAAACATGGAGTGTTAATAAAAGGTTGTCAGTATATGTCTGGGGAGAAAAACTCTTGGAAAACTTGTTTTATTAGCAACCTTACTTTAGATTGCTGCTTGGGTGAGGAATGAGATTACCATTCCCAATTTAGGCTCCTGGGGGAAAGTAGGACCCATGTTCTGCAGTCTTTCATTTTCTACATCTTAATAGAGGTTCCAAAAATTCCTTTTCATTTTCTTCAGGTCCAAATAAAAACTTCCCTGTAGACAACATATTATTGTTACTTTTATTGTTTGTACAGGATGAGGTAGGTCTCATTGATGAACTATCGTAGAGATAGCTAGGTGGCACAGTAGATAGAGAGTTAGGCCTTGAGGCAGGGGAAAAAATGCCACCCCAGACACTTACTATTTGGGAGCAAGTCTCTCAATCTCTGTATTAGTTCTCTCAATTGAAGAATGGGAATAATTATAGCACCTTCCTTCCAGAGTTACTGTAAGGATCAAATGAGATAATGTTTGTAAAATGATATTTGACAGCACAATGCCTGGCACATAAGCAATACTTTATAGATGATGATGATGATGAAATTTTCTAGATTAACAACTCTGGATTCAGTTGTTATATGCCAAGCAAAAGACTCTAAAATTCTGATTAGCCTTCAAAATTGAACCGAGTCCGTGTCAACCCAGACATTGGGACAATAGGTCATGAGTTCCAAATTCCTTATGTGATGGGAGAAGAAGGAGTCAAGTGCACCAGTTGCAGCTAGGGAAAATGGCAATCACATCTTATGGAACTTGTACAAATGATGAAGTAGGAAGGTTTTTGCATTCTGGAAGAAGAGTAATGCAGGAGGGCACTAGGGATTGTCAGCAAAATAGGAGGCAAGGTTATTTGTTGAGATAAGGGATGGGTAAGAGGTGTGAGAATCAGGGGTTTTCATAGGAGAGAGAATGTTCATAACCATCAAGAAGACACTAGGAAGATTAAAAAAAGAAATAAACAAAGAGACTACTGTGGAGACATGAGAAACAAGCAGAGGTTAGATATCAATGAAAGTTTCAATACCAGACAATTCTGATAATTTCATTTGTACAATTTACATTCACAGAAATAATCAGATATTATCCCCTGCCCTGCCCCCTCTTTTTTTTTTTTAACAATTGTTTAATGGAAGTTATAAGTCAATTCACAAAGTGCTGAAATTTTATTAATCCATTAAATGATTCTTTATTGCTTTTTGCAATACATTTTAAAGTCTCACAAATAATTAAAAAACATAATTCTGTCAAAATAATTATTACATTTTTATTCACCCCCTTTGATGTATGATACTCATGGTACTTCCTTATTTCTTAAGTTTGTAACAGAAAATAGAGTCAGTTAGGAAGGCAAAATCACAAGCACTGACAATAAAAATTGTAGCCTTGATTAGGAAAAAAATGCCTGTGTGGAATTTTGTTGAAAGTGGGTAGAGTGCTTAAATCAGGAACCTTAAAACCTTAAATCAGGAAGGCCTGAGTTCAAATCTGGAAATACTTATAGTACCTACTTTAAATATCAACCAACAAGCATCCATTGAACATCTACTATGTGCCAGACATTTAGCTAGTTATTACACATACAAAACAAACAAATAAATTATTCCCTACTACCAACTTCTAAAAACCTATTATACTATCCATGTGTACTCCTACACTGTAGATTGTGACCTATACCCATCCTGTGTGACTATTGTTCATGTCCATTCATAAATCATTATTTGAGTTCTTCTTATTTTGTGAATAACATTAGAAGACACAGGCTGATCATAGTTTAACCCCGGTTCACACTCTGGGAATAATGACCCTTATAATTTTTGCTATTGTTCACGTATTTCTCTAATGATGTCCTTCAAGTTATTTTTCCTATGCAATATCCTCAAGAGATACTGATAAGCCTAACAAGAGTTATGATGGCTACTAGTTATATAGTACTTTAAGGTTTGCAAAGTAATTTCCACATATTATATTATTTGATCCTCAAAAGAATCCTGTGAAGTAGGTACAGAGGTATGTTGGAGCTAGCTTGAATTGATTTGTGGGAAACTCTTGTGTTTTCCATGTAAAAATTTACATTTTAGAAACTGGCAAAAAATGATAAATCAAGTCATGATTGATTGTTTTAATGATTGTCTAAACTTAAAGTGATGAACAAACTGTTAATAATTCAAATCAAACATAAAAGGTCCCCTTTGCACATTGTTGCTATTTTTAAAGGACCATTTATTAAATATTAGTAGCACTTAGCTGGTAGGTGTCATGATTAGACCCCATTTTATAGATAAGGAACCTAATTCCAAGGGAGCTGAAGTAACTTGCCCCGGACCAGGTACTTACTGAGTATCTGAGGCAGGATTCAAACTGGTTTTCCTGGATACAAGTCTCATACTCTACCTAGTAAATCATGCTCCCTTTATGCCTCTATGAAAATAAAATGGAAGATGGAGCAATTTGGTACAATGGAATCGGGGCTGGATAAATGCTTAGAGTTCGGATCCTGTACTGGGCACTGGGCATCAGGCAAAGTCACTAAACCACTGTGAGGTCCAGTTTGTTAAAAGAACAGTTTTGCATCAGATTGACAAATATAAACAAAACGAAACTAACCAACTTTGTGAGGGTTAGGAGGAGACAGAGAAATTGATTAATGAATTGTAGAGGAGTGAATTGGCTTGAATTTTCTGGATACCTCTGCAACTGGGGCTGGAAGTGATTGAGCTCTTCACATCCTTTGATTCAAAGGAACCTTCATACAACATCTACCCAAAGGAGGTAAAAATTGCTAAGAAAGTGCCAATACCATTTGTCTTTTTGGTGACAAATTAAACAGGCAATAAGATGAGTGCCCATCAAAAGGAGAATGGCTAAAGAAATGGAGATTACGAATATAGTCTAATATTTTGCTATGGAGGAAGAAGAGAACAATCATTATTAAGTGCCTGCTCTATGCTTGGTTCTAAGTTCTAAGTTCTTTACACATATTATCTGATTTGATCTCTTCTACAACTCTGTGAGGTAGGTACTACTAAGAACCTCATTTTACAGTTAAGGAAACTGAAACATACAGGTGAATTGACTCGCCCAAGGTCACACAGTTAGGAAGCATCTGAGGTCAAATTTGAATTCAGGTCTTCATGACTCTTGGTCCAGTTCTATCCATCACACCAGCTAGCTGCCTCTAAGCGAAGCTACCTGCCTATGAGAAATAATGGATTTGAGTGACACATGGAGAAATTTGAAGGAATTGATAAGTAAAGATAGATCAATGGGACACCATATACATTGACTGACACAATAAAATTTAAAAGATCATTACATTGAGCTCTGAGTAACCATAATAACCGATTTTGTTCGCAGAGAAGGATAAGCAACACACATTTCTCTCCTTTTCTCTCGAGGAGGGGGACCTTGAATGCAGAATGTTTCATATGCTTTTAAATGGCCAACATTTTGGGCAACTTTTGCTCAATTAGTTTTCTTTGTGAAAAGGAATGGCTTGTTGAGAGGAAGATTATACCTGGCAATGACTATAATGTAAAAAGAAAACTAAAAAAATCAATAATCTAATATACACTAGGGCATCAAAAGAAACAAATCTATGAACCCTCTTCTACTCTGTGATCTATTCATAATAAGCTGATCTTATAGGAAGGTTCAAATAATTGTTATTATTTTTCAAAGAGTAATGTGGGATTTAATTAGAAGCCATTTCAAAGTGGGAACATTCTTATTTGCAAATAAAATGACTAGGACAAGAAAAAGGGCAACTTTGGAACTTAAGCAAATAAAAACATTGCTGTTGTCTTCTTTTCATTTTGGTTCATGCTAACAGTTCAATTTACCATACTTCCTTCTTATTATTTCACACATTCTATGGAACATATTATCCTGGGAAGCCAGAGTGTATCAGCACAGATGGATGTTTGTTTTTCAAAAGAAAAAATAATATCCTGGCCAAATTAAAAAATATTCTGAGTGTTAGCTGAGGTGTAATGAAAACACAGCATTCTGATGGATGATGGATTATGCTTCAGAAAAAAGAACACTGCCACTGATGAGCCCCTGGTGGTTGCAGGAAGTTCCAGCATTGTGTTATAGAAAAAGCATGGGCACCAAAAGTCCCCTTTGGCTAGTGGAGAAAGGAAAGTACAGGGGAATTTAGTGAATTGCTAGAGGTGCCTGCCGCTGAGGTTACATGTTTTACCAGACAATTCACAGCAAGTCCCAAAACAGCATGATGGAATAGAAATCAGAGTTCTAGGTCTAAAAGGGACCACAGAGACAATTTAGTCTTACCCTTTTATTTTTCTGATTAGAGAAAGGAGGTCCAGGAGGGATAAATTCCTGAATCAAGATTCTAGAAAGCCTCTGCCAATAGAGTAAGTGTTCATTCCACTCCAATATACTGCTTCCACCTAGTTTCCATACAGCCTTAGTAATGGCTATAAAATCTGACCACCACATATTTCTACAGGCAACAGTTTGGTAGCATATTATGGAAACCATTCCGTTCTGATGCCCATACTGTACAAATGAATTGCCCAGTGCCCCAGAGTCAATAAGCGGCAGAGTTTGGAATGAATCCACATCCTTTGAAATGAAAGGCAATATTCTTTGCACTATATCATATTGCTTCCTTGGGACTCAGTTTCTCTATTTGAAAAAAAGAGAATGTGACTGAATCATAGATTTCAGGGCTAGTCAGGACTGCAGGGGCCATCTACTCCACCTCTACAGGAGCAGGAATTTCCTTGACAACATATATAGTAATTCATTGTTATCCTACCTTTTGCTGCAGGAAACTAATGTTCTTTGTTTTCAGTTGTTTCAGTCATGTCTGACTCTTCATGACCCCATTTGAGGTTTTCCTGGCACATATACTAGAGCAGTTAGCCATTTCCTTCTCCAGCTCATTTTACAGATGAGGAAACTGAGTCAATCAGGGTTAAGTGACTTGCCCAAGGTCACACAGTTAGTGAGTGTCTGAGGCCAGATTTGAACTCAGGAAGATGAGTCTTCCGGACTCCAGGTCCCACACTCTATCCACTGTGCCACCTAGCTACTCATTACTATTATTTACAACTCTAATTGTATAAGGAGCATCCCTAAATTCAAGCCTAAAATGACTTCTTTATAGCATCTACCTGCTATTTGCTCAATATACCATTTGTCTAGGACAGAGAACACTGCCACCTCCCTGCCAATGCTTTGCTTCTCATAATATGACCTGTAATTTCATTAACATTTGGTGACGGCTTTATCTCCATTCATAATTTTGTAGCTTTATAGCTAGTAGTGCTATTAAAGGATATAAAGTCCAATCTCCACATTCAACAGATCAGGAAACTGAGTCTAAGAATGAAATGACTTGTCCAGGATGAAGTCTCTGGCAGAATTTGAAATTAGGTCTTCCTGATCCCTTCCATTCTTTTCACTACTCCACAGACTGTGCAATGGAAATTGCCCGTTAGTACACTGTAAACGTGAAAAAAAAATCATCAATGAAGAAACATAACATTTTGGACGCAGGGTTTATTGAAAGAACCTAAATGGATCAAGGAAACGTCTTTGTCACAATCAACTATAATGTGCTTAAGAATTATTTTTCATCTCAAGTACAAGAAAGACTTTACAAATATTCCTATTAAATTGTTTCTTATCAGATTTGGCCTAACACTGTAGCCTGTCAAGATTGTTTGAGATGCTAATAGTCATTTATTGTGTTAGCTGGCCCTTGCAGCTTGGCATCTGCTGTGAATGTGACAATCTTGCCATCTATGACATTGTATAACTCACTGATTCAAATGTTAAGCAGCATAGGGCCAAGCAAAAATTCATGGGGGCCCTCAGTGCCAACTTCCTTCCAAAGCTGACAATAAATGATTGACATTATGATTTTTTGGATGCAGACATTCATGAGGTTAGAATTCATTTCATCATACTATTACTTGGTTCTCTCTTTGCTTTATCTTATTGAGGACAAAAGCTAAAGAGATGTTGTCAAATGATTTGCTAAAATCAAACTAAATTGTAAACAGAGGATTATGCATACATTTCAAGCGAATAATCTTGCCTAAAAGAGATATGCTTAGGCTTGGATGATTACCTTTTTTTTTAAAAAAGAGGTCACTTTGTATCTCTATGGATATAATTGCAACAGCTACCTCGCATGGGGCCATACCAAGGTAGATAAGTATAAATGGTTTAAAGCATTCTGTTTTTACCATCTTGCTCCAATTTATCTCTCTATAAGCTGCCAGGTTTCCCTCTATTCTGAGTCTTAGCATATTATTACCAGACTCTATGCCAACATCTGATTGGTCTAAGCCGTAATGTACCTTAGAAGCCCTGAACTCAAAATGTATACCAACTCTGAATGTTCCCTAGTAGCAAGAATTACAGGTGTATCCTACCATACCCAACAACATGACCTTTTAAAATATATATATTTTATTTATTTTATTAAATATTTGCCAGTTTTTCAAACATTTTACATTCATTTTTTTATTTTGAGTTGTAAAATATCTCTCTTCACCCCCTCCCCAACTCTCTTAGAAGACAAGCAATTAAACATTGATTACACATGTAAAACCATGAAAAACGTATTTCCATACTAGCCATGTTGCAAAAGAAAACATACAAAAAGAAAAAGAAAGTAAAATAAATGATGCTCCAATTTATACCCAGAGTTCCTCAGTTCTGTCTCTGGAGGGGGATAGTTTTTTTTTTTTTATCATAAGTTCTTTGGGATTTTCTTACATCATTGCATTATTGAGAATAACTAAGTCATTCAGAGTTGATCATCATTACAATATTGCTGCTACTGTGTACAATATTGTCCTGTTTCTGCTCATTTCATTTTGCATCAATTCATATATGTCTTTCCAGGTTTTTTTTTTCCTGAGATGATCCTACTTGTCATTTCTTATAGCATAATAACATTCCATTACAATTATATGCTTCAACTTCTTCAACCATTCCCCAATTGATGGGCATCCTCTCAATGTCCAATTGTTTGCCACCACAAAAAGAGCTACTATCAATGTTTTTTGTACAAATAGGTTATTTTCCCTAACATGAACTATTCTTGATGAAACCATACTCACAACCACTGCTTTTTTCTTCCCCAGGTATTCCAAAATTGCCCCTTTATTCAAGTTCTACAATTTTGTCAGGATTCAAATTCAGGGCCAGTAACCTTTATTCACACAAGAGAGAATATTTTTTTAATCTAGACATTTAATTTGTATTAGATTAAATTATATCAGTTTAATACAGGGTGATAAAATTGTAGAATCAAGAAATATAGATTCAAATTTCAAATACTAGCTTAACTTTCTACACCTCATTTGTGCAAGTTTTCTAGACACAGGCCTCCATGAAAGAATCAAACTCATTTTGAGGATTTATTTGAAACAGCAAATTCCAGGTTGAGAGCTATGACCACAAAAAATACAATCAAGATACCAAGGATTGATTACTATGGTACACATTTTTGTAAAGCTGATCAATAATCATTTAATAAGTACCTACTATGGGATAGGTACTCAGCTGGGTCCTGGGAATAGAAAGACCAAAATGAAACAGTCACTGATCTGATATTACCTATCATTACACTCAATACATATTGTAGGTATGGAAACCAAATTTATGTATATAATATGTATAATTTATACATAATGTTATTTATGTATATATTATATGTGATAATATATACTATCATGTCATGTAGCATATAATATAATATTACATGGTATGATATAATATGCATCACACTATATGTATCATAAACATGTATCATATTTTTATAAGTATTCACATATTTATGTCATGTGTATATATTTGCATGCCTGTATATGAGTACATATATGCACATGCACACTTATTTGCATGTGTATGTATACATATGTGTATTATGTATAAACATTATAGGTTTTGCATATTGGTATATTTATATAATAGGTGTATATGTTACATTTTTCTTATATAGCTATTTGTACATGACAAAATACTATCAATTAGGGGGATAAGTAAAATCTTCATGGAAAGTGAAGTTCCATCTGAAATTTATAGAAATTGAGGAATAAAAGAGATAGAGATGAGAAAGTACATTCCAAGAAACGCAGGAAGTGGTGTGTGTGTGTGTGTGTGTGTGTGTGTGTGTGTCAGTGATACCTATTCAAAAGCACAAAAATGGGAGAATGAAATAGATTGTAACCAAGGGATTTTGACCTGAGTAGTTTAGAGGCTCTAACAAGCAAGGCCAATAGGTTCATTTCTTGGATTCATTATGGAGCAATCGCTCATATTGCTCCCCTGATAATTCAGCCCAGACAAAGAACTGTAGGCTTGGTGGTGACATGGAGCAGGACATATGTTAAAGTTCTATCAAAGAGATTGTTTCTATCTGTGCCCCTAAGAAAAAAAATATTTGAAGACTTCTTCTCTTGTATTCTATAAGGCTGAGGATGGGAGAGATTTTTTGATGTGTTGATTTGTTCCATGCTTTTATTTTCTGCTTTTAGCCTTTTAAAAGCATTTATTATATGTTATGCATGTTTGGGAGTATTGAAAGTGAGGTATACAGTAAGGGGTAGGCAGTTAATGCAAGAAAAAGAAACAAATTACATGCACACATGTGTATATATGTATATGTATGCACATATAAATACATACATGTCATGTATGTATGTGTATATGTATCTATAAATAAATATGTATATATTTAATATTCAGAAATAGTGTAGCAAACTTTAAAGAATTATAGATTTTTTATTACATCAAAAGTCTGCTTGCTCTTACCTGGGTTACTTTGTATAAATCATTTTACCACGCTGTTTCTTAGTTTCCTCATAGCAAAATGGTAAAATGGGACTCAGTGATCCCTGAGATTCCTTCAGTTTATTTATCTGAGTCTATGTTCTTAAAGTGATATGCTGGAGGGCCATCATTTTTTTAAACTTTCCTAAGTTCATTTAAGATTCACTTCTTTGAAAAGAGGAAATGCCATCAGTCAAGGAGATATAGTAAACATCTTCTGAATTCCCCATATTTTTAAGCTGTTCCAAGAATTCCATCTCCACCCAGAGGAATTAAAGAAGATTGCCATCCTGCTGTTTTGGAGAGATGCTCACTTCTTCCTTATCTGGGAAGTTAACGATTCTCTTTAGTTCCAAACCCTTCAAACCTGAAGTGTGTGTGAGCAGAAGCCTCTTCACTAGGATTACATCCAGAGCTTTGTCTTGGCTAGAATTCAGCTTTGAAATCCTTGATCAAAAGTGACCACCATCTTGATCTGTCTTTGAACACTCTATCTAGGTTAGAGGCTTCTCTCTGATCATCACGGGAGTTTTCACAGTATGACAATCATCCTCAAGGGATCAGTTTTCTGATGCAATTCAGAAAAGATACATTCTTTCATTTGCATTCAGAAGCTTTCAAATTGTCCTTAGAATAACTGAATTTGCAGCATTCTTAAGGTATATACATACATACATAACTGTCAAATTCTTTTACAAATTTGTGATCTCAGATATGGGGTTTTTCTCATATCTCTGACCTCATTGGAGAAGTTAGTGGGTAAGTATGGGACTTGGGGATGGGAAGAACTGTTTTAAATTCCAACTTCAAATACATACTAGTTAGTTGTGTCATCCTGGACAAGTCACTTAACCTCTCTCTGCCTCATTTTCCTTCATTGTAAAATTGATACAACAATATCTATCTCACAGAGTATTGTGACAATTAAATAATCTGTCACAAGTAAAGCACTCTGCAGCCTTTCAAGTACCATGTAAATAGTTATTTTTATATTATTATTGTTAATTGCCCAATGGTGTGGCTGATTGTTGCCTATCTGTGCCTCTTCATTCTAGAAGATTCTTTTGTTTCCAACATTTGCCAAAGGGCATTCACCCAGCATTTTCATCGTTTTCTGTAGATATCAGGAGTATGCCCATGGAGCTGACAGGTAACTTATCAGTTACTATCCTGCTTTAGTTGTTCAAGTAATTTAACTTTTTGTCTGATCACACATTGCTTGGGTGCCATTTTTACTCTTGCTTTCCCTTGGAAACCCATGTTTCTAATATGCCATTCCCACATCCTCATGCTTGACTGTTGCCCACTGGCTGATGCTCAAATTCAATTCCTTAACATTAGTTGTCCATGCCTATCAGTCATATATCAAACCAACTACAATATTGACACCCATCTTTTTCCTTGAAATAAAATTTTATATTTTTACTTATAGTCTATTGGTTGGTGTAGGTCTATATATACATATATACACACATAAAGGAGAGGAGCTCAAGTTCTAAGAAATATAAACCAAAATAAAAGAAGAAGAGGAAACAAAATGTAGTGTCTTTCCTGAAGGAATTTTCATTCCCTCTAATAATATAATATATTCACAGAAAAAGGAGAGGCAAGATAACTTGAGAAAAGAGAGAGAACCAGGTAGTAGATTTATAAAAAGCTTCATGTAGGAAATTGAGCCTGAACTGATCCTTAAGCTAAGTCTAGGATTTTAAGAAGCTAGGCTCTAAGACATGGAATTTCAGGCATGAGGGAACCAGAGCCAAATATCAGAGTCAGGAACAGAAAATACCAAGTTCAGAGAAAATCAAGTTTACCAAATGGGCAAAAATATCAAGGGCTCAAAGGGCAGTGATGATAAACGTTATTAATTTAGTTCCACAAACACTAAGCACCTACTGTGTGAAAGGGGGTCTATTTTGTCCATTGGGAATCAATTTGTGAATATTTTGTCATTTTTACCATTACAAATTCACAAATTTCCTTTAATGATATCCTTTGTCAAATTTGTCTGAACTTTTGATAACTAACGCATTAAATGTCTTGGTGGAGACAAACTGAGTTTTAATTTTGTAGCAGCCAAACATTATTTACAATTGCAGGGAAATAGGTAGGACTATGAATTACAGGTAAAATTGTTCTGGCTTTGTGTGACACGTAACATAGCCTATCACCGCAAACCTAATTATTGTCATGAAAACACCTTCTTTAGCTCAAAATTCAGCATTTTAAGCGCATGTAAAAGTCCAACATGCATTTAAAAAAAAACATATAGTGCTTTTTTTTTTCTTGATATGGCAAAGTGATGATTTTAAGTAGTGATTTTATTCACAGGTTTTTACCATTAAAGATTAGAAAAGTCTTATGATATATGTACATATATGCACATATATCATAGCTATTTTGATGTACAATATATCATAGCTATTTTCTATCTGTGTGTATATGTATGTATGTATGTATATATAAATATAGCTGGCTTTTAACATATATTTATACCTCAAATTAGATAGCATGTTAATTAACACATATTTCATGCAAGTTTATAGGTCTTGACATATTTAGAGACATGTGTAGATTACACACACACACACACACACACACACACATGTTTCAAAGATTCTGTATGAAAAGGTAAATGCCCCCCTTCCTTCTCTTCTTGCCTTCAGAATCCAAAGAAGAACTTGTTCAAACTGTCACTTTTTAATCAGTACTACAGAGAGGTTTAAAAGCCCATTGTCTGACTGGAAGACTTAACAGGCTATTTTCTGACTTTGTAATGTTTTTTTTTTTTAAAAAGAAAAGGACTTTCTTTGGTTTTGTAATACTAGCTAAGGGCTTTTGACCATGATATTCATCAAAACTAAGAATACAAAGAAAGACATTGGTCAGTCTTCTTCCTTTCTTATTCCTTCTCTTTCTTCCTTTTCCTTTCCCCCTTTTCCCTTTCCTTTCCTCCTCTCTTTTTGTTCTCCTTCCCTTCTTTCTACCACCTTTCTTTGCATTTTTGTCTTTTATTTTTCCTTCCTTTTTTCTTCCTTCTTCAAGGTTTCTCAGTTTTTTTTTCATCTAAAGGATAGTCTTTTATAACTGCCATCCCCCAAAAGAAATCAGAACCAAGGATTAAAAAAAACAGCTACTAGGGCAGTATTTGTCACATGATTATTTTTAAGCTGCAAAATTTGGAAACATAGCTTACTGCAGTGCTTCATTCTTTCTGGTACTCTAGTGTGTGCATCTAAACATCTAAAATGGGCCTCATATGTTCATGGTTTTCAGTGTGTCTTGTTGAGAGGAGGAGGCTTGGGAAGCGAGGCTGGCTTCTTTACACATCCACACATCTAACTCTGGAGTTCTTCTCATCAGCCACCTTTTTTTTGGCACAGTTGGCACCACGACATTTCTGCCACAATTCTGGAAAGTGAAATAACTTTCACCTTAATTCCAACTATCAACTTATTAGTGTATGACCTTGACAAGACTCTTCCCCTGACTGGGCCCTAATTTTCTTATTGGTATAAGTAGGAGATGCATGAGGTTACAGCATCATAAAAGGAGAATTATTCTAAAATGTAGAAACATTGCATACTTTGCAACTAGGTTAGGTTAGTTGCAAGAGTGGAAACTTGCAACTCCAACTTTAAATTCAGCATATTTTCAAACCACTTCAACTGGCATGTTAAGACCAATTGGTTAGTGACAAGTGAATTTATCACTTGATCTGAACTATGGAACTATCTTTGGTGAATTTTTATTTTAAATTTATATGTTGAGACTTGGAGAAAATAAAATCTCGATTTCTGAGCAGCTTTTGTGACTAGGTCATCCTGAAGGCAGGCTGGTGCTGTCTGGTGAAATGAAAGTACTATAGCTTCTGAGTCCTGGGAACTGGGTTCCTAGCCCACCTTCAATTTTCTGTAACTTTAGACAAGTTCACTTCACCTTCCTGGGTCTCAGTTTCCTCATCTGGAAAAGGAGGAAGTTGGACCAACTGGCCTCCAGCAGAAGAGTGATTATCCTATGATCTTATGATATCAGAAATTTATTTTACACATAGAGAAGCTTTGTCTTAAAAATAAAGAAGGTTTAGGCACAGAGAGTCAGATAAGATCCCAGAGAAGGCCAGGAAAATAACTGATGCTTGAGTCAGTATCTTCCTCTGCACAATGAGAATATGGCAAGTTGCTGCCAAGAAACAAACACATAAACAAACAAAAGCAGTCCTACTAAATAGAAACCACTTGCAATTATCAATGACTGTGATTGGTGCCAAGGTACCAGTGACTAAAGAAAACACAATGTTCTTTCCAGCAGATAGAGTGCTGCCCCTGAAAAAATGCTTATTACATTCATTTAACTAATGAATCTATTACTCCTATGAAAACTAAATGAATGAATGAATGAACTAATGAATAAATGAAATTTTATTTTAGTCAACTTTTCCCCCAATAAATTTGAAATTAAAGTCCCGAAGGACATAATTCTCCTTCCCCATTGACCATACACTCACCAATATTATCAATCTTCATATAAGAGAACTCTAAATACCTGTACATAGCTGCACATCATACCCCAACTCTTGTAGAATCACCAAGAGGACAATTAAAATAAATGTAGATCTTATCAACCCACTCCCTCAATATTTAATGACCCTTGTAAAAATGTAGGTACCTCCAGGATGGGGGTAGTGGTGTACTTATGAGTCTATACAATGAGAATACTTATAGGACTTAATATGAAAATATTTGTCAAGTCCATTCAACCATTTCAATGTCAACCATTCAATGACAAAAAGGAGGAAATTTTACCTTTCTTAGACTCAATAATATTGCTAGAATCAGCATTTTTATTTCTATAGGACTTTAATACTATTATTAATTTTAATGTTTTTATGACAACAATGCTAGTACATCATTAGTATTAGTATGCCCATTTATGATGAGAGGAAACTAAGGATGAGGGAATTAAAGTATCTGGTCCAGTATTGCAAAGTGCCTAAGGATCATACTCAGGATTCTAACCCTCGTCTCTCTTGGCTCTCTCGTCCATTGCATTCCACTACTCTTGGCTGATTATAAATTATATTGAATAAGATTTCTGGCTGTTCAATATAGCTTCAATTAAACTTTCTCAAGTATCCAGTGTTCTGAATGTCTTAGTGTAGTTTCAGTTTATTAAAGCTTAAAATTAAGACTTTTATAATGGGAGAAAATGAAGAAATTAATAGCATTGCCTTTGTGTACAAAAGCACAGACTCCCATAGCAGAAAAATTTACAGGCCCCTTACCAGAGCTGAAACTACCACATGATCAATGGTGCTTGACTCTAATGTAACAGCATCTTATAGGGGCTTTATTCTCCCTAGGATGACCACTAGCCCTACACTTTACCTCACAGTCATCTACCAGCCTGTGTCTTTCTGTGGCAAAGTTGTTTCTAGGTCATATATGGTTCCTCCAGTCGTTACTCAGAAAATCCCTATCCTGTCTTTTAGAGTAGTATCATTCTTCTCTCTCAAACACCACAGGGTAAAAATCGGAATGACCACCTTTTAGCTCTGAACCTCTGGCACTGCTGTTCTAACACCCTAAATTTTGCTCCAGGTGAAAAAGACCTTATTTACAACTCTGCCACCATGATTAAAAGTATTATTTTGTATATAATAGCTACTCACCTTCTTTATTGTTTTTTTTTAACTCAAGGAAACAAAATTGTGGTTTTTGTTCTTCTGAAAACAATCCATTTTATAGTTTCAGATAAAAAAGACAAAATGAAACTTAATAGACTTGTGTTTGTTATTAGTCATCATATGTGGTAACAAATAGAATTACATCATTTCAGACATTATATGTTTAATGTGCTTTTTAAAAAATTGTGCAACAAGGGAAATGTCTTATTTAACCCCACTGCCTTCTGATTCAGAGATATAATTTACTTTTCCTATAAGTTCAAATTAATCAATATACACCAGTGTCAATATTTTCTATCATAGTATATTCTCTCTGCTTCTGTCTCTGTCTCTCTGTCTCTGTATCTCTCTTAAAAACATGTATACTAATATACATATATATATTTGTATACTTTTATATATTTATGTAAATATGAAATATAAGTGTATTTTAATATTTTTAAAATGTTTACATGCACAATAAAACAAGATATGTTTCAGGGAAGGGGGGGTATTCCAGACCTTTGAACTTCTAGTGTGTACATCCATTCCAATGATACATATCATAAATTTCATTGTAACTTATTTATCTTAAAGTACTGTTTTGCATTAAGATGATTTGACTTCCCTTTGGTCACACAACAAATATGAGTAAGAAATATAAAATGAACCCTGCCTTTTAATGCTTGCCCTCTCTCTCTATCCAAGAATGTTTTGATCTCTACATATCTCAGGGCATAAATGGCTCTCTTGTTAGTCTTTCCAGTAATTACTCCTATGGGGTGCTTGATTTTGCTTCTTTCCTATATGAGATATCTCAAAAGTAAGAAAAAAAGTCAAAACTAAAATCAGAAATTTATTGCTCTCTGATCCATGTCTCCACAACTAGGATTATATAACCAACCAAACTGAGGGCCTAGCTCAGTGCTTTTGCACATTTTAGCTCCATAATAAAGATTTGCTGATTGACTGACCTATGACCTCATTGTATATGGAGGGAACAGTCTGCCAAATGGCAGATCCAAATGGTCCTCCCTAAAAAGTAATTCCCTTGCTACTCATTTTTTTCTGGATAATGGCTTCAGGCACCTGTAGGCACATATCCATCAACCTCATTAGCAACATAAGAAGCAAACTCAGCAATTTCAAAAAGAGATGAAAATAATACACACACATATTCTTTAGTCATTTACAAGTATACATTTCTTTCCTGGAAAATTTCCTAAATTACCTAAAAGGCAAATACCTTTAGCTCCCTTTTCCACGGTATCCCCAAATCACCCCAGTGTGTAATTCCTTTTACCAAAAGTCTGTCCTTCATGAATCCCAGCATCTCATGCAATAGAGCAGTATTAGATGTAACCAAGTCTTCGTTAGAAAATGTGGCCAGATATCTGGGGATTCAGAACACTTTATTTTTTTGTGCTTTCTGCAAAAGACTAATCCAGTTCAGAATATAAGGGAGCAGACCATCAGTTGGGGGGCAGAGAGCAGAGAAGAAGGAAAAGACCTGTCTTATGGATCTGACTCAATAGCATGTATTTCAAAGCTTGCTCCCTGAAATTTCATGCCCAGTAATGAATGGTTTATATAAATTGCAGCTCTCTATAAATAGTCTAGTTAAAATGACAGTAAAAGGTGATTATCATCTACTCGGTAAATCCCAAAGACATGACACACTCCTGTGAAGGCAGATGAAATGTACAAAGAAAGATTATAAGTGCCTTCACCAAATTAACTAACTGAGAGAGATCTGAGGGTGTCTGAAGGATGTGCAAGATGCCAATAGAAGAGCAGGCAAGGACTTCCTTTCCAGGTAGAAGAAGAAAGGCATAATGGGAGGGAAGCAGAGGTCCCAGTAAACTCTAGAAATGAATTCAAGTGGATCTGCAAGCATTTCACAGATGAAGTTGAAAATGAAATCAATCCATAAGCATGAATTAAACTTCTATCATGGTAGAAGAACAAGAATTCTTGCTCTGGATTCAGAAGATCTAGGTTCAAATGTTATATTTCCCACTAATTAGGGGCGACTTAGCAGAGCACTAGGTAAGAACACGACTTAGATTCAAGAAAATTTGAGTTCAGATTTTACCTCAGACACTTAGTAGCTGTGTGACCACCAATAAGTCACTTAACTTCCCTCAATCTCAGTTTCCTTATCTGTAAAATAAGGATACTAATAGCACCTACCTCTCAATTTAAACCATTGTCTATATGTTAGAAATGCTAGCTGTTACTACCAGTGTGACCTTGGGTCAACGATTTCAACTGCTTTGGCCTCAATCTCTTCATTTATAAAGGAATAGGGTTGGACTGGATGGCATCCGAGAAGCCTAATGCATGCCAGGCATTGTGTGAGGCCCTGGACTAAATGAATGGACATGAGTAATGTGTATAAATGCCATGACCTAGCTAGGCACCAAGGACAGAGACTAAATGCTAGCCAGACCAGCCATCCTGCAACACCCCCTAAGCTTGGGAGTCTCCTTCCTCTCCTCTGATTTCAAACCTTCCTCATAAAGTGCTATTACTCTCGATCTGTGAAATGTTGCATGAAATTTTAAATCATACTAAAATTGCACTAGCACATATGTGATTGGTAAATAAGACTGAGAAAGAGGGAAACGAGTTCTGTGTCAGCATCAATTATCAGAGCTGTAGCCACAGCAACATCTGACCTTGGGTAGCCCAGCTACTTCTTGCTTATACCTTGGCCAATATAACATGAAGAAAGGGAAGATTTTTTTTTCTTTTTCTGCTCATTTTAGCTAGCAATGACTAAAATACAGGGGAATGCTGGACTACATGGCAAAATACCTCTTCCTTTATGGTAATCCTTGACTCTGCAGTGGTGTTCTTTCTTATCTTTGATAGTCATGACCTTGAACTCCAAGATGTCATTCTAGTACCAAATACTCACTGGCTGTTCCTCTTATGGTTTAATATTGGCCCAAGGATCAACTATATGGCTTGCTCTCCTAAGTTCCAGATCCCCATGTACAACATGTCATTGTAAATTCCCTTGCATAAATCAATGCTTTTAATTTCAGGAAGTCTTTAATTAGAATATTATTAATTATAAGCAATTATTAAGGAAGTGCAGGAAAATGGAAAGAGTACTATCACTAGACCCAGAGGACTAGGCTCCTCTAGATCAAAGGGACTTGGAGTCAAATAGCAACTCTGATAATAACTACTACTCTGGCCATGAGCAAATGACATAACCTCAATTGTCTAGGACCCTTCCATCATTTCAAAATGTGATTGTTGAAATAGAAGCTCCCAGAGGTCACTTCCATTTCTAGGCTTGTGAAATATATGAAAGGCAAGAGGGATCATTATTTAAAGAATAGACTATTAGGGGGAAGAGTCAAGATGACAGGGTAGAAACAGGACTTCTGCAGGGCTCCAGCTCTCTACTCCTCTAATTCATGTAAAAGGGAACTCTGAACAAACTTTGGAGCTACAGAACCCACAAAATGAAACAGAGAGCTAACATCCCACTGAGGACAGCCCAGTAGGCTGGAAGGAATTGGCTGGCGCAGCACTCTGGTAGCTGACCCCAGCCCTGTGGAGACTAAGGTTTTAGCCCCAGGATAGACCTGACTGGCTGCCAGCTGGAGTGACCTCAGATCACCAGCAGCTGTGGCTATTTCCAGAATTATCAACACATAGATGTGAAGGACAAAGGAGAGGGTGGAGGTCCTAGCATGTGTGACCAGCTTGCCAGAGTTTGGAGGCTTCAGAGAGGGCACCCAACTAATACCTCCAGCAGCTGAGAAAACCCCAGCATTTGGAAAAAAAAAAAGCTCCCTGTCTGGTGGCAGAGTCCTACTGTGGAAAAAAGCCCAGGGGTCAAGTGATTGAGTGGTGATGTGACAGGCAAAGGAAGCAAAGCAAACAGAAGATTCCAACATTAGACTCCTATTTTGGCAATAAAAGGAATCAAAGCATGGAACAGGAGGAAGACACTGAAGTCAGAACTCCTGCACCAAAAGCTTCCAAGACAAATACAAGCTGGTTACAGGCCATAGAGGACCTTAAGAAGCATATAAGTGAAATGGAGAAAAATTGGGAGGACAAATGAGAATTATGCAAGAAAATCATGAAATTAGAGTCAACAGCCTGACTGAGGAAAATAACACCTTTAAAAAGAGACTAACTCAAATGGCAAAAGAGGCTCAAAAAGGCAATGAGGAGAAGAATGCCTTAAAAAACTGAATTTGCCAGATGGAAAAAAGAATCTCAAAAGCTCACTGAGGAGAATCATTCCTTCAGAATTAGATTGGAGCAAATGGAAACTAGTGACTTTATAAGAAATCAAGATACTATTAAACAGATCCAAACAAATGAAAAAGTAAAAGGCAATGTGAAATATCTCTTTGGAAAAACCACTTACCTGGAAAATAGATTCAGGAGAGATAATTTTAAAATTATTGGACTACCTGTAAGCTGTGATCAAAGAAAGAACCTAGAAATCATCCTCCAAGAAATTCTCAAGGAAAACTGCCCTGATGTTTTAGAACCAGAGGGCAAAATAGAGGTTGAAAGGATCCACTGATCACCTCCTGAAAAATATCCCAAAAAGAAAACTCCTAGGAATATTATAGACAGGTTCTGAAGTTTGCAGATCAAGGAGAGAATATTACAAGCATCCAGGAATAATATTGTGGAAACACAATCAGGGTAACACAGAATCTGGCAGCTTCTACATTGAGGGATTGAAGGGCTTTGGATATGAGATTCTGGAGTTCAAAGGAGCTGGGTTTAAAACGAAGAGTCACCTACCCAGCAAAACTGAGTATCATGTTTGAGGGGGAAATATGGTAATTCAGTGGAATAGAGGACTTTCAAGCATTTTTTTTAA
This sequence comes from Petaurus breviceps papuanus, assembly GCF_028583685.1. Lineage (NCBI taxonomy): Eukaryota > Metazoa > Chordata > Mammalia > Diprotodontia > Petauridae > Petaurus > Petaurus breviceps. Next base: position 18,400,460 of record NW_027186352.1, read on the forward strand.
GCAATAAGGGTTAAGTAACTTGCTCAAGGTTACAAGGCCAGTTATTTCTGGGTGTGGTGGTTAAGTGTCGGAGCCCGGATTCGATCCCCAGGTCATCCCAACACTGGAGCTGGTGCTCTTACTCGCTGTGCTACCTGGCCACCCCACTTTCAAGCATTCTTTGTGAAAAAGCCAGAGTTGAATAGAAAATTTGGCATTCAGATTCAAGAAGCAAGAGAAGCATGAGAAGCATAATGACCAACCAACATTTCCAGAGAACTAATGATGAAACATGCTATCCATCTAGGACTCATAATGCAGATTGAGACCAATATTTTTGTCTGAACATGGCCAATGTGGAGATCTGCTTTGATTGACTGTAAATCTTTGTAATGTGTTTTGTTTTTCATGTTCTGTGTTGGGGAAAGGTGAAGTGAGAGGGTAAAAAGGCAGATTTTAATTGATTAAAACAAATGAAATAATTTTTAAAAAAATAAAAAAAAATTTAAAAGAACAGCTCAGAAAAAAAAGAAAAAGAATAGACTATTAGCCTTGGAGTCAAAGGGCATCTAGTCCAGCCTTCTACCAAATATGGAAAACTTTTACAATATCCAATAGAAATTGATATTGAATTATATTTTGAATATTACAATTAATGAGAATCTCTCTATGGTAAATAGCCTGTTTTGGTAATGGGTTGCTCTAATTATCAGAAAATCCTTTCCTACATCACATTAGGGATCTAGAATTTCCTTTACCAACATATGACACAAGCCCATTTTGCACCTTTGTTATCTTTTTGAAATTTCAGCGCTAAATAAGAACAACTATGTTATCTTTATCATAATCTCCAAACTTAGCTATCCTGTTCATCAGATATTTAAAATAATTTCTGATTTTTTTTATTGAAGTCTTAACTGTTTGTGAAACATTTTACATTGGGTATTTCATTTGACCCTAACAACTACTTGACTTAGGTATTATTATTTTACATTAGGAAAACTGGGACTGAGTGAAAAAATGATTTGTTCAGGATCACACACAGAACAATCATCTAATGTGGGATTTGAAACCAGTTTTCTCTGAGAATGATTTACCACTCTCTCCCTCCAACTAACCTATACAAAGCAGGTTGGCCTAGCTCTTCATAGAGATAATCTCATTTGAACTTCATAACAGATATTTGATGTGGAATATATAGGAGAGGATCACAGATTATAGGAATTTGACCTCAGAGGCCAACTAGCCCAATCCCGTTATTTTACAAATGAGCAAAGACCTTGAGAAGACATTTTTGGTCCAATCACATCGGGAGTAAACATAAGAAGACTTAGACCCCCACAATGTCTGATTTTTAGCTTTGCTTTTTTATATCATATCAATATATCTCCCTCTCACCTCCCCCCCCCTTTTTTCACAAAGAAGGAAACTGGGTCTCAGCAAAGTTAAATTGCTTTCTCTTACTGATGCAGCTTATAAGTGTCAGGTGTGACATTTGAATCCAAACTTTCTTGACTATAGGTCCCAAACTGTAAACATCCCCAAGGACCTCTCTCCACCATCTGTGTAAGTTGAAATATCTCCCTAACAATTCTATCCCCATAATCTTGGTTTTGCCTTCTTAAATGTTAGCTTAAATCAACTCTCCTTTCTGTATCACAAATTTTTAGCTTCTGCATTGATTATGTCAAATATTTCATGTTTTTCCTGAAATATTGTATGAATACATAAACTCACAAACTTTGCTTGATAGAATTGTTAATTGCAATGATACATTATGCTTTTCATTATTTTTTGTACTAATGGCTAGGTCCTATTTATTTTGCTCCCAAAGAAGTGAGAAGTACAGCTGACAATGACAGGAATCAAGAGGCAGTAAAAATGACTTAGGAAATAAAAAAATAAATCTGGAATAAATATTGGCAAAGGCTTTAGACTCAGGGAACCTAACTTTCAACTCTACTTTGTGACCTTGGGCAGATCACTTCTCTAGCCTCAAGTTATTTTTTTTTCTATTAATAGAGACAGAAGAACTGGACAACCTGAAAAGCTTCATACTCCTCTCCACCCAATAATCTAGGAATAATTATTAAATATCACATGGATACTCAATAGGAAATAGAAAAAGAGACAATTTATGACATTCAATCAAAAGGGATGAATATGTAAAAAAAAAAAAAAAGAGCCCTGATGCTATCTCCATCCTCTAATACCCCCTCCCTCCATCTTAAAATTTTGTTCTGACTTATCTGAGAATTTGCCTTTAATCTCCACTTCACTTTGAAACACTGTGATATTGTTAGGATCTACATTATTTTTTCTCTTAATGTTACAGAGATTTTGAACAACTACCATGGCTGTAAGAGATATTCACATGACAATCTGTCACCATAATTTGATCCAGACAACTGGCTTCTAATATTATAGAAACAAATGTTTTCCTATAAATTCAGAAACAGGCATAAGTCTTGGGTCTCTTGTCAGCTAAAAACAAATTGTTTGCTGTTGCCACAAAGATGGTAATTGTCTCTTCTCTACAACACTAATGTTTTGAGGATTTCGTTGTGATAATAAAAGCAATGCTATCATCTGTATAAACAAAGCATTTAGAAAACTTTCCTAGCTTCCTGTGATGGAAAACCCTCAAGTGCACTCTGCAAATTTTTAGATTCCATTACAGAATACATTTACATTAAAATTCAGGAAGTATGAATAGTGTTGGCAGAGGCCATGAGGTAGTGCACCTGAGCTTTGAGGGCAGAAGCAGCATCTGCAACCAATAAGCTCAAGGAATACACCAGTCTTTCTCCCACTCTAGGGGCTGCCTAGCACCTGATCATTTATAAGTAAAAAGAATCAGGATTTCCATTACCAGTTAGTAGAAACTGATTTCAATTATGCCTGGGAAGGACCTTTTCAATTTTGAAGGACTGATAGAAAAGGGAACATAAACTTAATGACTAGCGATAATTCCCTGGGTGTCTTGCCTTTATACTCATGGGTTTGCCTTCTTTGTGCTGGGACCTTTGGTTTGGGACTCTAGGCCTTCTTCCAGTTTGAGAAAAAGACTTTTTCATCAATATAAGCTGGCATTTTTTGTCATAAGCTGTCTCAGAATTGAGTAGTCAAGTCAATAAGTATTCATAAAGTTCTTACTATGGGGCAGTTACAATTCTAAGCAATTGGGATTAAAAAAAAAAACAGAGGGAGGGAGACAAAAACAATTCCTATTCTTAAGGAACTTAAAATCAAATGGGAGAGATGAGTTTGTATAAATAAGATATATACATAATAAACTTGAAATTTTTCAGATGAATGCTAGAATTAAGGAGGATTTAAATAGGAGCAGGACTGTTACCCTTCTTTCAAAAGGGGGGGGGTTTAGCTGACATCTGAAAGAATCCATGGAAGCTCAAAGATTGAGGTGAAGAACAGAACACTTCAAGGCATAAGGGACAGTCAGTGAAAATAGATAGAGTCAGTCAATGCAGTGTCTTCTTGGACGAAAGTAAGGTTAACATTATGACTGGATTGTATGGAAGCCTTTAAAAGCCAAGAGATGATTTTATATATCATACCAGAAGAAACAGGTTGCTAGTGGAATTTACTGAATAGGGTGGGGATTGACATGGACAGATCTGTACTTTAGGAAGATCATATGCACAACTGAGTGGAAGATGGACTAGAAGAGGAAGGGACTTGAAGGCCTGTCTCAGAGTATGGTGTCATGGTGAGGAAGAAAAGGAACAAATATGAGAAATGTTGGGAAAGTCAAATGAATAAGACTTAGCACTAGATTGGATATGGGAGAAAGGAGTAGGGTGAACAAGAGCGAGAAGTCAATGATAAAACCTATGTGGTGAGCCAGTATGACTGGCAAGATGATGGTACCCCGAAGAGTAGTAGGGAAATTAGGAAGAGGAGAGGGTTTTGAGGAAAAGAAAATGAATTCAATTTTAGAAACAATGAGTTTAAGATGGCTGCCTTTTGGACACCCTATTCAAGATGTCATCTGTGAAGTTGGAAATATGAGACTGAAGGGTAGAAGTGAGGATGAGTGATAAATAAATAGGCTAGAGAATTATCTTTGGAGGGATGATAATTGAATCATTGGGAGCTGAGATAAGCAAGTGAAAAATAAAGTATAAAGACAAGACAACCCAAGACAGTTTGGGCAGGGAGTTAACAATTGTTAATGTCTATAGTATCAAAACAGGATTTATAAGGGGCCATTTGATTTGGAAATTAAGATATCACTGGCAAATGTAAAGATAGTATTTTAAAGCAAATATTGAAGTTCAAAGCTAGGCTGGAGAGTGATTTTGTGGAAAGATGAGAAATCAGCTTTTTGGAATATTGAGGTTTTTTTATGCAAGTTTAAAATGAAAGAGACAAATAACAATAATAATTTTGCCTATCATTGATCTAATGGTTTACACCTGATTCAACCTACTAAGCACTTCACCACCTAAGCCTAACCTATATTTCTATAATAATAATTAACTCCCCTTCATAGAGTCTATGTTGCAGTAAAAGGGGCTCTCTTGGTATTCCACATAATTCTCCATTTCCTGGCATCATAAATTTGAATGGTCTGAACCTTATTTCAGGAATTAACTCCACCTTCATCTCCCCCTCTTAGAATATCCAATTTCCTTCAAATCTCTTCACAGAAGGCTATTCTTAATGTGTGCACTGAGGACTTAATACCTGATCACCTTTTACCTATTTTGAATCTATCAGTATATAGACAAGCTGTCTCCCCAATAGACTATGCAATTCAAGGGCAAGGATGTTCATTTCTGTCTTTGTTTCTCCAATGCCTAACATACTTCTTGTGGGGGAGGGGGAAGAAGGCACATAATAGGTAAAGAATTATTTAACACCTACTATGTGTCAGGCACTGGGCTAGGCACTAGGTATTCCAAGACAAAAAAGAAGTAGTCCTTGCCTCCAAAGGACTAACCCTGTATGGCAAGAGTGGGGAACTTGAGGACCTAGTAGGCCACATATGCCCATGAGTTCACTGGTTCCCCACCCCTGTCTACGGGGTGAGAGAAGAAAGGAGGTAAATAATTAAGTGCATATAGGATTGTTTTAGGCAGAGTACAACTCTGAGAACTGGGGATACTACAAAACTCTTCCTGAAGGAGCTGATAGCTACATTGAACCATGAAGGAAGCTAAGGAACATGCAAATTCATCAAGAGAGTGAATCTATAGATTACAAAATAATACATGATAATGATCCTCAGTCAATCTGCTTATTAGCCCTTAAACGATTCTCCCCACTTCTCAGGCTTTTATTCCTGCCAAGACACTCATCTCTAGACTCTAGGCATTTTCACAAAACTCTCTTCCTCACCATCTCCTGGTTGCCCTGGCTCCCTTCAAGCCCCAGCTAAAATCCCACTTCCTATAGGAAACCATTCCTGCCTGCCCTTAAGGCTAGTACCTCCCTACTGATGCTCAAGTCCTATATGTAGTGACGATTTCCTAGGACATATCATTTCTTAGCATGCTTGCGCACTGTCTTTCTCATTAGATGATGAATTCTTTGAGATCAGGGACTATCTTTTACCTTTCGTTGCATCCTCAGCACTTAGCACAGTGCCTTGCCCACAATAGGTACTTAAAATAAGTTTGTTGACTGACTGGCTTAGCTTAGGATCATAGCTCTACAGTTAAAAGAGACATCAGAAAGGAATCCTTCATTTTATAACTTAGCAAACTGAAGTTCAAAGGAGTTAAGTGAATTGCCCAGAGTCACATAGATTGCATGTATCAAAGGGGGGAGTTGAACCTAGGCCATGGAAAGGTAGAATCAATGATTTTTCCACATTCCTATGTAAATAATGACACTTGTACTTGTATTGAGTTTTTAGCAGAACTCCAAGAGAATGTCATTGATGCCATTTAAACCTAAAGGGAAAAGTTGCTTTTTGTTTTTAAATTGAAACATTCTACCCCCAAATAAAGCTGATCCTTATCAATTCATACAGAGAGGATTTTTTAAAAGGGTGGAAGAACATTCAGGCATAGGATATCCTCATTGAAAGTCCATAGTGTTTAGGACTCCAAACAACTTCTAAATGTCTTCATCATTTCACAGCAGTCATCAGGGGCAATCAATACAGCAATGACAGTGAGAGACCCTGGGAACCCAAGAGAGAGAAACTGTAGCAGTGACTGACAGCTATCTGCAAAATAGCCAGTGCAATCCCCCTGACAAGTTGGAGTTTCCAGGAAATGATTCAGAGCTTGAATGTGTGCAGGATCAATAAATATGTATTGTAAATTTATGGGCTATGCTGTTTCTTCCACAATTTGTTTAAAATTATTTCCCACTCCTATGTGGAGTGTCCTTCATTTACCAGTATTAAGGGAATCTAATAAAAGGTTTCTGAGAAGAGACAAAAGTCTGTATTAAGAAAAAAAAGGAAAAATGGTGGGTGCCCTGGGACTAGTCAGTGAGCTACTGGGTCATATGACAGACAGTAGCATTTTCAAAGCAAAGGTTTGCAAAGAGACTTGAGATCCAAATTCCTCAGTTAAGAGTATTATAAAGGACTAGCACGGAGAAAGGGAATTGAATGGCAGAAGCCCTGCTCTTAATTGACATACAAACTGCTGTTCTTCAGGATGAGAAAAAAACTTAGTCCACATCAAAAGCATTAAATTGAAGGATATATTATTAAAATCACCAAGAAAGCAGCCACTACACATAATTACATTTGTCATCATTCAGATAAATGAACATGTATAGAAATATTAAGCAGGGTATTCACAGGTAGGAAACCTATGTGTCCAGGAAGGACAGATGAGAGGGTTCCTACCTTGAGATGCATTGCTGTTTTTTTTTTCCTTTTTTTCCTCAGAATGTAATGAATATCCCTATACTTCCCCCATGTTTTTTTTTTTATTTTTCTCTCCATCTGACTGAACTTTATCCTAAACAACCAGCCCACCTCTTATATCTATGTACAATATGAAAGACACAAAATCCTTTTAACCTGGGGCATCAACCATGCCCAGCTCTAATACCCTGCTTTTTCAAATCCCCTCTTCCTGCTCTGGAACTTGGTAATTCCGGTGCAGGAGTGGGGGATAAGACAACAGTAATGAGCCATCATCCTCTCTTCCAATGTTCACTCCAAACTTTGTCATCATGTGTCTCTCATCATCGACCTCCTGCTTCACAAATCCCATGAATTGGCAAACATTACATCTTGCAGGCAAAGATGACCTCATTTTTGTATATGTATCCTTAGCACATGGCACTGTGTACAGCACCCAAAAGTAATCATTTGCTTATAAGTTAAACTGAGTTGTAACAATTAAGGGGTGTGTGTGTGTGTGTGCGTGTGCGTGTGTGTGTGTATATATATATATATAAAGCAAACATTAAAAATACTATAAAATGCTTATTATTATTGGGGTTCTGGTGCTGGGAGCAGTGTCTGCTTCCTCTTATTACTGGAAATAGAAAATAGCATCTTTGGAGCACCAGGTAGCACGGCGAGTAAGAGCACAGGCTCCAGTGTTGAGAAGACCTGGAGATCGAATCCCGGGCTCAGACACTTAGCACCCACCCAGAAACACCTGGCCGTGTAACCTTGAGCAAGTTACTTAACCCCAATTGCTTAGGGGTGGCCAGGTGGCTCAGCGAGTAAGAGCACCGGCTCCAGTGTCGGGATGACCTGGATCAAATCCAGGCTCAGATAGTCAGCACCACACCCAGAAATAACTGGCCTTGAGCAAGTTACTTAACCCCAATTGCTTTTTAAAAAGAAAATAGCATCTTTGTTATTTTGAAGAAAAAATGCAGAATTTTGAGTCAGAGCCCTTGGGTTCGAATGTTGGTCATGGACCTTATTTCTACACAACAGTGGGTTAGTAAAGATTTACTGCTAGGTTAAACAACACTGCTATAAGGATCAAGGAAGATGTTGGAATAGAAAACCTTAAAATACTACGCAATGCTAGATTGTTATAATAATGCTTATTTTATTATAAAAGATAGTAGGTATCATCTTTGTAACTTTAAAGAAAAGGTGCTGAATTTGGAGTCAGAGTATGTGGCTTCAAATCTTGGCTATGGATTTTGTTTTTATCTTTGGATAACAGTACGTGTCACATTATTATGGTACTGTAAGGGTTATGGGATTTAGAGATCTCCCATGCCCCATGGACGTTCTGACATAGCAGAGCAAGAGAAAGTGAAAAGCCGAGCTAACGGTCCTGTGGTTGGCAGTTGGCGGCGGTTGCCTTTTTTTTTTTTTTTGAGTTAGGACCCCTGCTGAGCACTGCCAGGGGCCGGAGCTGCTGGGAGCAGGACTTTCTGCTAAGGACTCCTGCTGAGCACTGCCAGGGGCCGGAACTGCTGGGAGCCCGCTTCCAGGACGCTGGGTGGTTGCTGTGAGTGGGGAGAGGAGGACCTTTGCCTGAGGTAGCCTGTTCTGTTTTAAAGGCTTGAAAATGTGGGTGCTTTCTACTTTATCCACCTGTGCCAATATCATAACTACTCTGATGGCTTTCACTTTCTGGTTTTGGGACTCAGTCTTTTGGTATCTTAATAAATTTTCTAGTTTATTTCCCCAAATGGCAAACCTGACATATTTTGTGATGGATAATAATATCAGCATATTTGTAATCTCTATAGGCATTGTGAATATGGAATTGCTGATACATTTGGCGACGAGGATGGGATCACAAAATGTCAGGCCTCTATTTGGAAGCAGTGGGGCTTTAGAGGGAGAAATGGCTATTCCAGGATGGGAGGATTTGCCTTCTTCCTCTCTAGCCAGAGAATGGGCTAAAAGCACAGGGCCCTGTTAAAACTGGGAACCAAGGCTAAAAGAGGGAGAACCTGCAGATTTGGAAAGATGTTTGAAAGCAATACCCATAGAACCAGGCAAAGAACTGGCAGGAGTGTGCAGGAGAGGCTGGGTGCTGCTAACAAATTATCGCCTTATGTGTAAAAGTAGGGATAAGCTGCTGAAGGAAAGAGCTAGGATGGCTAGGGAGTCAGCTGGTTTGCCTGAGGATTCTTTTGTGTCACAGTACTCAGAAGAGCAAACTGGAGGGACTCATGTGGTCCAGGAGCAAGCTACTGTTCATGTAGCTAAAAGGAAGCAAAAAACTAGCAGAAGGAATGTGCATGCAGCTTTTGTACAGGCTGGGCAGAGTTGCCCTGACAGCTTCCAGGAGAATGTGTGTGAGGAGAATGGAACAAGGTTAGATGAGGAGTCTCCTAATGTAGAAGCTCTCCCCATACTAAGAAGAAGGCAGGAGAACCACCAAGGCAAAACAGAGTCCAGGGAGATAATTGAGGATTTCACTCAACAGGAGATCACTGATATATTGAGTAGATTTACCCAAAGAATGGGGGAGTCTTTAGTGTCTTGGATAGTAAGAATCACTGATGAAGGCGCTGGAGGAATAACACTGGACAATGAGGACTGTTTAAAATTCATAAGTATCAGTCAGAATCCTTTTGTACACCAGGCTTTTAGGGATCACCATATGCAAGGAGGAAATAACAAAACGAATCTTCTAGCTTTAGCTGCAGAAGGTTGCAAAAAGCAATATCCAACTGAATCTATGTGGCCTAGGGGAGACAGACCCTGGTACTCACTTAGAGACTGTATGAGAAAACTAAAGGAGGAGGTAATGAAAACTGCTATCCTGATTGGAGATGCAAATGCATATTATGATACCCCCCTAGGAGTTCCTCATAGAAATATCATAGTGAAGACGGCTCCTCCTGCATATAAGCACCTAATTCTGACTCTTTTAATTGGAGAAATAGGGCACCCTCTTTCAGAGGTGCTGGATAAGATTTCACAATTAAGCGATTTAGGGGAATGGGAAAAAGACAAATTGCCTCGAGAGAGAAGACTAAACAGCCAGAGGATTCAGAGACAAAATAGACCCACAAGAAGGGAACTGTTCACTGCTCTATTAAGAGCTGGGGTGGACTTTAGAAGAATAGATGGTATTCCAACTGAAGAGCTGCATAGGCTGTACCAAGAAAAGGTACTTAGCATTAGAATGAACAGGGAAGCAGGAACCACCCCTGCAGGTATTTCTGAATCTGAATCTTTGTATCCAAGTTTGCCCCACCTTCAGGGGGAATAGGAGATAGGCCAAGCCCCAGCCCAGATAAAAGAAATATGCAGAAGAGATTGCAGACCCCATATTGGTTTAACAATATATTGGAAGAATGGATCAACTACTGTGACTAGGGCACTGATTGATACTGGGGCTGAGGCCACACTTATCTATGGAAACCCTGATAAGTTTAAACATGGAACTCCTATTACCATCACAGGTCTAGGAGACACTGAAATATCAGCCAGACAGGTTAAAATAACAATGAAAATTGGGCAGTTACCTAAGAAGGAATATGCTGTGGTTGTTGTACCCATTCCTGAATACATCATTGGAATAGATGTATTGAGAGGCATGACTCTGAATTTACCTGAAGGAAGATACCAATTTGCTGTGAGGAAGATAGGAATTAATACAGTTTTAGTAGGAAAACTAAAAATGGACCCAATCACTTTACCTGAACCTTCTGAAGTAATTACTTTAAAACAGTATCTTGTGCCAGGTGGGCAAGATGAAATTGCCACTACTATAAAGGAATATGTTGAAGCAGGAGTGTTAGTCCCTACAACCACAAGATGGAATAATCCTGTCTGGCCAGTAAGAAAATCAGATGGGACATGGAGAATGACTGTGGATTATAGACAGTTGAATAAGGTGACTCCTTCTTTGTATGCTGCTGTTCCAGATACCATCACCTTAATAGAAAGGATCCAGAAATATGATGGGACTTGGTATGCAGTTATTGACTTGGCAAATGCCTTCTTCACCATCCCAATAGACTCTAAACAATGGGACCACTTCGCTTTCACTTGGCAGGGTAGACAATATACTTTCACTCACTTGCCACAAGGGTACATACATAGCCCCACTATTTGTCACAGGATTGTGGCTGAACAGTTGGATGAATTAAAGCTACCTGGTGTACAGCTTACCCACTACATTGATGATATCATGATACAGGGAAAAGATGTGAAAGAAGTGGAAAGGAGTTTGACCCTTCTAATTGAGCATATGAAAAGTAAAGGGTGGGAAATTAACCCTGCAAAGGTTCAAGGACCAGCTCAGAATGTGAAGTTTTTGAGTATACAATGGAACAAGGGGCTAAGGGAGATTCTTCCTCAAGCCCGACAAAAGATTAAGGATTTTCCTACCCCTACCAATAAGAAGGAGGCCCAAAAGTTCATAGGATTGTTTGGATACTGGAGGCACCACATTCCACATTTGGGACAGATTTTAAAACCTTTATATAGAGTCACACGGAAGAAATATGAATTCGATTGGGGACTTGACCAGAGTAAAGCTTTTGAAGAAGCCAAGGCTGCCATACAATTGGCCCTAGATTTGTGGCCCATGCAAAATGGTCCAGTGGAATTGCAAGTGACTGTACAAGATGATTATGCAAACTGGAGCTTATGGCAAAAACAACAAAGCCGAAATGTACCTTTGGGATTTTGGTGTAGGAAACTCCCTTCATCTGGAGTCCAGTACACACCTTTTGAAAAGCAGTTGTTAGCTGCATATTGGGCTTTGGTGGAGACTGAACAACTGACTGTGGGCCATGAAGTGATATTAAGACCTGGAATCCCAATTATGACCTGGGTAATGAGTACCCCAGCTCCTCACAGAATTGGACATGCCCAAGAGGTTAGTACAATCAAATGGAAGTGGTATATTCAAAATAGAGCGAAAACAGGCAAAAGCAGAGTCTCTGCTCTGCATGAATCTATAGCAAGCATAGAAATTGAGAGGAATGACACACCCCCTGAGCCAAAGCAACAGTTGGTACAGTCCACTGTAAAATGGAATGAGGGATATGATGTATTAACTGAGGAACAAAAGAGACATGCATGGTTTACTGATGGGACAGCAAAATATTTGGGGCAAAAAAGACATTGGAAAGCAGTGGCCTATAACCCATGTACTAGAAGGACTTTGGAAAGTACTGGGATAGGTGCAAGTAGCCAATATGCTGAACTTATGGCAGTATATCAAGCCATCAAAATAGAACAAGGAGGACAGTGTCATATATTCACTGATTCATGGGCGGTAGCTAATGGGTTAGCTACATGGATGCCCATGTGGAAAAATGAAAATTGGGAAATTCATGGTAAACAAGTCTGGGGCAAAGAATTATGGGAAGATATCTGGAACATGTCTTTGGTCACTGACTTGTCAGTTTTTCATGTAGATGCTCACGTGGCCCCCACCACACCAGAACGTGAGTACAATGCTCATCTTGATCGACTGGCAAAGATTGCTACTGAACGTATTGTTCCTACTTTGACAACAACTGATGATCCGGTATTAGCAAAATGGGTCCACCAAACGGCAGGCCATTTGGGGGTCCAGGCCACACACCAGTGGGCACAAGATCGAGGTATTAGTATCTCTCATTCACTGTTAAAACAGATAGCAGAAGAATGTCACATATGTCAATTGGAAAAGGAGCGAACTGTTCCTCGGGTAATAACTGGAGAGATAGCAAGCGGAAAAGTCCCAGCCCAAATCTGGCAAATAGATTATATTGGTCCACTACCACTGGATAAAGGATGCAGATTTATATGTACTTGTGCTGATACCTATTCAGGTGTACTAGTAGCTTGTCCTTATAAGAATGCAACCCAGAAAAACACTTGTAAAACCCTAGATCTCATAAGTCTATATTATGGAACCCCAATGCAGATTCAAAGTGACAATGGGTCACATTTCAAAGGCAATGAAATGAAGAAGTATTATATACTAAACAATATAGAATGGATATATCATATTCCATATTATCCAGAAGCATCTGGGTTAATTGAAAGAATGAATGGATTACTGAAAGAACAGTTGAGGAAGTTAAGTTCCAATAATTCATATCAACATTGGAAGGATAATTTGTTCATGGCTTTGCGTAATTTGAATAATAGACCATTGGGAGGAAGTACACCTCTAGCCAGAATGATGACCCCCAATCTGCAAATTAGAAAACAACAAACACACAAGATCCCAAATATTGAGTATTGGACCTTGAGGCCAGATGTCCCAGCACCGTACCCAGGACCACCTGGTTCGGTGGGGTATGATTTTCATTGTTTAGAGGACTTTTGGTTGGACAGGAAAGAAGTAAGAAAAATTTCCACTGGGATATGCATAAGAATCCCTAAAAATCACTTTGGACAGATTTTACCCAAATCAGGATTAGCAGCTCAAGGAATACATGTATTGGCTGGAGTAATAGATTCTAATTATCAAGGAGAAATTGTTGTAACATTCCAGAATTTAGGTGAGGGGCCCATACAGATTCACAAGAATGATGGGATAGTTCAAGTGATTATCATTCCTTGTAAAACAATGCCACTTGTAAAAACTGACCCTCCTTCCAAAATAACTGTCACAGGAACTGAAGGATTTGGTTCTACTGATAGAATAAAACCAGGAGCTAAAGTATGGGTAAAACGGAAGCCACATGATGTTCCAAAGGCTGCAGAGATTATAGCATATGGGAAGGATAACACTGTAACTATTGTTTATTCTGGAGAAGATGATTACAAAATTGTACCCTTAAATCATTTATTCTACCGTGAGTGAGGCTACAATAGTCTGGTTATTGTTCTTGATTTTTTGTTTGTTCACCTTGTTTGTTAGATTTGTTTCCACAGGTTGGTACCCTCCATCTGTAGATGCCTGATAGCTTAAGCTGGATGTCACCCCCTGTCTGCAACTGTGATGTGTCACCCTTGGACCTGGCATCAAGCATATTAAGAACTGACCTCTCAAATGGGACCCCTAAGGACAGGGACAGCTCGACATCCGATTTCAGCAGCAAGTAGCCATAGAAGAAGAGATCTTCACCCCTTACCACAAGATTTTGGGGCCCATTTGTTCGGGGTGGGGGTAATGATGGGGAGCTTGTGCTCAAGCCCCACCCTCAAATATGGTTTTTTGTGTTTATTGTGTGCTATTCTTGTTATATTGTTGTGAAATTTTGTTGACACCAGTTATTCCTACTGTATTTTTGCCAAGTAAGGAACATGAAAGATCTTGGGGCCGAATGTAAGGGTTATGGGATTTAAAGATCTCCCATGCCCCATGGACGTTCTGACATAGCAGAGCAAGAGAAAGTGAAAAGCTGAGCTAACGGTCTTGCGGTTGGCAGTTGGTGGCGGTTGCCTTTTTTTTTTTTTTTTGAGTTAGGACCCCTGCTGAGCACTGCCAGCGGCCGGAGCTGCTGGGAGCAGGACTTTCTGCTAAGGACTCCTGCTGATGACTGCCAGGGGCCGGAGCTGCTGGGAGCGCTCTTCCAGGACGCTGGGTGGTTGCTGTGAGTAGGGAGAGGAGGACCTTTGCCTGAGGTAGCCTGTTCTGTTTTAAAGGCTTGAAAATGTGGGTGCTTTCTACTTTATCCACCTGTGCCAATATCATAACTACTCTGATGGCTTTCACTTTCTGGTTTTGGGACTCAGTCTTTTGGTATCTTAATAAATTTTCTAGTTTATTTCCCCAAATGGCAAACCTGACATATTTTGTGATGGATAATTATATCAGCATATTTGTAATCTCTATAGGCATTATGAATATGGCATTGCTGATACAGGTACCTTTCGACTCCCAATCCTATGATTTGTATTACATTATTCTGGATTAACCCATTCTGGTGACTCTTTCCCAATGACCTCTTTTAGCCATGTGAGCCCCAGGAAGCTAAACTAGCATCTAGGAACTTGGCAGGGACATAATCTTCCCCAAATTCTTCTTCTTGAGGAGGAAGGAGGGAAGTAGGGAAGAAAGGAGGGAAGGAAGGAGGGAAGGGAGGGAGGGAGGAAGGAAGGGAAGAAGGAAGGAAGGAAGGAAGGAAGGAAGGAAGGAAGGAAGGAAGGAA
>NW_027186352.1:18415421-18466448 GCF_028583685.1 Petaurus breviceps papuanus
GAAGGAAGGAAGGAAGGAAGGAAGGAAGGAAGGAAGGAAGGAAGGAAGGAAGGAAGGAAGGAAAGGTTGTGTAACCTTGGTCAAGTGATTTCACATCTCTGAACCTCAATGTTTTCAAATGTAAAATGAACAGGTAGCATTTAATCACTCTAAGTTCCTTTCCCTCTCAACTAAATGAATCGATCTGGATTTTTATTGAAAATGACTCAATAAGGGACCAGCCCACTTATCCTGAGGGAGGTAGAAGATACAGGAAGGCATGGGCAGATGACTTTCTGAGTGAATTACAGAGAACAAAGATCGTTTTTTGTCTTCTGGATAACCCCCAGAGTTAAGCTTGACACTAAATCTAAGCCCAATTTTTTTGGTGATGTTAGGGAAATGGAGTACTGAGATGAAGGCCTAATTTTTTTCTATTGCCAAGCTCCTTGCAGTATCCTTGGCTCATCATAGACTTGAACCAGCTCTGTGTTTGGGGTGGGCCAGAGGTGATGATGTTTGAGGCTTCAAGGCTTGAGCAATTCGCAGAGAATAGAGAAGAAGGTAATTCTGTGGACTAAACTACTAATTCAAACTGGGTGATTTGTTGCATTTCCTTTTGAATCTTGGATACATTATTTCACAACAAGCATCCATGATGCAGTGGAGAGAGCAGGTCTTGAAGAAAGAGCAGGTCTCTCAGCTTTTTCCTCTGACAAATACAGGCTGCATAACCTTGAGCAAATCACCTGATTCTGACCCCTCCAAACCCTGGGCAACACTTGAAATTGAGGAACATTTGCTGAGCTCATTTTGTAGAGGAATCTATCACAGAGAGAAACTCTCTGTGAGAGTTCCCTATACTGATGAAATCCCAGGTCTATTGTGTGTGTGTGTGTGTGTGTGTGTGTGTGTGTGTATTTAAAAGATAATTCACAGCTGCACTCTGTATAAAACACAAATTGTCTGTGGTAGCATCTGGAACAGAGTTTCCTAGGTGACCTCTACTCACTGGGAAGGAAACTAAATCAGTGACAACTGGGAGTATTTGGAAAGCCTTTTAGCAAACCTGAGAGAGGAGCTAACTGAAAATCTGCTGACGCTAACAAAAGGCAAAAGACTGAACAGAAATATCAAAATTTGAAAATATAACCTAGTAGATATGGAGATCGAGCATGGATATTCAATTCAGAAACTAAATTAAGGGGAAAAAGAAACGAGAGAAGACACAGAGGAGAAAGAGACAGAGAGTGAGACATAGAGGAAAAGAGACACAGAGTGAGACCTAGAGGAGACAGAGACAAATGGAAACAGAGGGGGAGAATAGGGGAGAAGGAGAGAGAGAGAAGACAGAAAGAAAGACAGAGAGAGAAGAAATATGGCAAAGTGGAAAGAACACTGGGTTTGTAGTGAGAAGATGTGACTTCAAATACTAACTTTATTCTATGATTTTTTCATCTATAAATGATCTGATTCTCTGTGACTTATTAATAAAATAAGAGGATTGGGTTCCTAGGCTCTGAAGTTCCTTAAAATTCTCAGAGAATTACCCCAATGAAACTTTCATAGTCATGACAATCAAACTGTCAATTAGCAATCCACTATGTCTTTTCACTTACAGAGGGAAACCACCCAATAAAACAAATTGTGAAGTCTCAAAATCTGGCCATGCCTCCCCTTACTCTCTTCTATTTCTTTCCAGTCTGGGTTTGTGAGTAGAGGAAATTGAATGAAGATAAAGCATTTAAAGTTCTCACACTCTTGGGAAACGGATAAGAAAAAATATATTTGGTATAATAGTTGTTTCCTACCAAGAGCCAGTATTATTTTTAGGGCTAGGGATACAAATATGCCTGGCCTAGGATCACACAGCTAGTAAGTGTCTGATGCCAAATTTGAACTCAGGAAGATGAATCTTCACTTCATCCTCTGGAACTCTATCCACTGGGCCACCTAGCTACCTACAAATGCAAGGGATGCAAATGTTAAAAAGGTACAATCCCTGCCCTTAAGATGGGCATATTTTTATAGTAGAATGCAACAGGAATAGAGCAGAAGGGAAAAAAAGGTTGATATTTGATTCTAGGGAAAGAGTAAAGGCTCAAAGATGTGACTGGATAAACTATTTAGCTAAACCCAGTTGGTATCTGGGGGCAGGCAATAATTGCAGTTAGTAATCTACTGATTTATACTCCATGAATTACCAATCAACTGTGTTGGATGGAACTCTGAAGGTGAGTGGAGTAACTTCCCCAGGGACTAGGAAACAGATATAGGAAGACTCAATCATGGATGAAGTTTCAGTTTTCAGGCTTAGTTTTGAGGATGCTGCTAAAGGTAGAGATAAACAGGTGCGTGGAAGCAGGAAGGTGTGAGAGCTCTTTAGGCTGGCTAGCATTTGAATCAGAAGTCCAAGCATGGCAGCTACTATCAATTATTAAGAATAGATGAGGGGAAGTGGACCCAAGGTGGTGGAGTAAAGGCAGGAATTCTCTTGAGCTCTCCCCTCAATGTCCTCCACATACTTTTAAATAATGATTCAACAAATTCTTGAGTGGTAGAACCCACAAAAATAGGGTGAAACAATTTTCCAGCTCAATACAACTTAGAAAGTTGGCAGGAAAGGTCTGTTACATCAGGGTGACAGAGGTGCACAGTTTGGTGTGGGCTTTACCAGCAGCCTGGGTCCCACCAACCTGGGGGCATGCCTTAGGGTATAAATCTGTGACAGCAGCAGTGGTTTCCAGACCTCTCGTCCACAAATAGTAAAAGGATTGGACAATGGGTCAGAAGAAAATTTACAGGAATCCTTTTACTGGGACCAGGGGCAGGACTCATTTGCATTGCCTATACTTGGATCTGAGTTGCAGTCCCATATCTCAGTCTCAGTAAGAAGAGGCCACTAGAGCAGCAGAACTTGTGGTTGCAGGGGAGCAGGGACCCTGGTCACAGGTCCATGGTTATAAATAGAGTTTGTGGTCACTCACAAACCAGTGCACAGTCCAGGAGACTAGTAAACACATCTCTCCCTAGATTATTCACCTTGGAAGAGCCAAAAACTTACAGGTCCCCAGAATTACATCTGAGAAAAGTAGGACAAAAAACTTCTGAATCTTGGGACAGTGAGCCCTCCACACTGGAAGTAGAGCCTCTCTTTAGCATAAATTTAAAAGTCAAAGAATGGGATGGAATATGAGCAAACAACAGGAAAAAATAAACCTGACCATAGAAAGCTACTAAGGTGACAAGGAAGACCAAAATATGCTCAAAAGAAGACAGCAAAGTCAAAATTCCTTCTTCCATAGCAAAGCAAAATAGGAATTGGTCTCAGGACATGGAGGAGCTCAAAAAGGATTTTTAAAATCAAGTAATAGAGGCAGAAGAAAAAATTGGGAAGAAAAATAAGAGGGATACAAAAAATCATGAAGAAAATAACATTAAAAAAAACAGAATAGGCTAAATGGTAAAAGAGGAACAAAAATCCAATGAAATAAGCCTTGAAAAGTAGAATACCCCAAATGGAAAAAGATATTCAAAATTTTATTGAAGAGAACTACTTAAAAAGCAGAATTTTTCATACTTAAAAGGAGTTACAAAAGCTAACTGAAGGGGCGGCCAGGTAGCACAGCGAATAAGAGCACCAGCTCCGGTGTCAGGATGACCTGGAGATTGAATCTGGGCTCAGACACTTAGCACCCACCCAGAAACACCTGGCTGTGTAACTTTGAGCAAGTTACTTTACCCCAATTGCTTAGGGATGGCCAGGTGGCTCAGCGAGTAAGAGCACTGGCTCCAGTAGCTGGGATGACCTGGAGATCGAATCCCGGGCTCAGACACTCAGCACCACACCCAGAAACACCTGGCCATGTAACCTTGAGCAAGTTATTGAACCCCAATTGCTTAAAAAAAAAGCTAACTGAAGAGTATAATTGTTAAAAGTTAGAACTGGTCAAATAGAAGGTAATGACTCTATGAGACACCAGGAAACAACCAAACAAAACCAAAATAATGAAAATAATAGAAGAAAAATGTGAAATGTCTCATTGGAAAAAAACAACTGATGTAGAAAATAGATCCAGGAGATATAATTTAAGAATTATTGGACTACCTGAAAGTCATGATTCAAAAAGAGCCTAGACATCATCTTTCAAGAAATGATCATGGTAAACTGTCCTGGTATTCTAGAACCAGAAGGTAAAACAGAAATTGAAAGAATCCACCAATCAGCTCCTAAAAGGGACCTCAAAATCAAAACTCCCAGGAATATTATAGCCAAATTCCAGACCTCCCAGCTCAAAAAGAAAATCCGGTAAGCACCCAAAAAAGAAAAAAAACTCAAATATAATGGAATCACAATCAGGATAACACAAAATTTGGCAGTTTCTACATTAAAGTATCTGAATGCTTAGAATATGATATTTCAAAAGATAAAAGAGCTAGGATTACAAGCAAGAATCACCTACATAGAAAACCTGAGTATAAGCCTTTGGGGGGGGGGGGACGGGGAGTGTTGGATATTCATTGAAATAGAAGACTTTTAAGCATTCCTGATGAAAAGATCAGAGCTGAATAGAAAACTTGACTTTCAAATTCAAGATGCAATAGGAGTTAAACAGGAAAGAGAAATCATAAGGGATTAAATAAGGTTGAACTCTTAATATTCCTACATGGGAAAATGATATGTATAACTCCCAAAATCTTTCTCATTATTTGGACAATTAAAAGGATTATACATAGACGGAAAGCAGGGGTATGAGTGGAATGTGACGGGATGATTATCCACCAAATACAATTAAGGGATGAGAAAGAAGAATACACAGACAGAAGGGGAAGTGGAGAGGTAGAATGGGATAAATTATCTGACATAAAAGAGGTCTGAAAGAAATTTTACAGTGGAGGGGGAAATGGGGAAGGGGAGATGGGAATATATGAACGATACTCTTCAGAATGAGCTGAAAGAGGGTTGTAGAAATTTATCACACCATACAGGAAAGTAGGAAGGGAAGGGCATAAGTGGGGGGGAGGGGGTGGAGCTGATAGAAGGGAGGACAGTTTGGAGCATATGTATGGTTATCCTTTGTTTCCAAAGAGGGTCAAAATGACATCACTATGTTAAAATCAAGTTACAATGCTTCTAATTGTGACATCAGACAAATATGAGCTCAGAAGTCAAATACATATGATCTATATAAACATTTAAGGTAGTTTCTCTAAATTTCTGAATAAATTCTCTACAACTAGTCACTCCTTACCCTTCTCTTACTTTTTATAAGAAAGAGAAGGTGTTGGAGAAATATCATTAAACTTAAAACTCTTTCTAATATCACCAACTACTTATCAATACCCTAAAGAATCTCTGTCCACTGAACATGTCTTCTTTCACATACTCATTTTACCACACACTTACTATGTCCAAAAGAAAAGTATCTTTCCTCCCAATTTATCTACTTTACCTGATTTCCCTATGTTGGTTAATAGCACTGATATATGGCCAGTCACTGATAATTTTGCTATCATCATTGACTCTGGTTTTTACATTCCTTAAATCTAATGAGTTTCCAGAGCATGTCAATTATTTCTTTGAAACAAGTATTATTTCCATCCTCTCCAAATTCTAGTTCAGATCCTTATTATAAGCTATTAATATATTCTCTAACTTTTTTTCTTATCATGTCTTCACTTCCAATCATTGATGTTAACAGATTCTTAAAAGATCATACTTGCTTTACAATGAAGTGTGAGCTTTGAAATTTAATTTATTCTAGAACTCTTCATTATAGAAGCAACAACCACTTGTAAAGGTTTACTAGTTGTCAGGTACTATGCCAACTGAAAGACATTCAAAGAAAGGCAAAATCATATGCCTTGTATTAAAGGAGCTCGCAATCTACAGTGGAGACACTTAAAAATACATGCATGATATATAAAGTATAAATGGGAAGCAATTTTAAAAGCTATGATTTCTTGAAGATTTGGGGATAGATGGGATGTAAGAAATCATAGCTTGATAAAGTAGATATTTCACATTTGTTTTCACTCATCCATTCATTAGAAAAAAACAAAAACTGTGTTATTTTTAAGAATGAAAAATAAAATACGGAAGCATAAACTGTGGTTCTCAGTCATTTTCATAAGACAAATCAAGAGACAAAATCCCTGCTTTTCTTCTGCTAGAATTCAGTTCTCCTTATTAGAGTGGGCAACATTCTCCACCCCGTGGCAGGTTGTGACATCAGTGATACAAAATAATTAATACAAATGATTCATTGGTTTCAACATTCTAAAAAGACAATTGAAGATAAAGGATGGCAGACCCATAAATTTAGACCTGGGAGCGACCTACCTCAGAGTCTATTTAGACCAATTTTCTTGTTTTACAGATGAGGAAAATGAAGTCTAGAATGGGTTAAGTGACCTATCCAAAGATACACCGCTGAGGAATCACTCCAGGTCCTCTGAATCCAAATCCAATGTTCTTTCTATGGCACAACAAATGGTATAAGACTAAAACAATACTCATTAAAATATAGCCTTCTGAGGTTCCCCTGTCTGTGATCTTTCACTCTTTCTCTCCTGCTGCAATTACAGACCTTTTACCTTTTTGTCCTACAGTTATCAAAGGATTCTATCATCAGGCATTTTGTTAAAGCCACAGACCTACTTTGGAATAAAAGATAAGACCTTGTTTACAAAAACAGATTAAGAAGATCAGAGACAATCAGGACCTCATAATGGTGAACTTTCACCCTTTGAATCAAAACAAGAGAAGTACTGCACCATATGACAAAGATAGAAATGTTTCAGTGCCCAGGTCCAGGAGAACATAACCCTTCACTTATCAAGGGCAGCACAGCTCAAGTCCTTTGATATCAGTACTCATTATCGGTGATTCCCTGGCCCATTATCTATATTCTCAGGATTCCAGTTCATGGTCACAGAATTCTAGATCTCAGTAAGTTCTTCAGCTTCAATTTATAACCTAAAGATGGAAATGGTGCTCATGTTAGCAAACATATCCGTATGGATGCTGTAGCAAAAAATCCCTAACCAGCCAAGTTTTTAGTATTTAGGAAAACTAGGGCTTTTGTTATCGATTTTTAGAGTCTCAGTATATGATCTATATAATATATTTTAATAATCCTCTGTATGCATATTTCATAAATATATGAAATGTATAGCAAAAGGTTTAGAAAGAAATGAAAAAGACATAGATCAATTTGATGGTAGATTTTGATTTAATCAACTTGAATGTTTCCTTCATGGTACAGAACCAAAACTTCCCTTGTTGGGCTCTCTATCCACGTCATTCAGGAAGTCACTACAAAGGGTCTATCAAACATTCATAGAACCTTCTTCAGATTCTCTTGAGATCATAAGGATACCAATGAAGCACAAAGAATATCCTCTGTTTATAGACATGTGACCTACCCATTTTCTTTTTCAATCATGTATTTGTTAAATGACATCCCTACCTCAAATTCCATTTCCAAATTCTTTCCTTGTATGTGATACAGTCTATCATCTAACATGTATTTCTCTATTACATTTTGAGCGATTCTTAATGTCAGTTCATCAGATTCTGTAATATTCAATAATATGCCCTATGGTTTCTGCTTATATTTTTGAGCATGCTTGCTCTATTAATACAAACAAAAATGTGTCTGGCACATAGTAAATAGATTATGAATTCTGATTGACACATCATGTGATATAATTATACCTAGTTTGAGATTTTAGTTCAATTTAAGTCAAATTTCAAACTATTCCTCCTTAATCGTCTTGTGCCATTGCTAATCCTAACTACTTAAATGTCAAACACCTAAAAGGTGCATCTCATTGTGCTATGTACTAAGGAAAATAAAGGAATAAATATAAGTTTATCTCTGCATGTATGCATGCTTTTTTTGGTGCAGTCAACGGCTAGGATAAGAAAATCATTTTACTAATCTTTACTAGCATTGCTGCAACACACAGGCCCAGAGAATTATCTAGAAAATGAGATTAAATGATTTTCTTGAGGAAAGTATATGTCAGAGAATTCATTTGAACTCATTGCTTCCATGATTATAGTGATGATACAGCTAACTAAAATCTATATGGAATTTTAAAGTATGAAACATACTTAAAACCTATTTTCTTATGTGAGACTCATAAGGACTCTGTGAAGGTCTAGGAATTTTAAGTTCAGAGACAGTTGACTTGTTCAGGACTGCACAGTATTAAATGCCTGAATATGAATGGGAGTCTAAATCTTCCTGCATGTGCAGAATTCTGAGTGTTTCCAAAATGAAGGCCCTCTACCAGCAGGGTGCGGGCAATCAGTAAACCAATGAGAGAGTGGGAAGATGGGCTTACCTCACCCCCCCAGTCCTCTGTGATAGCCAAACACTGAAATTATGTCTAACAAAGTCATCACCTTCACGCATTTTCTATCAATACTACAATACCCATACTCTCCCATGCTCAGGAAGTTAGATATCATAGTGTATATAGAGGGTGCTGGATATAAATCAGTCAGACCTGAGGTTAAACTTCTTGAGGAACTCACTATCTACATGACTCCAGACAAATTACCACATCTCAGCTTCAAGTCCTTCAATGACAGAATGGGGATAAAAATCGAACCTACTACCAGGATGGGTGCGAAGGCCAAGTAAATTAACATATGGAAAGCATTTTTGCAAACCACAAAATTCTGTAGAAATGTGATGATGAAGAAGAAGGAGACGAAAGAGAAGAAGGAAAAGAAGGAGAAGGAGAAGAAGAAGAGGAAGAAGAAGAAGAAGAAGACCCATACCTCTGCAAGCTCCTCTTCCATCCCTTTCTTTGGGAAGCATTGACCCATAATGCAGTAGCAATTTATTGTTTTTTCCCTCATTTTCATAAAGGGCCAATGATGTCGCAGGGTCATGTCTTGACTTATGCATGAATTGGATTTAAGTGAGGCAGAGCTGCTCAAAGTTGTTAGCCTTACCCTCTCTTCCTGAGTCATCAAAGTCCAGTGACAGGACAAAAGTCAAAACAGTTGTCTATCTCTTAGGGCATAGTGAATGACCTTAGCATCTTCGATATCTGACCAAGCTCTAAGGGCAGTTCTTGTCATATTATTCCTCTGCTAAATAAACTATGGTGATTCATTTAACATATAACTTGATTTTTCTTTTATCCTTTGCTATGATAAATTTTTGCATAATTTATATAATAAACATGATTACTGCCATATTACTTCAAGAACTTCTGCTGCTATCTCCTTCACACTTGTCTCACATGCAAAGGTGGTGTTACACTTTACCAAGGTTAATGCCTCTACTGACAAATCAATTCCGTCCTCTTCCACCTCTTCCAAAAGATTCCTGCCCCATTTCACCCCCAGCCTATCATTTATCTACAGTTTTTCTGTATCTGCTGGCCCTTTACTTATTTACCACAGATACCTTCAAGTCTCCTCTATTTAAAAAAAAGCCCTCACTTGATCTTTACATTCTGATTAAATATCATCCTATATCTATTCTGTGCTTTGTGGCTAAACCCCTTGAAAATGTCATCTATAATAGAAGTATCAACTTTCTCTCCTCTCACTCTCCTCTTAACCCTTACATTCCAGGTTCCAACCTCATCATTCCACCAAAATTATTCCTTCCAAAATTATGAATCCTCTCTTAATTAAAACATCTCGAGCACTTTTCTCAAATAGTGATTCTTCATGACCTGTCTTCATCCTTTATATGTTTAATAGTTCTCTTCTCCTTGATACTGTTTTCTTTCTAGGATTTTGGGACATCAATCTCTCCTGATTCTTCTATCTACCAGACAGTTCTGCCTCACTCTCCTTTGGTGGAATGTCTTCAAGATCATACCTCCCAAACACAAATGTCCTTAAGGTTTCTATCCCACATCGTCTTCCCTTCTCCCTCTATGAAACTTCAAGTAGTGATTTCATCATTTTTTAAATGCTTTATTAACTTCTGATTTACATCATCAGTTTCAGCCAGATTTTGAGTAACAAATTTTTCCCCATTTCTCCCCCACCCACCGCCCCAAAATAGCAGTCCCAGAGGATAACCCCTCCTCCAATCTGCTCTCTCCCACATTTTCCCCCATAACCCTTTCCACTTTTCCAGTGGATCTCTATGCCTCAGTGACTGCACGTCCCATTTCCCAATTACATGTAAGATGGTATTAATAATAGTATATATACACATATTTGAATATTTGATTTCAAAACTTTCAATTCCAGATTCATTCCCCTCCTTCCCCATCACCCACCCCTACTGGAAAGATACGCAGTTCAGTATAGGTTGCACATGTGTGGCTAATGCAAAACAATGACATAGTAGATACATTGTAAAAGACTGAGGACACTTCCCTCCCTCCCATCCCACCTCCCACCAGCTCTACTCTCCACTTTGATCCCATCTATTTTCAAAAGTGAGTGCTTCCAACCTCCCTCCCCCCCAGCCTACCCTCCCTTCTATCATCCCCCCTTTCATCCCCTCCCCCCCATTCTCCTGGAGGGTGAGATACCGTATTTAGTGTGTATTTCACTCCATCCTCAAGCCAAATTCAATGGGAATAAGATTGACCCATTCCCTTTTGCCTTCTTATTCTTCCCCTCCATTGTAACCATTTTCCCTTGCCTCTTCTGTATGAGATAGTTTACCCCATTCTGTCTCTCCCCATCTCCTCTCATTATATTCCCCTCACCTCTTAATTTCACCTTTTAAGTATCATTCCTTCCTGTTAAATTGGTCCTGTGCCCTCTATCTATGTATACCTGTAGACATATATACACACATTCACATATGTATTCATATGCCCATATACCCTAATATATAGACAAATATATGTATATATATTTCTAATCCCTTCAACTACTGAGAAAAGTTTCATAAGTTACAATTATTGTTTTTCCATGTAGGAATGTTAATAGTTCAACTTTGATAACTTGCTTATGATTCCTTTTCCCTGTTTACCTTCTCATTCTTCTCTTGCTTCTTGTATCTGAATGTCAAATTTTCTATTCAACTCTGGTTTTTTCATCAAGAATGCTTGAAAGTCCTCTATTCCACTGAATGACCAAATTTTCCCCTGAAACATGATACTCAGTTTTGCTGGGTAGGTGACTCTTGGTTTTAATCCCAGCTCCTTTGCCCTCCGGAATATCATATTCCAAGCCCTTCGATCCCTCAGTGTAGAAGCTGCCAGATCCTGGCTTATCCTGATTGTGTTTCCACAATATTCAAATTGTTTCTTCCTGGCTGCTTGTAATATTCTCTCCTTAATCTGGGAATTCCGGAACCTGGCTATAATATTCTTAGGAGTTTTCTTTTTGGGATCTTTTTCAGGAGGTGATCGGTGGATTCTTTCAACCTCAATTTTGCCCTCTGGTACTAAAACATCAGGGAAGCTTTCTTTGAGAACTTCCTGGAGGATGATTTCTAGGTTTTTACTTTGGTAATGGCTTTCAGGCAATCCAATAATTTTTAAATTATCTCTCCTGGATCTATTTTCCAGGTCAGTGGATATTCCCATGAGATATTTCACATTGCCTTCTATTCTTTCATATGTTTGGATCTGTTTAACAGCATCTTGATTTCTCATAAAGTCATTAGCTTCCATTTGCTCCAATCTAATTCTGAATCAATGATCCTCCTCATTGAGTTTTTGAGATTCTTTTTCCATCAGGAAAATTTGGCTTTTTAAGGCATTCTTCTCCTCATTGCTTTTTTGGGCCTCCTTTGCCATTAGAGTCAGTCTGTTTTTTAAGGTATTATTTTCCTCAGTCAGGCTATTGACTATCATTGCATCCTTTTCTTGCGTTGTTCTCATTTCTCTTCCCAATTTTTCCTCCACTTCTCTTATTTGGTTTTCAAAATCTTTCTTAAGGTCCTCTATGGATTGTAACCAGTTTTTATTTTCTTTTGAAGCTTTTGGTGCAGGAGTTCTGACTTCACTGTTTTCCTCCTGTTCCATGCTTTGCTCCTTTTTGTCCCCAAAATAGGAGTGTATTTTTGGAATCTTCTGTCTGCTTTATTTCCTTTGCCTGCTCATTTTGCCACTCAATTACTTGACTTATGGGATTTTTGCCACAGTAGGACTCTGCCACCAGACAGGGGAGCTTTCGTCTCAAATGCTGGGGTTTTCTCAGCTGCCAGAGGTATTAGATGGTTGCCTTCTCTGAGGTCTCCACATGCTCTGCCAAGCTGGACACACACCCCAGAACCTCCACCCTAGACTGCAATCCAGGTACAAGCAGGTGAAAGCAAGAGTGATTACCCCTCAGACTGGTGCTTGGTCCCCCTACACTCTGCAGGCCAGGAGCTGAAGTCACCACGTGGTACTGGCTGGCTGTGCCGGCTCCTCAGTGGCTTCTTGCCCTGGGGGTAAAAGTCACGCACTCCCACTTACTGGTCCCAAAGTCCAGACTGCACTGACCTCTCACTTTGTCCTTTGTGTCTATGTGTTGATAAATCTGGAAACGGCCACAGCTGCTACTGATCTGGAGTCCCTCTAGCCTGTGGCTGCTCAGGCCCGCCCTGGGCCTAAAGCCTCAGCGTGGGGCTGGGCTCAGCTCCCAGAGCGCTGTGCTGGATTCCTGCTGGGCTGTCCTCAGGTTAGCTTCTCTGTGTCATTTTGTGGGTTCTGCAGCTCCAAAGTTTGTTTAGAGTCCCCTTTTTACATGGATTGGGGAGGGTGGAAGCTGGAGTTGCAGGAAGGTCTTGCTTCTACTCTGCCATCTTGGCTCCGCCCCACTGAATGTGATTTCATCATTTCTTACAGCTTTAATTACTCTCTCTAGGCTATTGATTTTCAAATTCTTCTCTAATCTCTCTGCCAGCCTCCAATCTCAAATCTCTAAGTGCCTTCTAGAAATCTCAAACTGGATATTCAGAAGGAATCTTAAAGTAAATATATCCAAAATGGAACTTATTACCTATCCCTCTAAGCCCATTCCCTCCCATCTGACATTTTTTATGACTGTAAAGAGTAAAATCATTCTTCCAATTCTTCAGGCGTATAACTTAGGTGTCAACTTCCACTCTTTAATATATCTTATCCCCTATATTTAATGTTTTTGTCAAGACCTGCTGAATATACAATGTCCAGAGTATTTCAAATACCACTTCCACTCTCTCCTCTGAAAATACCACCACCTCCATGCATGCATTCATCACTTCATGCCTAGACTGTGGCAATGATCCAATGGTGTGGTATCTGTTTACAGTCTCCCCTTTCAATCCATCCTCCATTCAGTCATCAAAATGACTTTCTTAATAGGGATGTTGTGAAGCCAGACACGAGCAGGTTTCCAGAGGACTGCTGCTATGAACTACTTTGCAAGATTTTGATTTCATAGTATAGTAAACACTCTATTTGTTCAATAACAAATTAGAGCAAAACTTTCACAGAAAATCAAAGTACAGCATTCACAGCAACTTATCACTAAAATGGCCACAGAGTTTTCACCACAATGGCCATGTAGTTTTTAACAAAGTTCAATCATTTAGTCAATCAATCACTTAGTAATTCAATCACTCAATCATCTTTAAGGAGACTTGCCTCCTTAAGGGTCACAAAATATAAAAATCAAAGTTCTCCACTTATGGGGCACACTAAGTTACAGATCAGTCACTATTGAATCATCAGTCACTACTCAGTCATCAGTCACTATTCAATACCCTCTTAAGGGGTAGTGGACATAAGCCATCCACCCCTTGTTCACAACTAAATCACAATCTCCTCAGTCAGTACACAGTATCAAAGTAAAGTTTTCTTTCAGCTTGCATCGAGGCTGGGTCTCAGTTTCCATAGTTCCTCCTCCATGGTCCCAGCTGCAACTGTCACCTGGATTCAAAGGCAGGCAGCTCTCAGGTCCTTGTCCAGCTCCTTTGTCCAGTTCTTCATCCAATTCCCATTCCATATTGAAGCTCACAGTGTCCAATCCACCTCAAGTCCTTCACAGTTCCTATTTCTGGGAAGAAAAAGCTTGAAAGAGCCAAAATAATATCCATACACATTGCTGGCACCATCATCAATTCACTATCTGCCTGTGAAATCAACTCAGACCCACCAAAAAGATCTGAGAAATCAACACAAATCATCAGCATAGAAATCAACACAGACCCATAAATAAGGTCCAAGAGGTCAGCACAAATCATCAGTAAATCCCAGGACTCCAAAACCATCTTCCAGGACTTTTGTAAACATACAACCAGAAAATCCTCTTTCAGGGTTTCCAGTAAGGTCCCAGGGCTTCTGTACACAGTATCACAAACAAACATCAAAACAGACAGAACAGACAAACAGAGTGCCAGGACACCATATGTTTTCTCCTTCTTGACTCTGCCTCCACAGCACTCCTCTTCTTAACTCTTTCTGTCTCTAGCTCTGAGGTTCTCCTTATATAGTCATAAGCTCCTCCCCAAGATTTCACAAGTCCTAGGGTTCACAAGCTGTGGGGTTCGCATGTTCTGTTTCTTAACAGATTTAATACAAGGCTCAAAAGAAATTTGAACTAAAACCAGGTGTTAATTCAATATCTGAAAGGTGTGAACTACTTCTGTGCTTGCTATTACATGTGTCTATGACACCCCCCCCCATTCAAAAAATTCCAGTGGAATGCTAACACCTCCAGAATCAAACAAAATTCCTCTGCTTAGTATTTAAAGTCTTTGATAAACTAATCCACTTCTACTTTTCATGTCTACTTAAAGTTATTACTTATCCCATCCTCTAATCCAGTAGTACTGACCTTTCTACTGTTCCATGAAAGAGACACTTCATCTCTTGATTCTGGTCATTTTCTCTTGCTGTTTCCCTTGCTTGGAATGCTCTCCCACCTCATTTACACCTATTGACTTACCTGGCATCCCTTAAAAATTAACTAAAATCCTTTCTTCTATAGCAAGCCCCCTCCCCATTCTTTCTTAATTCCAGTGCTTTCTCTCTTTTGTTTGCTTCCTATTTATCCTTCATGTATCTTATTTATTTGCTTGTTGTCTTTCATTGCTTTTAGTATGCTTAGTGTTTGGTACACTACCTGGCACATAGTAGGTGCTTAATAAATTTTCCTTCTTTATTTAAAATTCTCTAGAAATAGCAGTCTGAATATATAACCATATCAAAACAAATGTTGAATAACACTAAGCAAATTATCTGTGTTTAAATTTTAAAAATAAATTGTCATCCATAAGATATTTTTTCATTTGATAACTTAAAAATAGTGAATATTCTTTGTTAATCCAAAGGGCTGAAAATAATAACAAACAATTGTTTAAGACCCAATATAACTGATCTCATTTGATCCTCATACAAAACTTGTAAAATAGGACCACAGCTATCACAATCTTAGTATTAAAAATGAGAAAACTGAGGCTTATCAGTCACTTATCCATGATCACAAAAGGCATAAATGTTGGAAGCAAGATTTCAACTATCTTCAAATTCAGCTGTCATGTTATTTATGCATCCTATGCCTACCTTTCTTTATTGCAATAATTATTTTCCAAGGACTACTTAGAAAAAAATAAAAGAAGGTAATAACTGAGAACAACTTCTATGAGACTGACTTTTGTTAATTTCACAGTTACAAATGATTTCCTAGGGAAAAATCTATCCATCCTGCTTTATTGTTTTAAAGATACTACCTTCCAAAAGGATGAACTGTGATTCTATAATTTACTGCTTCTTGGGATGAGTGAAAGAAGGAGAAGGGGAAGAAAGAGATAGAAAGGAGAAGAAGAGGATGAAGGAAAAAGAAAGGGAATGGAGAGGAAATAGGGAGACAGAAGGAGGAGAAGGGGAAGGAGAGGTGCCAATTTTAAATGCCATAAGAAATTTTAATATAAACCCACATATTACTAAAGGTCATCTGAAAACACACACTCTCTCTCTCATTTATCATTTTGAAATTCTCAAAAATATCATAAAAACTTTTTTGCCATATCACTGACCCCAATAGTATCCTTCCCCAATGTTACAACAGTCTATAAATTAAAAATAAAATATCTGCTCAGAGTCAACCATAAGTTGTCTCAACAAACAATTTCGGTTCACTTATCTCTTAATTTCTTTGAAGTAGATTACATTTCACAATTGCAAAATTCTAGAATAGCAGATTGATATAAGCCTTGCATGTCCAAGATGAAAGTACAGTGTCATAAAATCTCAGAATTTGAAGGGACCTGGGAGATCATTTTAAGGCAATATATTCCTAAACAAGTATAATTTCTGCAACCTATCCAATAAGTACCCATCATGACTCTGTTGGAAGGGTGAACGACTTGCTCTCATTTTATTTTAAAAGAACTCTAATTGTTGGAAACTTGTGAATTTTTGCTTCCATTTTTGTTGTTTCTGTTTTGTGTGCTTTCCTTAAACTCTTTACTTACTTTTTAGATTTTCCTCAGTATTCTCATCTGTCATCTGGGTGAAAAGAGCAGCCCATGACAAATCATGCTCCACATGAAAACTAAAAATACTTGAAAATGTTTGCCTTGTCTACCCTGAATCTTCTTTTCTCCATTATAAAATTTCAACATTAATTCTGTATAGACATACAGGGAAGGTTTTCATGGATTAATTGAAAGTGTAACACTCTCATTTTATAAATAAGGAAACTGAAGTCATAGAGATAGGAAGGAGTTAAGCCAGGATTGAATACCTGATCCCTTGATTCTAAATTCACCCACACACACATTAGACCATCCACATAAATCATCTTTGATGTCTTTGCTGCATCATACTTACCTTCACCATTGTCCTTTGGATACCCCTAATTCTGATTGTTTGAACATCATAAAGCTCCATGATTCATAGATATAAAGCATCACTGGATGAATGTATGTTTATGAAGATGGAGTTTTATGTCAAAGAGAAGCTTGACAATGAAAGTACTTTAAAATTTTCCAAATGTCCTTGCTATTAACACTTCATCCCTAAAGCTATCTCTTCATGGAAGAAATTTGCATGACAAAGAAAGCAGAAAAAAAGAAGGGGAGGGTCACTCTGTCCTAATATTTTTAGATTAGTTCATTCTTTGATGTGATAGAAGTTTTCATTTATTCATTAACATGTGCATAATATACCTTGTTTCTTCATGAAAATTATAAACTCAAAAGTTTTATTATATCCTTGATTTGATGTGACATTATTTTTGTTTGTTTGTTTTTTAGTGAACCTATGCTTTCACTGGTACATGGAACTACTAATAAGGAAACCCCCTCTACAAAAGCATATGTGTTAGTGTTTCTTGGCATGTGGAGATTTAAGGTGATTGGCTCAGGTTCACACAGTGAGTACATATCCAATCTGCTTAGTCAGCTATATAGTACATGTCTGAATTAGGACTCAGATCTTGATTTTCCAATATTGGAGGTCAAATCTATCCCATGTGAAGCATTGCTTCTATAATTTTGGATATAATTGGTTATTAATAAAAGTTTAATAAGCCAAATAGAACAAATTGAATATGTGTCTCTTCCTGAAACAAAGAAAAAAGTGACTTGTATGGCACAAAGGATCAATCAATATTTGATGGATTATTGATTGTCTCATGAGTCACAGGAGAAGTAGAAATGGAAAGGCAATTTTGGAATTAAGGATTAAAGTGAATAAATGTCCATTTCTTTGTTGGGAAAAGTCATCAAAATGTAGAACATAATTTGTGCTAATAAACTGTAAAACATTGTCCATGAGGTCCCCTGCTGTTCTAATCAAGCACAGAAAACCAAAACTTTATTTAAAAATAAATAAATAAATAAAGCAAAATCAGAGATGCAGGATTTTGACTTAAGAGTTAATCTTATTCCCAAAGGAATCTCCACTATTATTTAGTTTAATTATCAACAATGGTTTTACAACTGTATTAAAAGGTTCCCTAATGAACTAAGGCATTTAATCTTTCCCTATTTATCTGAAATCAAGGGCCAAAATTCTCTGGAAATAAGGGGCTTAACAGCAAAATGCATCAAATTGTATATCCAAAGAATATAAAAAGACTATACAAAGATGTTAGGGAAACATTATTTCTTTTTTAGGGCTCCAAATATATTTGTTTTACTATAGTTATAAAGCTCATTTTGGAAAGTATTGATATAACACAATTTAAATAAAAATAATCTTGCAATAAAAGGATTTAGTATAAAGACATATGACCTAGATTCAAATCCTCATGCCAAGAAAAGCAGAAAATTGGGGGAAAATTTTTACAGCAAATTTCCCTAATAGAGGCTTTATTTCTCAAATACATAAATGGCTGAGTAAAATTTAAAAGATTATTAGTGATTCCCCAGTTGATAAATGGTCAAAGGTTATAAACAGGAAGTTTTCACGTGAAGAATTTAAAGCTATTTATAATCATATGAAAATATTTCAAAGCACTATTGATTAGAGAAATGCAAATTAAAAACAACTCTGAGGTACAATCACATACCTACTGGATTAGCTAACATGACAGAACAAGTAATTGATAAATGTTGCAGAGATTTGGAAAAATTGGGACACTACTGCACTGTTGGTGAAATTGCGAAATTATCCCAATATTCTGGAGATCAATTTGAGACTATGTCTAAAGGTCTGTAAAACTGTACATTTCTTTTGATGAAGCAATACCACTATTATGCCTGTTTTCCAAAGAGATTCTTTTTTTCAAATAAAAGGGTCCTATAGAAGCAAACATATTTATAGCATTTCTTTTTGTTGTGTCAAGGAATTGGAAATTGAGGAGATGTCTATAATTGGGGAATGGGTCAAAAATTTCTGATATATGAGTGTGATGGAATATTGTTGTGCTATAGGAAATGATGAACAGGATGTTTTCAGAAAAACCTGAAAGGACTTACATGAACTGATGCAAAGTGAGCAGAACCAGGAGAGCATTACACACAGTAACAACAATATTGTATGGTGATCATCTGTGAATGACTTAGCTATTCTAAGCAATACGAAGATCCAAGACAATCCCAAAGGACCTAAACATGTTATCCACCTCTAGAGAAAGAACTGATGGAGTCTGAACAGAGATTGAAGTTTTTTTTACTCTATTTTATGCTTTTTCTCACAGACTAATATAGAAATATGTTTTGCATGACTGCACATATAAATCCTATATCAAGTTGCTTGCTTCCTCATTGAGAAGGGAGGAGAGAGGGGGTGGGAGAATTTGGAACTCAAAATTTTAAAAGGAAGAAATACTCAAAATTGTTTTTACATTTAATTGGAAAAAATGTGCAAATCCTCACTCTAACACTTTAAAGTTGTAAAACCTGGAGGAAGCCCTTTACATATCTAAGCCTCAGTTTCAAGACATGTACAGTGAGGGGCTATGACCTAATGATGCCTAACCCTCCTTGTCAATCAAATTTATTTAATTCTAGTTCTCCTATGGAAATATCTTAGCTAACTAGCTTATCAATCATTGAGTATTTTTAATGATCTATTTAATATATACAGTGTGCCAGGCATTATGCTGTTTATTAGCTTAAAATAAGACAAAAAAAAACATTGCTGCCATCAAGGGAGTTAGATTATAAAGGGAAAAAGCAACATATAAATTAACAAGCATATATCAAAATCATACAAACTCCATGCAGGGCTTTGTGTATAGGGAAATGGAGATTCATGTCAGCAGAAAGGGAAAAAAATAAAATAAAATGTAATATTATGAAATATTTGACAACTTATCTTGCTTTTTCTGCTAGAAACCAAAACTGAAGGGATCTTTTCTAGATCCATGTTTTATAAAAAAAAAATTAAATGACTATGTATAAAGAAATGAAAAAATTCAGTATAATTCAATAATCATTTTTTAAGCACTATAATGGGATCTTGTTTTAGTTCATGTTTTTTTGAGCCTTGCCATGATTACATGAATCTTTGTTAAGAAACAGAACCTGTGAACCCCACAGTGGAAGGAACTTGCTGATGCAAGAGGAATGGGCAAAACAGGGAGGAACTAATGACCATATATAAGGAGAAGCCCAAGCTGGGAGAGAACAGAACTGAGAAGGGGAAGAGTTGTGGAGACCAGACACTCTGTTTGTCTTTTTCTGTATGTGTTGATTTTTCTTTGTGATAGTTTGTATAGAAGCCCTGGGAACTTACTGTAAGCCCTGAAAGAGGATTTTCTTGTTGTCTATTTAAAGAAGTCCTGGAGGAGGGTTTCAGAGATCCTGGGACCATACTGATGATGTGTGTTGAGTTCTCAGACCTTACTGGTGGACCTGTGTTGATTTCAGAGGTAGATAATGAATTGATGATGGTGCTGGCAATGTATATGAATGTTATTGTGGCTCTCTTAAGCTTTGTCTTCCAAGAAACAGAAACTTAAGGACGTGAGGTGGACTGGACACTCTGAGCTTCAGTATTGAACTAGATGAGGAACTGGATGAGGAGATGGACAAGGAGCTGAGAGCTGCCTACCTATGAATCCAGGTGATTATTGTGTAGATTCAGGCAGGAGCTGGACCCATAGAAGAGGAACCATGGAATCTGAGAGCCAACCTCAAGTCAAGATGAAAAGAATTCTCCTTGGTTACTTAGTGCTGACTGAGAAGATAATGAATAACTGTGGCCTAGGGATGAGAGAACTCTGTACTCTACACCTTGTACCTCTTAAGGATGACTGAGTTAAGGATGATTGTAAACTAATCTCCAATCAAGAAGAAAGAAGACTTTTTGACTGAATGAATAGAATGTGACCTAGTGATGGAGAACTTGGACCTTTGTGCTTTGTGTCCCTTAAGGAGGTTTGTTCCTTAAGGATGATTGAGTTAAGGACTTACTGAATGATATCTTTTGTTTAAAACTATGTGGCCACTTTAGTGATAAGATGTTATGTTACAACATTGCAAATGCTGTACTTTGGTTTCTGTGAATGTTTTGTCTTAGTTTACTACTGAATAAATAGAGAGTTCAATATACTCTGTGATCATAACCTTAAAGCTATTCACAGCAGCAGTCCTCTGGAGAGCTGCTTGTGCTTGAATTTATAAGCACTTACTATGTACAAGCCATTAAATAACCAACCCTTTTCCAGGAACTTATTTTGAATTGGGGTGGGTAGGTGGGGAGCAAATCTGGACATAAAATGGAATAAAGTTACTGGACTCCATTATCTGTGATCTATGGTAAACTGTGACTAATGATATGAAAACTTATAAGAATTTGAGACAAATAATATCCCACGTTTCACTGAAGATTTATATTCAGATATATGCATGGCAAAAAGAATTAACAGATGTCATGTAGTCAATCTATAAGACCAAGCAAAGATGGGAAGATCATAAGTCACTAAGACTCATGTCAGGATACCATATGGACAGTTTATGTCTCACAGGTTAAGTAGCAGAAAGCTTGCTCTTCTTCTTCTTGGTGGAACAAAGACATACTGAGCTTATCCTTTGCTAAATTTGATTAACTTGAGTTAGAACCTGGGACTATGGGCAAAACTAGATTACTCCAGGAAAAAAGGAGGCTTTCCAGGAGCTGTTAAAATTTTCTGTATTTAATAAGAAACATAATTGAAAAAATCATTTAATAATATGTTTGAAGGGCCTCACTTGATAGGGAAAGGTGCTCTTCTATTTATTTTAGGGTTTTTTCATAATTTTAACACTAAGCACTTACTAAATTTATATAGAGAGCCACTGGCAGAACTGGGATTAACGCTCAAGTCCTGTGAATCTAAAACCTTCTCTCTATTTTATATTGAAATGGAGAAAGATTAAAGGATAAGCCCAACTGGATGCCACTGGTAAATGTCTGAAGTGAGTTTAGAAGCCCTAACTTCCTAACTCCACTCTCATCCCTGTAATGATTACATGATATTAACTTAAATGATTTCAATAATTTCTGTTTGCTTGAAATCGAATATTGACTCTACCCTTTACTCCTTGTATGACCTCGTTCAAGTGATTTGAGCTTGTTCAGGCTCCGGTGTTTCCTCTCATTAAATGACAGGTTTGTAACCCATGGTTTCTAACTCAATGATTTTATAATCCTAAAATATGTTTCCACCTGCATTATCATTGTCTCTACCACTACTTCCATTTCTTCTGATGCTACTTCTACTATGATTGTTGCTACCACTACAGCTATCACTAATTTAATACAGTCAACTCCCAATTAAGAAGTGTCACCTCCAAATGCGGACCAGTGACTTTTCTCTAATTTATGTAATTGTATTAAATAATAATAGTCAACAACATATAACTGGCATGTATATACTGCTTTGGAATTCGTAATTATAAATGAATAGATGATGATGATGATAATAGATAGATAGATAGACAGACAGACAGAAAAAAGACATCTTATTGGGCTTCATAGTAAATCTACAATATAGGTATTATGTATAATTATACTCATTTCAAAACAAAGAAAGGTTAGAGGTTCAGCAATTTGCCATTGTCACACAATCAGAAAAGATAGAAGTAGAATTTGGATCTATGTTCTCCCTACTCCAAATACACAGACACCATAAAGAACTAAGTGATCATAGATCTTGGTTGATATCAGAGGCCATCTTGACCACCACTGTCATTTCACAGATTTGGAAGCTCCAATGCAATGAGGTTAATTGACCAAGGTCACATGGGTATTAACTGTCATATTACACTAGAAAAGGTGATAGGGCAAGAATGAGAAATGAGAGCTGAATATTTCTACTCCTGCATTTGGAATGCTAAAATAAAACAAAACAACAAAGCTCAAAAGAGACTTCCATTGTTGGGGGTAGGCTTTATTGAGAGTACATGGACAAGATTCACACAGGATAAAATTGGAATGTAAGGGCAGGATATGATCTGTCCCAGGCTTTGGGTGTGTGTAATGGCAAGCAAAATGATACTTTGCTCCTTGTTGCTGTTATTGTAATGGCAAGCAAAGTAGCACTTAGTATTGTTTCAGCTATTCAAGTGTCTTTGAGACTCACCTGTGATTATGTCAAGTCTTTGTTGGAAACAGTGTACATTGTGTTGTACTTAATAGGCCAAAGAGAGTTGGGAGATCTTCCCTGACCTTAATAGGCCTAATGTCATCACATGGAGTCTGAGGTGAAACAAGAAGGTTGCAAAAGGAAGGAGCAGATGATATGAAAGCTCAAGCATGCACTGGGACCATGCAGAACTGAGAGGGAGAATACTTGTGGTCTTGGCACTCTGTCCACCTGTTTTGTCTGTGTTGATGTTACTTTGTCAGACAGAAGCCTTCTGTCCGTTGATTTCATAGACAGAAAGTGAATTGAGATGATAGTGCCAGCAATGTATGTGAATAGTATTGTTAATCTGCTAATCTCAATGTGCGAAAACATCGTTGTGACTCTCTTAAGCTTTGTCTTCCAAGAAACAGAAACTGTAGAGGACTTGGAGTGGACAAGTAACTGTGAGCTTCACTGTGCAATAGGAGCAGAGAGCTGCCTACCTGTGAATCCAGGCAAGAGCTGGGAGAGCTGCCTACCTGTGAATCTAGGCAAGAGCTGGGTGAATCCAGGCAAGAGCTGGGAGAGCTGCCTACCTGTGAATCCAGGCAAAAGTAGGGTGAATACAGGCAAGAGATGGGAGCATAGAAGAGGAGCCATGAAGCTTGAGAGTCAGCCTTGAGTAAAGATGAAAGGACCTTTATTTGGGTGCTAAGTGCTGATTGAGAGATTATGATTTACTGTGACCTGGGGTGGAAGACCTTTGTACTTTCCTCTGCCCCTTAAAGATGTCTGACTTAAGGATGATTCAGTTAAGGATAATTGGAAGCCAGCCTCTAATCAAGATGAAAGAAGATTTTAGATGAGTATTTTAAATTGATCGTGGAGATGGTAACTTTCTGAATGATATGTTTTGTTCAAGACTATGTGGCCACCTTAGTAATAAGTTGTTACGTTATATTATTGTGAATGTTTTGCTTTAGTTTACTGCCGAATAAATAGAGAAATCACTATATTATGCAGTCAGAACCTTAAAGTTATCCACAGCAGCAGCCCTCAGAAAAGCTGCTTGTTGCTTGGCTTTTACAGTGAGTGGGTAAGTGGGGAGACATGTAGAGACTTACCCTAATTGCTAAAATCACTGATGCATCCAAATATACCTATATATAGGAGGAGGTAACTATAAGGAAAGATATCTTTCACTACTGACCTGAAGTACCTAGCCACAGTGGAGGAATATAGATGACTCTTGCCTATTTAGTGACAATACAAACTCACATGAAAGAGTTTTCAAATAAATGATCACTCACTGACCTCTTCTAAGAAATGTATCATGTGCAAAGCTATTTGAAGGAGAGGAGAGAGGATTTGGGAGGGGATGATGGAAGGTCAGTGCAATCAACTTCAAATTACCAAGCCATCAACAATTCCTGCAAAGCTTTTAAGTGATTTCAGCAACACTATAATTTTCTTAACACTTATAAAGTGCTGGGTTTCTTCATTGAACTTGACTTCCCACAACAGGAGAACAAAAATCTAAAACATGTTTTCTTTGAAAAGTAGTCACCCCAATTGTCAATTATATCTCTCTAAAATGACTAATTATGACCTCAATTGCCAAATCCCAGGGCCTTTGATCAAGCCTCATCCATTTACATCTTCTATGTAGCCTTTGGCAGTTTAAATCACTTTCTTCTCTTTGATAATCTCTTCTTTCTAGGTTTCCATGACACTTCTGAATCCTAGTTCTCCCACCTGCCTGAAAGCAAATTTTCTCACTCCTCTAGAGCTAGATCTTCTTCAAGGCCCTAACCTTTAGCCATGTTTGTACCACAGTAATCTGTCCTGGGACCTCTTGTCTTCTCTCTTTATATTATTTTGCTTTGTGATCTCATCAGCTTGCAGGGTTTCAATTATGATCTTGATGTTGGTGTTTCAAAAATTTACTCATCCAGCCCTAACATCTCTGCTGACCTCTAGACGCACATCTGCAGGTATCCATTGGGCATTTCAGAATGGATGTCCCTTAGATACTTTAAATGAAAAATTACTAAAACCAGGCTCATATTCCCCCAAATTCTCCATTCCTTCTAGCTTTCCTACCTTTTGAAAGTTCATAACTCTCTACCAGTTCATCTAGCATCATAACCTAGGTATGATCATCAGTCTCCCTCATCCACCATTACCAATCTGTTGCCAAGACCTGTCAATTTTACCCACATAATAACCCTTATAAAAACTCCCTCCTCTGATATTGCCATACCCCTGTGACAGCACTCAATACATCATGCCTATAATGTTACAATTGCCTTCTGGTTCACTTTCATGCCTTGAGTCACTCCCATTTATTGCCCCTGTCCTCCACTCATTTACCAAAGTAATTTTCCTTAAGCATACATCTGACTATGTCATCTTCCATTCTATTCAACAAACTCCAAGGGCTCCATAATAACTTCATGATCAAATATGAAATTCTCTATTTGACATTAGAAGTCCCTTACGACCACCTTTGTCACCTTTCTTTATATCATACCTCTGCCACTGACTATGTGATTCAGTGATACTGACCTCTTTTTTATTCCTTAAACAAGACTCTCTCTCTCTCTCTCTCTCTCTCTCTCTCTCTCTCTCTCTCTCTGTCTCTCTTAACTGGGTATTTTTATTGCCTTTTTCTCATGTCCATGATGCTCTCCAACTTCATTTCCATATCCTGTATTCCCTGATTTCCTTCAAGTTCTAGATAAATTTTTACCTTCTATAAGAACCTTATTCCTATTACTACTAGAGCTTTCCATCTGTTGTTTATCTCCAATTTAGTCGCTCCATATGTCTTCTTTATGCATAGATTTTTTTGCACGTTGTCTCCCCTATTAGACTGTGAGATATTTGAGAGTAGTAATTGTCTTTAGTCTTTCTTTGTACCTCTAGTGTTTAACATTTATCAATTGAATGACAGAATTGGCTTCCTGTCTACCAAATTCAGTCACTCTACCCAATACCAAGACATTAAAGACAACTTTTCCATCTGGAATGGCCTAGGCAAGTTGGCAGCAAATAAAGAGGAAGTAAGCTGTTATATTTCTGGGAACAATCAAAAAAGAGATTCTTTGCATTCTGAGCACCTATTAGGCATTTAATAAGTTAGAACTGATTGATTGATGGCCAACAGCCCTCCATGCTTATTTCAGAGATGCTCATTATCAGTAGTACAGTGGGGTGAAAATTTTAGCCTTGCCAGCTCACAAAGACAAAGAACTAAAGCTCAGTAAAGTGAAGGTGATCTTGACCAAGAGAGTTCATTCTCACACTGATGAAATTTCAGATCTTTGAGTATTACCACATGAATGTATAAGATAAACAGGTATAGGCTAACAAGCTTTCATCTAGGGCTAGATAGACACACGACTTGAACTCAGGATTCATGACTACAAATTAAACTCCTTGCCACTGAAATTTACCATTGAAATGAAAATACTATGAATAAACAAATTAAAATTCAAGAAATATTAAGCAAGCAGTTACCAAACCTCATCATTTGTCCTTCCTTACCATCTGTCATGTTCTCTACACTCACAAAGTAGTCTTTAGTTTAGGCCCTCATCATATGACCCAGACAATTGTAAACACTTCCTGATTGTCCTTCTGTAATTCATAATCCATACAGCCACCAAACTGTATTTCTATTTCTCCATTTCAATCTCTATTTCAATTCTATTTCTCCAGAAAATGTCTGTTCATGGCAATACCCATGCTGATGAACTTCCAAAGTTCCCCGCCGTCTCTAGGATAAAGTACAAACTCCTCCATTTGGTATTTAAAGCCTTTCACAAAGCAGTTCTAAACTCTCTTTCTAGATAAATTTTCCCCTAGTTTCTTCTTATGTTTCCTACATTCCAAACAAGCTGCCCTAATTAATGTTCCTGATACATAATATGTAAATCCCTTTCCTCTGTACCTTTGCACATTCTTTCCTCTATAGCAGCAATACCCTCCCTTCTCAGTTTGACCAGTTAGGAGGCTGAATTTACTTCTTGAATGAGCTTAGGGCTAATTCCTACACAAGACCTTTCCTGATCTTTTTTTTGCTACTGTTCCACCTCCTAAAATATTAGTTTATATTTGAATTGACCCATCTGCAAATGTATTCTTCCCCCCAGAGGGTATATTAAAGAATAACCAATTTATAAAGTACTTAATATGCATGAGGCACTGGGCTAAGTGCTTTACAAATATTACCTCATTTGATTCTCATAATAATCCTACAAGGGAGGTGCTATTATTAACCTCATTTTATAGTTGAGGAAACAAGGAAACATAGGGAAGGTGATTTGCCTCCAATGACAAAGCTTGCAAGTATCCAAAGTGATCACACTTGAACTTAGAACTTCCTGTCTTCAGTATCAGCACTCTTTTCCCTGCAACATAGCTGCCTCAACTATCTCCAGTAAAGTACAAACTCCTTAATGGCAGACAATATTTCATGTTTGACTTTGTATTGCCAGCATTACCACCTTCTAGCTCACAGCTGATGTTTATTAAATGCTTATCAAATGAATGAATGGGGGTGGCTAGGTGGTGCAGTAAATAGAGCACCAGCCCTGGAATCAGGAGGACCTGGGTTCGGATTCGACCTCAGACACTTAACACAAAACTAGTCGTGTGACCTTGGGCAAGTCACTTAACCCCAATTGCCCTCCAAAAAGCAAAAAAATAAAATGAACGAATGAAAGTAAGAAAATTGTATCAGCCCAGTAATATTCCACAGATTTTTTTTCAAAAAGTAACTACAGAGATTATTAAACATGGAAGAAAATTAAATTGTCCACTGTGATTAAACTCATTTCCATAAAAAGGGGAATCTGATGACATAAAGACCTGAATGAATATCTATCAGCAGATAGTTAACTATGTTCTTTAATTTTTTTTTTAAATTACAATCTTTTCTGTTTCCAACAGCAACAGTATTTCTCAATATACTCCTGTCCCTCCTGGGATGGGGGAGCGGGGGAGAGGAAATATCAAACAATTGTGGTTTTCCTAAACACACACAAAAAAATCTTATATGCAGTATTTTACTTCTATAGTCTCCCAACATATATAATAAGGAGAGAAGGAAATAAGCAATTATTAAGTGCCTAATATGTGCAAAATTCCTTCCAAAACTACCTCTTCTAATTCTCACAATGACCTGTAAAGCAGGTATTAGTGTCATCCCAATTTTACAGTTGAGGAAACTGAGACAGAGGTTAAGTGACTTGGCCAGGGTGATACAGCTAGTATCTCTGTCTGGATTTGAACTAGACTGCCTTGAATCTAGAACCAGTGTTCTAGCCACCATACTATCTAGCTATCTGAGGTTGCTAAACTGGTAACTTCACATGACCTTTGTGTTGATAATTCTAGGAAATAAGACTTCAAGTTGTGAAAATGTATGTTGATCTCTAGCATTTTGTTAAAGAACATCAATATTGGTAATACCACAAACATTGGTTTATTTATTGGATTTATTTAGTCTCTTTCCTCTGAATAGTTCAAAATTCAATACAATAAATTTTAAATAGTTTTTAAGTTACTCAAAGTAAAAGCAACGAGAAAATAAAAGGTTGGAGGCAAAAAAGAAGGGATAAAAAACACAAAATAATTTAGAGAAGGCAAGACAGTAGGCTAAAATATCAATGTCAGATTTAAAACTAAAATACACTTTAGAGTCTGATTAGGACTGAGCTGGGTAACCTGTGACCTCAAGGCCACATATGGTGCTCTAGGTCCTTCAACATGGTCCTCTGACTGGATTGAAACCTCACAGAATGAATCCCCTTAATAAAAAGATTTGGTCTGTAAAACTTGGACTCAGTCAAAAAACCATACTTAGACAACATGTAGTAGAGCACTATCACTTGCTTTGCCAATGCTCCTTAATGTCCATAAGACCATTGGGTTTGATTTGAACTTAGCCACCTCTATGTGTTATCTCTCCAATTAGAATATAATCTCCTTGGGAGTAGGAGCTGTATCTGCCTTTAT
The DNA here is from genome assembly GCF_028583685.1 of Petaurus breviceps papuanus. NCBI lineage: Eukaryota > Metazoa > Chordata > Mammalia > Diprotodontia > Petauridae > Petaurus > Petaurus breviceps. The sequence continues at coordinate 18,444,343 of NW_027186352.1, forward strand.
AATTATATAACTCAGTTTTTGAATTGAAAGCTAATTTTGAAAGCTAAATCTTTCTTTCTTTCTTCCTTTCCTCCTTCTTCCTTCCTTTCTTTCTTTCCTTCTTTCTTTCTTTCTTTCTTCCTTCCTTTTTTTCTTTTCATTTGTTTCTCTTTATATCACTATAAGTGTCTTATACAAAGGTGGGATTCCACTGAAAGATTCTCAAATGAGAAAATGCTCCCTACCAACTCATATCACAGCCTTCTCTAAAACTTAGATGTTAGACACTGGTCCTAAAGTAAAGAAGCCATGAGTTCAATTTGTATGTTTTAAGATTTATATATTCCAAAACATAAGTCATTTAATCACTATCTGCCTCAGTTTCCTCAATTGTAAAATAGGGATCATAATAATACCTCTCAGCTTGCTGTGAGGATCAAATGGGATAATGCCTACGAGGTACTTAACCCAGTGGTCAGCATATGATAGGTACTTAATAAATGTTTCCTCACTTATTTAGCATCTTAGAAAATCCAGTTAAATAGGAAGTAACCTTCCCAGAATCTCACAAACAGCACATGTCAGAGATCAGACACCAATAGAGCTTTTTCTCTGGCTCTGAGGACACCTCTCTATTCATGCTGAATGAACAAGTATTTGAGAGATGTTTGTTGAGTTAAATGAATTAAAAGACTACAAGATGCTGAACAAAACTGGCTGCTTCAAGAAATAAAGCCATGAGACTTGTGGCCAGTGACCATCATTCCCCAGATGGCATTCAGTAATCATTTGCAGTTCAGTACAAAAGGTTTTTCTAGCAATGATGTATCTCTCACTCCAGTCAAGCAGAAAGACTCACAAGAGATTAGCTATTTTATGGATTATATTTAGAACCAAATTTTTTTTTATCTTGGAAGAAAAATATATAGTGCAAAGAAAAGAATGGACATGGCCTTTAAAAATAACAATTACCTTACAACAGCCCTTGATTTTACTAAGATGCCAGGCATTGATTTTCCTGCTATGAGATAGGTGCCTGCCATGTCATTCAATGCCTTAGGAAGACACCTTTCTTTATAACCCCAAAACACCAGGTCACTAACATTTATAAGAAATGTTAGGTTGGGGGGGGCAGAGACAACTTGGAAGCATAGAAGAAGGAAAACTCCTTGAGGTCCCCCCATAAGCATCTCAAATACCTATTAAATGTGACTCTAAACAAACTTTAGAGCTACAGAACCCACAAAATGACAGAGAAAAACAAACCTCCCTCTGAAGGCAGCCCAGCAGGCTGGCAGGAAGGGTTCATCACAGTGTGCTGAGAGCAGAGCCCAGACCCACATGAGCCTGCAGATTTAGCCTCAGAGCAACCCCTGACCAGCCATGGCTGGAGGGACTTCAGGAGAGTGGATAACCAGGAGCTGTGGAGATTTCCAGAATTATTAAACCATAAATGCCAAAGGCAAAGTAAAATGTCAGTGTGGACTTTGGGAACAGGGGAACACACAGTGGTCTCAGTACCCTGAAGGAAAAGTAGCTGAGGTGTGGTGGCTGTGCAGCCACCACTACATGGCTACTTCAAAACTCTTGGCCTGAAAATCATAGGGGGACCAAGTGATCATTCTGAGGGATAATAATTTTTGCTTTAACCTGCTTGGAAATGGATTGGAGTCTTGGGTGGAGGTCCTGGGGTGTGTGACCAGGTGCCAGAGCCTGTGGAGGCTTCAGAGAGGGCACTCAACTAATAGTTCCAGCAGCTGTGAAAACCCCAGAGATCTGGAGCAAAGCTCTCCTCTCTGGAAGCAGAATTCTACTGCAGCAAAAAGCTCAAAAGTCAATTAATTGAGTGGGAACATGACCAAGCAAAAGAAGCAAAGCAATCAGACTTTAGATTCCTTTTTTGAAGACAAAAAGGATCAAAGCATGGAATAGGAGGAAGACAGTGAAGTCAGAATTCCAGCACCAAAAGCTTCCAAAAAATATGAACGGGTTACAAGCCATAGAGGAGCTTAAGAAGGATTTTGAAAACCAAATAAGAGAAGTGGAGAAAATATTGGGAAAAGAAATGAGAACGATGCAAGAAAATCACAAAATGAGAGTCAACAGCCTGACTGAGGAAAACAATACCTTAAAAAATAGACTGACTCAAATGGCAAAAGAGGCACAAAAATCCATTGTGGAGAAGAACGCCTTAAAAAGCTGAATTTGCCAAATGCAAAAAGAATATTGAAAGCTTAATGAAGAGAAACATTCCTTCAGAATTAGATTGGAGCAAATGAAAGCTAATGACTTTATGAGAAATCAAGATACTATTAAACAGATCCAAACAAATGAAAAGATAGAAGGCAATGTGGAATATCTCATTGGGAAAACCCACTAAACTGGAAAATAGATCCAGGAGAGATAATTTAACAATTAATGGACTACCTGAAAGCCATACTCAAAAAAAGAACGAAGAGTGGCTAGTTGGTGCAGTGAATAGAGCACTGGCCCTGGAGTCATGAGGACCTGAGTTCAAATCTGTCCTCAGACCCTTAACACTCACTAGCCATGTGACCTTGATAAAGTCACTTAAACCCAATAGACCTCCAAAAACAAAAAAAAAAAGAACCTAGAATTCATCCTTCAAGAAATTCTCAAGGATTGCCCTGATATTTTAGAACCATAGGGCAAAATAGAGGTTGAAAGAATCCAGAGAACACTTCTTGAAAAAGATCCCCAAAAGAAAACTCTTAGTAATAGTATAGCCAGACTCCAGAGTTCCAAGATCAAGGAGAAAATATTACAAGCATCCAAGAACAATTTGAATATTGTGGAAACACAATCAGGATAACAGAGGACCTGGCAGCTTCTACATTGAGGGACTGAAGGGCTTGGAAAATGGTATTCTGGAGGTCAAAGCACTTGGGATTAAAGCCAAGAATCACCTACCAAGCAAAATGGAGTATAATGTTTCAGGGGAAAATATGGTCACTCCATGAAATAGAGAACTTTAAAGCTTTCTTGATGAAAAAAAAAACAGAGTTGAATAGAGAATATGACATTCAGATGCAAGAAGCAAGAAAAGCATGGGAAGGTAAACAGAGAAAAGAAATCATAAGGAACTTACTAAAGTTGAATTCTTTACATTACTACATAGAAAAATGATAATTGTAACTTATTAAACTTTTCACAATATGAGGATAGTTGAAAGAAATATAAATGTGTGCATGCATATATATATATATATATAGGAGGGTATATGGGCATATGAATACATATGTGAGTGTGTGTATATATGTATACAAGTATACATTGAGGGCACAGGACCAATTGAATAGGAATGGATAATACTTAAAAGGTTAAATTGAGAGGTGAGTGAAGAATATAATGAGAGAAGATGGGCAGAAACAGAATGGGGTAAATTATCTCCTATAGGAGAGTCAAGGGAAAACTGTTACAATGGAGTGGAAGAAAAAAGAAGGCAAAATAGAATGGTTCAACCTTACTCTCATTGAATTTGGCTTAGGGTGGGAATGACATACATACACACTAAAAAGGGTATCTCATCCTACTGGAGATTAGAGGGGAAAGGGGTGAGAGGGGGTATGATGGGGGGAGGGCAGGTTGGGGTAAGGTAGTTAGAAGCACACACTTTTGACAAAGGGAGAGGGTCAAAGAAGAGAATAGAATAAGTGGTGGGTGGAATATGATTGAGGGAAATATAGTTATTCTTTCACAAATATCCACTATAGAAATGTTTTGCATAGCTACACATGTACAGCCTATATTGAATTGCTTATCTTCCTGGTAAAGGTGTGTGACGAGGGAGGAAGGGAAAGACTCTGGAATTCAAAGTTTTAAAAACAAATGTTTAAAAATATATATTATTATGTTTTTACATGCAACTGGCTATTAAGATATACAGGCACTGAGGTATGGAGATCCATTTTACCCTACCGGAAAGTCAGAGGGGGGTGGGAGTATACAGTGGGATCGCTCTTTTGGGGTAGTGGATAGGGCAAAGATGGGGAGAAAATTTGTAACTCAAGAGTCTTGTGGAAATGAATGATGTAAACTAAAAATAAACATAAAATTTGATTTAAAAAACAAAGAAATATTAGGTTACAGGATTTTTACTTTCCTCCCGCCCTCCCCCTCACCCTTGTTTGGGTAATAGAAATACCAAGTTACTCTAAAATTTTCTGGAAGTGCCTTAATTATAAAATGGCAGACTAATATTAATGGTAAAAAAATTAAGTGAGGTCCTCAAAAGGAATCTCTTTAAATAACAAAATTTTAAATTCATCCTTGTTCGGAATCTGCATGATGCAAAAAATAAATAGAATTATTTACTTACATGTAAAGCACTTGCCACAAATAATCTGATATCAAAAGAATAATCAAGCACTTTATTGTTAGCCAGTTTCCCTAAACTTTTTGGGAAGAGAGATTTTAAATGTTCCCCATCTGCCTGCACTTGGGGGTCTTGGATGCCTCCTGAGCTGAACTTCATTCTGAATGTTCTTTCACAAAATTTGGCACACTGAGAAAAAAAACCTATAATGTGGATAAAAAGACTCATTATTTTTCTGCAGTTAGCCAATAAAAATAGAGTTTAAACGGAGAAATAAAAAGAAGAAAATAAACTTTTCAGGGAAGAAGGATCATTGTGAAACGTCCTTATTTTCTTACAAAGAGATCAAATGTGAAGCCTCCCCTTTTGCCCCTGCATGTCAGTGTTCTGACCTCTTTAAAATAATTTTGCCATCATTTCTATATACATAACTCTGCACACACTAACTTAACTAGGTCATTCCTCTCCCTACCCTGCCACTCCCTACCAAGGAGAATCAGCATTATGAAAGGAATTATTTCATTATTGTCTTTCTAAATTCAGCACTAAACACAGATGCTAACAAGCAATGAACTCTTAAGAAATGTTTTTTAATGTTTTGTTTCATTTCCTCTTCCTCATTATTCATTCAATTGGTTATAATTCTTCATTACAACTTAACTAATGTTTAATGTGAAGGTATAGGTAGAACCTATATCAGATTGCATGCCACCATGGTAGGGGAGATGAGGGGAAGAAAATTTGGAACTCCAAAACTTGTGGAATTGAATGTTGTAAACTAATAGTAAATAATTTTTTAAATGCTTTAAAAAATAATGGTTGTTCAAATAAATATTTTAAAGCAGATTTATGGATTCCTCACTGTATGACCTTGAGAAAATCTAAGTTTCCTCATTTTTAAAAAGAGGGGCTTGAATTGATGACCTCTAAAATTCAATCCAGATTGAAGTCTATGGTCCTATGGAAGAAATCACTAACTGATCCAAAAGCCTGCTTGGTTACTATTATCATTTTAACACTTGAGATTATCAGCATGTAAAACAGTATTTTGCACATACAAGAAAGTGTGTGTATATGTATGTATGTATGTACATGTATATTTGCATGTATGTTGATCTTTGTTACTTTGTCAGATAAAAGCATTCTGTCTGTTGAATTGTTTTTCTTTGTCAGACACTAGAATTCTGTCTGTTGATTTGTGTTGATTTCTCAGACAGAGAGTGAATTGAGATGACGGTGCCAGTTATGTGTAACTATTGTTGTAGTCCTGTTGAGATTTGTTCTCCTAGAAAGAGAAACTGAAGAGCTTAGGGTGGAGGAGTCCCCATGAGCTGTAATATGGAATAGGAGTGGAGAACTGCCTACATGTGAATCCAGGCAACAGTTGGGTGAATCCAGGTAAGAGCTGGGAGCATGGAAGAGGAGCCATAGGGTTTGGAAGCCAGCCTCAAGTCAAGATGAAAGATAACTTTTGCCTGGGTACTCAGTAGTGACTGATGATATTGTTACTTATATGACCAGAGGTGGATGGCCTTTGTACTTTCCACTACCCCTTAAGGATGAATGGCTTAAGTATGATTGGAAGCCAGTCTGGAGTCAAGATGAAAGAAGACTTGATTTGGGTACTCTATATTGATTGAGAAGATTGTGCCTTATTGAATGATGTTTTGATTAAGATTATGTGGCCACCTTAGTTATAAGTTATGTTCTTGTGAATATTGTGCTTTACTTTCTTGAATGTTTTGCTTTATTTTGTTGTTTAATAAATAGTTTGGAATACTATGCAATTAGAACCTTGAAGTTATTTACAGCAGGAGTCCTCAGGAGAGCTGCTTATGATTGGCTCTACAATATGCATATATATGTATATCCATAAATATACATATGTCTATGCATACCTCTATGCATGAATGTGCATATGTATAGATAAATATATGTGTGTACATATATAAATATGTATATATTTAAATATTAAATGTAAATCCACATTTGTGTAATAAATGCAAGTATTGATTTTTATGTAATGAATAGAGAAATGATTCATTTATAAGTATGTTGTTTTTCAATTGTTCATTCATGTCCAACTCTTTGTGACCCCATGGACCATAGTATAGTGTGCTAGACCCTTCTATGCTCCACTATCTCCTAAAGTCTGTCCAAGCTCACATTCTTTGCTTCCATGATACTATCTATCCATCTCATCCTCTGCTGTTCCCTTTTCCTTTTACCTTTAATCTTTCCCAACATCAAGGTCTTTTCCAATGAGTGCTTCTTCTCATTATGAAGGCAAAGTATTTAAACTTCAGTGTTTTTCCTTCCATTAATACTGTGAATTAATTTAAGTAGTGTCTGATATAATCTCCTTGTTATCCAAGAGATTATCAAAAATCTTCTCCAGTAGCACAATCAAAAAGTATGGATTCTATGACACTCAGCTTTTCTTAAAATCCAACTCTCACAGTCATCCATTGCTGCTGGAAAAACCATAGTTTTGACTATACGGACCTTTGTTGTCAAGGTGATATCTTTGTTTTTTAGTATGCTGTATGTGAAGGTTTGCCATAGCTTTTCTTCCCAGGCGTAAGTATCATTTAATTCCATTGCTACAACTGCTGTCTGCAGTGATTGCTGAGCCCAAAAATAGAAAATCTGAGAGTACTTCCATTTCTTCTCCCTCCATTTGCCAGAAAATGATAGGATGGGTTTCCAAGGTGTTTTTTTTTTTTAACGTTAAGCTTTAAGCCAGCTTTTACCCTCTTTTCTTTTACCTTAATCAACGTTTTCTTTTTTATTCTCTTGTTCTGAGTTCTATCTCCTACAGCTGTGAGATTGTTGATATTTCTCCCAGGAACATTAATTCTGGTTTTTGATTCATCCAACCTAATATTCTATATGACGTACTCTGCATTTAAGTTACATAAGTAAGGTAATAATATACAGATCTACCATCATACTGCTTTTCCAATTTTAAACTATTAGGTTTTTTTTCCCCTCAATGTTTGGCACTACTTGACCAAAATGCAGGTTTCTCAGGATGCAAGTAAGATGATCCAGTACTCTCATCTCTTTGAGGACTTGACACATTTTATATGCTGTAATTGTTGTAAATCACACAAATGTTTTAGTGTAGTCAATGAAACAGAAGTAGATTTGTTTTGAAACTCCCTTGTTTTCTCCAAAATACAGTAAAAGTAAATGTGGCCTCTAGTTCCTCTGTCTCTTCAAAGATTAGCTTGTTCTAGTAATTTTTGCTTCACTTACCACTGAAGCCTAGCTTGCAGAATCTTAAGCAAAACTTTTCTGTCATGTTCAATGAATACAACTCTTCAGTATTTTGAATGTTCTTCAACATTGCCTATCTTTAGGATTGGGATGTAAACTGATCTTTTCCCCTGCATTGGCACTACTGTGTTTAGTAAATTTCCTGGCATATTAAGTGCAGCACTTTAACAGCATCATCTTTTAGGATTTTAAAAAGTTGAGCTAGAATTGCATCTCTTCCACTAGTTTTATAGTGACCAACACTTTGTAAGGACCAAAATGTCTAGGTCTAAATCAGTAACCATATCATCATGGTTATTAGTCATATTAAGATATTTCTTGCATAGTTATTCTGTATATATCCTTGTCACCCTTTTTTTTAATCTTTTCTATCTTTGTTAAGTCCCTACAATATTTGTTTTTTTTTTTGTTATGCTCATTTTTGCATGAAATGAAGTGACAATTTCACTAATTGTCTTTAAGAAAGAATGAAAGAAAAGAAAAAAAGTAAAAGTAAGAATGAAGAAAGTAAGAAGAAAGTCTTGAAGAATTGCCTGTTCTATTTTTTCTATTTCTTTACATTTCTCATTTATGACAACCCTGTCTCTCCTTGCTATTCTCGGGAATTCTGCGTTTATTTGGAAATTTCTTTCTTTCTTTCTTTCCTCACCTTCTTGTAAAGACTCATCAGACAGTCATTTTGCTTTCTTGCTCTTCTTTTCTCTTTTAAATGTGTTTTTTGTTGTTGTTATTGTTTTTGCAATATAGCAAACGTCTGCCTGTAGTTCCTCAGGTGCTATATCTACCAAACCTAATCCCTTAAATCTATGCCTTATTTTCACTTCATATTCGTAGAGGATGCTATTTACATCCTATCTATATGTCATATGATTTTCCCTACTTTATTTAATTTGCTCAAATTTTGTAATGAGAAGCTTATGTTATGAGTTCCAGGTTTGTTGCCTACCTTTCATTGCAAAGTATATAATCAAACTGATTTTAATATGGACTATTTGGTGATATCCATGTGTACCTCTTGGGTTGTTGAAAAAGAGTGTTTGGGGGACAGAGCCAAGATGGCAGAGTAGAAGCAGAAAGTTACATGACCTCCCCCCACAACAACCTAAAACACCTATAAAATATGACTCTAAACAAATTTTAGAGCTTCAGAACCCAAAAGTGACAGAGAGAAACAAATCTCCTGCTGAATGCAGTCTGGCAGGCTGACAGGAAAAAAGGTTCATCACAGAATGTTGAGAGCTGAGTGCACAGTTTTGACCGCAGGGAGGAAGCAATGGCCAGAGCAGACTTCAGAAGAGTGAATCACCAGTAGCTATGGTGGTTTCCAGACTTTCAAACCCATAAATGCTAAAAAGAAAGTAAAAGGTCAGTCAGGAATTCTGTTGGAAAGGAAGGGGGTCTGGCCCATGCCCCCAGGACAGGAGGTGTCAGAGGCATGGCAGCTGCAGTGTCTGCCATGTGGCTGACTTGGGAACTCCTGAACTATGGATAGTAGGGGGACTGAGCAACCATTCCAAGGGTAATCACTCTTGCTTTGACCTGCTTGGATTTCGGTAGCTTTCTTGGGCACTTGTCCTGGGGTGAGAAATGCCAGTATGATAGTGTGGTGTCTATGGAGAAAGCTCCCTCCTCAGATCTCTGACAACATTTGTTAAAATACCAGTAACTTGGGACAAAGATCTCCTCTCTGGAAGCAGTTATACCATGTCCAAGAGCACAAAAGTCAAGTCATTGACTGGACACATGAGCAAGTAAAGGAAACACAAAGAGACCATAGAATCCTTTTAGGGGAACACAAAGGATCAAAGCATGGAATGGGAGGAAGATAATCAAGTCAGAACTCCTGCATCAAAAACTTCTAAGAAAAGGAAGACCATGGAGGAGCCCAAGAAGGATTTTGAAAATCAAGTAAGGGAAGTAGAAGAAAAAAATAGGGAAGAGAAATGTGAATGATGCAAGAAAATCATGAAAAGAAAGGCAGCAACCTGACTAAAGAAAATAACAGCTTAAAAAAATAGACTAACTCAAATGGCAAAAGTGGTGAAAAAAAAAACAATTAGGAGAAGAATGCCTTAAAAAGTCAATTTGCCAGATGGAAAAGGAATTTCAAAAACTCACTTAAGAGAATAACTCCTTCAAAATTAGACCAGAGCAAATGGAAGCTACTGATTTTATGAGAAATCAATATATGATAAAACAGATCCAAACAAATGAAAGAATAGAAGGCAATGTGAAATTACGCACTGGAAAAACCATGGACCTGTGAAATAGATGCAGGAGAAATAATTTAAAAATTATGGGACTATATGAAAGCCATGATAAAAAAAGAGCCTAGATACTATCTTTCAAGAAATTATCAAGCAAATTTGCCCACATATTCTAGAACAAGAGGGAAAAATAGAAATTGAAACAATTCACTGATTACCTCTTGGAAAAGAGCCCCAAAAAAAGACTCCTAGGAGAATTATAGCCAAATTCCACAGTTGCCATGTCAAGGAGAAAATACTGCAAGTAGTTAGGAAGAAACAATTTGAGTACTGTGGAAACACAATCAGGATAACACAAGACCTAGCAGCTTCAACACTAAAAGATAGAAGGGCTAGGAATATGATATTCTGGAGGTCAAAGGAGCTAGGATTAAAACCGAGAATCACCTACCTAGCAAAACTGAGTATAATGCTTCAGAGGAATATATGGCCATTCAATGAAATGAGGATTTTCAAGCATTCTTGATGAAAAAAAAAACAGAGCTGAACAGAAAATTCGACTTTTAAATACAAGAAGCAAGGAAAGCATGGGAAGGAAAACAAGGAAAAGAAATCATAAGGAACTTACTAAAGTTGAACTATTTACATTCCTGCATGGAAAAGTGATAATTGTAACTTGTAAGATTTTCTAATTATGAGGATAGTTGGAGGGAATATATATATATATATATATACACACATATATATACATATGCATGTGTGTATGCATACATGTATGTGTATGTATAGGAGGGTGTAGGTGTGTATAAATATATGTGAGTGTGTGCACATGTATGTACATGTATATATAGACAGAGGGCACAGGAGAATGTTGAATATGAAGGGATGATATCTAAAATATTAAATTAGGAGGTGAGAGGAATATATTGGGAGGAGAAAAGGAGAGGTAGATTATGGTAAATTATCTCAAGGCAAGAGAAAACTCTGACAATGGAGGGGAAGAACAGGAAGGCAAAAGGGAATGGGTCAGCCTTACTCTCATTGAATGTGGCTCAAGCGGGGAATAACATACACACTAAATTGGGCTTCTTATCCTACAGGAAGGCAGGGGGTAAGGCGATAAGAGGGGGGATGATAGAAGGGAGGGCAGATTAGGGGAGAGGGTAGTTAGAAGCACACACTTTTGAAAAGTTACAGGGTCAAAGTAGAGAATAGAATAAGTGGGGGGGGGTGATAGGATAGAGGGAAATGTATTCATTCTTTCACAATATATCTAGTACAGAAATGTTTTGCTTAACTACATATGTATAATCTATATTGAATTGCTTTTCCTCTCAGTAGGGGTTGGTTGTGAGGGAAGAATTCAAAGAATCTGGAAATCAAAGTTATCAAGATAAATAAATTAAGAAATCAAAGAAATCAAAATCAAATGTTAAAAAAAAATCATCATTAGTTTTTTTTACATGCAACTGGGAAATAAGATATACAGGCACTGGGGTATAGAAATCCATCTTTCCCTACTAGAAAGTCAGAGGGGGAATGGGGGAGGATATAAGAGGGAGCAGAATGGGGGAAAGGGTATTCAGTAATATCGCTATTTTGTGGTGGGGGTAGGGGAAAGATGGGGATAAATTTTGTAATTCTACATCTTTTGGAAATGAATGTTAAAAAACTACAAATAAATGAATTTAACCCAAAAAAGGGAAAAAAAAGAGAAAAAAGAAAGAAAAAAGAGGTAGCTGAAGTTTTGCTTGAATCTGGAAGCCATGTCCTGTAGAATAATATTTTTTAAGGGAGCAGATAATTTCAGCCCTGACCCCTTTCACTTTGAGGAAAACATTGTGACTAAGCATCTGGCCCCAACTTCCTGGCAGGAATTGAAGCCCCATTGAAGATGGGTAAGGGGAGAAGAGGCTGGAGATATCTATGATGCTTACCTTCAAGGCACACAATAACATGCTACATCCTACATGTAGGGGATAACCCTCACTATGTATGTACTTCATGCCTAGCCAGGAGCTTGTTGCAGCTTCTTACACCCCTCCCCATCCCACGCCATACTGTTTGTCTCCTTCTTACTGACTACGAGGGCTACTCCATTTCTTCTAAGGCATTTTTGCCCACAGTATGTAATGATCACCTATATGAAATTCAATGATTTCCATCCATTGAAGTTCACTGACACATAAGATGTTTATGTTTAAACTATCCATTTACTATTTGGTCACATCCAGCTTACCTGGGTTCATAGAAGTTGCCTTCCAGGTTCCTATGCAATATTGATCTTTATATCATCAAACTTTCTTTTCATCACCAGACATAGCAGCAGCCGAGCATTCTTTTGCTTGTGGTTCAGCTTCTTCACTCTTTCTGGAGCTATTTCTAGTTGTGTTCCATTCATCACTAGTAGCATGTTTGACACCTTCTGATGTGAAGGGCCCATCTTCCACTGCCATGTTTTGTTTTGTTTTCCATTTTAACAACTGTCCACGGAATTTTCTCAGCAAAGATACTGGAGTGATTTGCCATTTCCTTCTCCAATGGATTAACTTTTCTCAGAATTTTCCACTATCACCTGCCTGCATTGGATAGCCTTATATGCCATAGCTCATAGTTCCATTGAGCTACACTGGACCCTCTACCATGACAAGGCAGTGATCTTGGAGTGGTTACCAAGTATATAGTGTATGTCTAAAAGTGGAAGAACACTGCACCATTTTGCCATATTGGAGTTCTGTTTGACTCAAAGATAAACAAGGCACAATGGTTGGATATAATATCTCATTTGAGTCTAACAGCACATGTAAATGTGGACAAACTCAAGTGATATAAGAATCACATGATTAGCCAGATTCAGTAGGTGTAACAGATTAGGGTAAGTTTGTGTGTTTTTCAAAGCAAGGACATGAATAGAACTAAGGCAACTTGCAAGACAGGTCTAGAAATCCCTCATTCTACATATAAACAAGTGACATTCCACCAAGGTGCCTGTGGGGGTATGGCATTTTCTCAGTACATTCACAAATGGCTTATGTATATTTTTTCATGAAATAGCTGTCCACTGGAACATCCTGAGACAAGAAGCATTTCAATCTCACATTTAAGTTCAGAAATTCTCCAATTAACATAGGTATAGTAAAGCTTCCAAAGTGAGAACCAGGAATCCCAGGACTAAGCTGAATTTTTTTTTGCCCAACACATGAGGACAATTTGACTCATATTCATGAGTTCATAGGCTTTTGGATGAGTTAAATTTACTGTAGAATTCAAATGGCAAAAATATGGGCAAGCTGCAGCACACACAAATGTAATGGATATTTGTTAGGGCCAAAACTAGAATGTGTCCACACTCTAATATTGTGCTAAAATGTTTCAGAGGGACTGATCTTTAGGGATTAGCCCATGATTGACATATTATAATAAACTTTTATTAAAAAAATATCTAAATGGTTAAAAATAATATATGATTCTTCTTAAAAGCAAATGTTACCTAAAGAAAAAATTGTGTACACGTTAAAAACCTAGATTACATGCAATGAACGAAAGCAGTAAATAAATGATTTTGAAGCCAGAAACTTTACATCTAAATTCATAATCCACTGACTGTGGAACCGTCAATACATCGTTAACATAGGAGTTTTAAGTAACTCTCGAAGGTTATAAATTACTGAGAAAGTCTGAATTGGAAGCGGAAGTTTGTTCATCTAGGAGTTGTTCATACCAACAAAAGCACATGTCTGTGACTTATACATTTCCATAGGTACCGAGTAAAAAGGAGAGAGTGCTCATCAAGGAGTCAGGAAGATCAGAATTTAATTCAACCCTGGCTGAATCATTAGCTTCTGTCTGCCTCTATATTCTCATTTGTAAAATCACCTAACTCCCAAGACTGTTGTGAGAATTAAATGAGATGATATTTTTAAAGCATTCTTTAAACCTTAAATTGCTACATATTGATGTTGCTATCTGATTATCTTCTTTTCCCTCCTGAAGGAAAAGGGAACTTAATCTTGTATGATAATATGTATGATATGTATATGTATCTATATATACATCTACATCATCTCATACATCTAATATGTATGATAAAATATAGAAAATATGTGAATACACATGTAGATAAATTTTTATACAGATATGTGTACTGTCACAATATGTTCATAAACACATGTGTTCATGAACACACATTTGATCATAACCCAAATAGGTTGTAGAGATAACATATAAATTGAACCATCCAGCCATTCACAATCTTTCCTCCCACCTCAAACTCTGTGGAATCCATTCAGTCAATGACCCACATCACTAATTTGGGCAATTCAGTATAACATCAGCTTTGCTGATGCTCTGCTTTCTTATACTGTACTTCCTATAACTGATCCCATTTTTTTTGTTTCCATGTTCCTGAAATCCCTTTGAAAACCTAATCACTCACTCCTCTGTTGTTTCCTCTAATATTTTATGGGAATGATGAAATCGGTAGAATGACGAAGAACTAGTTTCAAGTTCTTCTGATAGTGACTGTGTGATCCTCAACAGGTCACTTCAGTTCTCACTCACCCTTCAGATAATTCCCCAAGAATGTAAAATATAGACAAGTTGCTGATCTGATAGACTGTGTTTCAACACAGAAATTTCCAACCTTGAAATGCTGATATTGAAAAAAATTCAAGAATATGTGTGCAAAAGTGTACCATAAAAGGTGAAAAATAACCACAAATCCTGTTGATTTGCATTGATCCATTTCCCTTTGGAGAATATATGAAAAGATATGATCAAGAAGGAGTATATATGATTAAGTTCTGCCATAGAGCCATAGGCTCCAGGATGATAGCCCTGATTTTCAAGGCCTGCTGAAGAGTGGGGTGAGAAAACCAGGTAACATACCAGGCATATCACCCAAAGCACTCTGGAAGCACAAGCTCACCACTTTGCATGTATTTGGGGCCCTGTTCTTGGTCTTGCTGAAGTAACCTTCGGAAAGGAGAATGTCACCACTCCTAGTTAAAAAAAAAATAAAACTTTGCAGGGATAGTTAAAGCAGCTAAGTTTCTAAGAGAAGTGGAAATACTTTATGTGATCTTCAAACAGCAGTGATAACCTGTGTTGTCATCAAGCTGAATGGAGGCAGTGATCAATGCATGTTCTCCAAAAACCTCATTTTTGTTATATAGGTGCAGTCATGCAAAACCTGTTTCCATATTAATCATGTTGCAAAAGAAAACACAAAGAAGTGAATAAAACAAGAAAATTAAAGAAAAAGTCCTGCTTCACTTTGCACTCAGGGTTGATCAGTTCTCTCTCTGAAAGCATATGGCATTTTTCATCATGGCTTCTTTAACATTGACATAGCTCATTTTCTTCATCAGAGCAGCTAAATCTTTCACTGCTGGTCATCCTTATAATATTGCTGTTACTGTGCACAACGTTCTCCTGGTTCTGCTCACTTCACTTTGCATCACTTCATATGTCTTCCGAGGTTTTTGTGAAACTATCCTGCTTCTCATTTTCTATAGAAATAATATTCCATCACAATGATATACTACAACCTATTCAACCATTCCCAAATTGATGGATATCCCCTCAATTTCCAATTCTTTGCCACCATTAAGGAACTGCTATAAATAATTTTTTTTTTTCTACAAAGAGATCTCTTTCTCTTTTCTTTTATCTCTTTGGGACACAGATCTAGTACTGGTATTGCTGGGTCAAAGAGATTGTAGAGTTTTATAACTTTTGTGGCATAGTTTCAAACTGTTCTCCACAATATTTGAACCAGTTTGCAACTCAACCAACAGGGTATTAGTGTCCCAATTTTTCCTCAGTCTCAAGTTTTTGTCATTTTCCTTTTCTGGTGTATTAGTAGTACCTTGTCGTTGTTGCAATTGCATTTCTCTAATCAGTTGTGATTTAGGGCATTTTTTCATGTGATTGTTTTTGAAAGGTTTATTTCTTCTGAAAATAAAAATTATATACATACATATGTATATATATATATATATGTATCCTTTGAACATTTATCAACTGGGGAATGGCTCTTATATTTATAAATTCAACCACATTACTTATATATTTAAAAAGGGAAACCTTTGTCAGAGAAATGGGTGATATGTTTTCTCCCACTTTCCTGTTTTCCTTATAATTTTGGCTGTTACCTATATTTGTGCAAAAACTTAATTTCATGTAATCAATATTATCTATTTTACTTCTCATGATCCTTTCTAGCTCACATTTAGTCATAAACTCTTCCTTAAAAATAGAATTGACATGGACATTTTTCCATGCTTATCTAATTTACTTAGGATATCACCCTTTATGTCTAAATAATGTATCCATTTTGGCTCTAGCTTGGTATATGATGTGAGACTGCTCTATGCCTAGTTTCTACCAAGTGGCTTTTAAATTTTCCAAATAATTGTTATCAAATGGCAAGCTCTTATCTCCAAAGCTTGAATCTTTGGTTCTATCAAAGACTAGATGACTATGGTCATTTAAAACTATGTATTGTATACGAAATCTATTCCACTGAACTCTTTCTTGTCCAGTGTTTGATGGTTTTTGACAATAACATCTTTGTAATACAGTTTGAAATCTGGAACCACTATGCTATGTTCCATCATATTTTTTTCATTCATTTCCTTGATGTTCTTGACATTTTTTCTTCCATAAGAATTTCTTTATTTTTTATCTGGCTCTTTAATTCTTTGATAGCTTAATTAGTAGCATGACGCTGTAAAAAAAGTAAAATTATTTGTGTAGAATTGTCATTTTTATTGTATTTACCTGGACTACCTATGAAGTGACTGATACTTCTCCAACTGTATAGATATGTTTTTAATTGTATGAAAAGTGTGTTGTAATAGCATTCATATAGTTCCTGGGTTTTTCTTGGCAGTAGACACTGAAGCATTTTAAATTATCTGCAGGTATTTTAAATAGAATTTACCTTTCTAACTCTTCCTGCTAGGTTTTGTTAGTAGTTTAAAGAAATGCTGGTGAATTATGTGGGCCTGAGTTGTTAATTACATCAACTAGCTTGTTTTTATTTTTAGTTGAGTCCCTATGATTCTATAAATATGTCATCTTATCATCTGTATAGAGTGATAGTTTATTTTCCTCTTTGCTATTTTTCCTACAATTCCATTTTCTTAGTTTATTGCTTCAGCAAGCATTTCTAGTACAATGTTGAAATAATAGTGGTGATAATAGACATCCTCGCTTCAGCCCTAATATTATTGGAAAGGCTACAAGTTTATCCCCATTACAGCTAATGTTTATTCTTGGATTTAGATAGACACTACTTATTTTAAGGAAAGCTCCATTAATTCCTATGTTCTTTAGCATTTTTAACAGGAATGGGTATTGTGTTTTTCCAAATGCTTTTTTCTGCATATATTGATATGATCATAGCAATTTTCTTGTTCTTTTTATTGATATGGTCAATTGTAGTGATGGGTTTCTTAATATTAAGCTAGTCCTGTATGTCTGATATAAATCCAATCTCATCATAGTGTATGAATTTTGTGATACATTGCTGTGAGCACCTGGCTGTTATTTTATTTTAAAATTTTGCATTCATATTCATTAAAGAAATTGGTCTAAAGGTTTCTTTGGCTTTGTCTTCTCTGGCTTAGGTACCAAAGCTATATTTGTGTCATAAATGCAACTGGATATGACTGCTTCCTTACCTGTTTTTAACTAGTTTATATGGTATGGAGATTAATTATGCATTAAAGGTTTTGTACAATTCACTTGTAAATTCATTTGATCCTGGGAATTTTTCTTAGGGAGTTTTGATGGCTCTAATGATGAATTCTAAACAACCTAACTCCCAATAGGCCACTGGTGTTTGGGGTCGGTGGTAGTCATGAGGAATTTGAAAGATATAACCCCTGATTACTTGGAAGTAGTTCCAGAAACTTGACTTTCAAATGGGAATACAAAATTGATCCTGGCCACCATGTGCTTGCCCTCCTCCCTGTCATCTTCCTGACAACTGGGATGTTCCATGTCATGATGGTCACACTGCCAAAGATCTACATAGGGGTAAGGTGAACCCTCTAAAATTAGACCTTACTTTTTAAAATGTATTCAATATAATTGGTAATAATAAATGGAATAAATTGGAGGGTGTGAAGCACCCATAGTTACTGATTTAATCATTTCTTTTACAAATCACAAAACAAACAAATGTACAATTGAAAAAGTTAGGTTGTATATGTATTATATATATATACATATGTGCATATGTGTGTGTATATATATGTACATATATATATATATATATAGAGAGAGAGAGAGAGAGACAAACAGACAGACAGACAGAGACATAAATACCAATATGAAGGGAGGAAGAGAGCAAGAAAGAGAGAGATGGGGAAAAGGGGAGGAGGAAGGAAATTATTATCTGTGATACCATGGAAACATTTTGCTATGTCCTTAATAGCCACAGCCTCTTTTATCATATCTCCTACCAGTGATCCCCAATTCACAAGGAAGAAACAATATTAAACAAAACAAAATATGCTTCACCTTTCAATTTAGCAAACATAACTGAAAAGGAATGACAGATGATCTTTCTTCTGGTATTTGGGACAGAAGGCTTCATAATAAATTGTGTTTTCTCCAGAGGAGTAGGTTAAATTATAATGTCCTGCCACATCCTGCCAAGAAGTAATATACAGAATCAAACCTTCTGTAAGTAGCAGAAGGGATATTGAAAATGTCTTCCTTTATTATCAATATCAGAGCTGCACAATTCCAGAAAATTCAACATCTGTAAAATACTAACATTTGTTAAGTTGCCATTTCATGTTAAAGAGTACAGAGAAATTGCAGCTGGTATCAATGTTCCAATGAAGCAGAATATAACCTCTTCTCCTTTTCTAGCTATTATTTGATATAGAGTATCCATATGTGGTATTAAGGAACAAAATTTAAAAATACAGGAGTTAAGAGAAACATGAAAACGAAAAAGAAAACCATAATAAAGTGCCGAACAATAAACTGTTTACATTCTAATATAGTAGGATGACAGATGTCTCCTCTGAACACTCTCATCATCAAGGGGAAAGTCTAATTAGGCAAAGCAGGGGAGTGTTCCTGCTATGTCTCCAATATCTGAAGGGAAGAACTGAAGGAGAAAAGAAGAATACACTGAGTGATGGCTGGAAGGAGACAAAGGAAGGTTAGGGAAAATTACCTTATGGAATCAAGGTACAAAAGTAAGCTTCTATAAAATGTAGAAGGGGATGGTGGAGGGAATAGCAGACACATGAACCTTACTCTCATCCAAATAGGCAGAATATAGCAGACTTATACTTGCAATTGATTATATATATATATTTCACTCAGCATAAAAATATGAGGAAAGGGGGTGTAGCAGCAAGCACCCCAAGCGTCCTCAGGGTTTGCCGCCACCACAGGTTCTTGGATCTGCTTTGTTAAAGGAAAGCAACTCAAAATGGCTTAACAAGCTTACTTTAGTCAGTCAGACATATATCATTTACCTTGTTCAGGGGAAAAAGGTCAGCACCCCGAACTTCAAAGCATACAGGCAGAATTATCAAGACAGAAACAGATCAAGTAGACAGATTTCCAAACTGTCCAACCATTACATCCATACCCAGTCAACATCTGGGTTTCCACATCTGGGTTTTTCAAAGCCAGGGGACTCTCAACAATGGCTTCCCAAAATTCAGATCAAATCACAGAACACTTCTCAAAGTGAGTCCCAAAACAAAGCTACACATCAGGGCTTATATAGCCTTCTCCTGGCTCAGAGAATGTAACAACCTTATTGACTCACTGGCCAATCAAGAAGTATCTACTGAAAAACAAGCCTCCCTCCCCAGGCTTCAGGTGCATTTTAGCCTAGGGGCAGGGAAGATCTTCCAAATTTGCATTCCCATTACAGGGGGGGGAATGGAGAATTTAAAATAGGGTATGTTGATGGAGGTATTGATCCTAAACAAAACAATCTAACCAATGATGTACAAAAATATAGTTCTGAGGTAGGCAAAAATGGCAATCTGAGGGGAAACTCAGAGAATGGTTGAATACATTCATTCATTTTTCAGTCATTTACAAAACTTTGAGACCCCATATTGGGTTTTCTTGGCAAATATACTCTGATGTTTACCATCTCATTATACAGATGAAGAACTGAGGCAAACAGGATTAAGTGACTTGTCCAGGGTCACACAGCTAATAAGTTCCTGAGGCCAGGTTTGAACTCAAGATGAAGAGTCCAGCACTCTATCCACTATACCACCTAGCTGACTGGGATTAGACTACAGTATAAAAATGTGTTAGAATACTATAGTGCTGAAAGATGTGATAAAAGGGATAGTTTTTGAAAGACTTGGGAAGATTTGTATGACATGCTACAGAGTTGAATGAAAAGAAATAGAGAACAATTTATGCAATAATAGAAATGCTATAATGACAAGTAACTTTGAAAGACTTGGGAATTTTGAACAATGTATGAACTACCACAATTTCAGGGAAACAATGATGAATTATTCTACCTACCACTGAGAGAGGTAGAAGATTTAGAGTACAGAGTGAGACATGTATATGTCTTGTATTCATGTATGCATGTATCAGCATGCTTGTTTTTGTTTTTGGATATAACTAACTCAAAAATGTGTTTTGCTTAACTATACATGTTTCTACCAGATTTGTTTTTCTTTCATTCTTGATTGTGGCTAGTTTAGGATAGGGAGAAGACAGAGTTCTGTTGATTGAGAAAATTACATTTTGTTTTAAAAAATGTCCTAGGCCTGAGGTGGAGCCAAGATGGCGGAACAGAAGCAGTAACTTTTCTAAGCTCCTCCATGAATCCCGTCACTAAACTTTAAAAAGTGAATGTGAATGGATTTTGGAGAGACAGAATCCACTGGGAGACAGAGAGTGGCAGAATCCAGCCCAGGAAAGTGCCCATGTGGGTCTGGGCAGGGGGAGCACAGAGCACATGGGGGCTGCAGCAGCTTGGACTAGAGAGCAGACTACGGCAGAGACAGAAGGAGTCCCAACTGGAGCACTCACCCACCCCAAGGGTGATTCATAGCCATCTCACCAGAATCTCACCATGGGGAGGGAGGATCCACTGGAGCTGGGTAAGAGAAAGCTCAGGGCCCCACATCAGAGACAACAGCTCCTCCTGGGGCTATCTGCCCCCAGCCTGGAAGTTTATGAATCCCCTGCCTATTTTTCCAGGGGCTAGGATGCCAAAGTAAACTCTGGCTGCTCCCATCCTCCCTCCCTGATCTAGAAAACCCAGAGATAAGTGTCCCACCCAGAGTGAAATCCTGAGATAGTAGAAATAGCCCTGGGCTTGGGCTTCACTGAGAAGGGGCATAACTAAGGCTGCAAGGAGTCTGAATAGAAAAGGGGGAGGGTTCCCAACAAGCCCTACCTCACCTGACCAGTAAAAGCCTGCCTGAGCAGTAGCCCAGGTTCATAGAGGCACAAATCTGAAGTGGCCAGACCACTCCTCCTCCACAGATTACTCTGTGACCCTCAGCATAACTCAAGGGGAACACTGAGACTCCTGGCCTTGGCCTCAATCTAGACACCCAAAGGCTACAGCATACAAAGTCAACAACCAGGCTCTTAGCTCCCAGGCTGAGAAATTAGGAAATAGGAAATTATAATTGGAAGGAAAGAAGCTGAGAAGGGGAAGGGGAAGGCAAGAAAATCAATAACAGCTTATGATAGTGATCGAAAACAACCAAATACAGAAGACAACATGGACTCTACACTCACATCTGGGACCACAGAAGGAAATATGAACTGGTCTCAAGCCCAAAAAGCTTTCTTGGAGGAGCTCAAGAAAGATTTTAAAAGCCAAATTAGGGAGGTAGAAGATAAATTTAAATCCTCAGCAACCAAATTGGAAAAAAATCTCACTGAAGAAAACAAATCCATAAAAAGTAAAATTAGTGAACTAATTGGAGAAAATAGCTCCCTAAAAAGGGACCTTCAAAAACTAACTGAAGAGAATTATTCACTAAAAATTAGAATGAGTCAAATCGAAGCTCAGGACTTGTAGCAGCAAGCACCCCAAGCGTCCTCAGGGTTTGCAGCTACCACAGGTTCTTGGATCTGCTTTGTTAAAGGAAAGCAACTCAAAATGGGTTAACAAGCTTACTTTAATCAGTCAGACATATATCGTTTACCTTGTTCAGGAGAAAAGGTCAGCACCCTGAACCTCAAAGTATACAGGCATAATTATCAAGATAGAAACATCAAGTAGACAGATTTCCAAACTGTCCAACCATTACATCCATACCCAGTCA
>NW_027186352.1:18466458-18484783 GCF_028583685.1 Petaurus breviceps papuanus
TTAGCCTAGGGGCAGGGAAGATCTTTAAAATTTACATTCGCATTACAGGACTTTATGGCACCAAGTGTCAATCAAACAAAACATGAAGATTGAAAAATTGGAAGAAAGTGTAAAATATCTCACTTGAAAAATAACTGACCTAGAGAACACATCCAGGAGACATATCCTAGGCCTCAATTGGGAGAATATCCTCAAACATATCCTAGGCCTCAATTGGGAGAAGTCCAGTCCTGGGCTCCCTCTTTACAAGTCCCCCAAGCCATTCTTAAAATGCCCCATCTTTTAAGGACTACTAAATAAATTTGGGGCTAAGTCAACATAATAAAATGTTTGTTAGCATTTACATAATTCCCCATTGGGACGATTGGTAAGTGAAAGAATACTGTTTTAATTCTAGATTTAGCAGAGATTTTGGGATAGGGATAGTTGGCAATTGTATGGAACATTCCATAAAAGGTAACATACTATAGTAGACAGTGATGGGCTTGGAGCACATGAGACCCACATTTAAAGCCATTTCTGTCATTACCTGTGTTATCTTGTGAGGAAATGTTAACCTCTATATATCTCAAATAAAACCTCAAAGCCAAGATTTAGCTACTAAATCTTATAAAGGTTGCAATTTGCATTGGAATTGGTCAAGGTGATGACTTCCTGACAGTTCTCCACACTAAGAAAATTACAAGTCCTAAGAAACTTCCAGTCATATTTTGTAAGAGTAGTAGACATTCATTCCATCATTTTTTCCCAAAAACCCTGTGTGGAAGTCCTACAGATGATATTATTCTCCCAATTTTACATAAAAAAGACCTAAAGACCAGAAGTTGAATGATTTACACAAGATCACAAGGAAATATTTGAACTCAGGTCTCCCTCAAATCCAATCCAAGGTTCATTCAGCTATAATAAACAGCCTCTTACTCAGCTATTTAATTGAAGAGGGAAATCCTAATAATTAAAACCATCAGATAATAACGAAATGATATCCTAGCTCATAATGAATTATTAAGTGATGACACATAATTTCATTTTTTTCCCATTAATCCCCTTATTACATGTCACATTCCAAAAGATTTGGAATTTGCCTTTGGTTAAAAGTCATTCATGAAGAGTCTCTTCACTGACATTTTCATTTTTATTTTAACATTAAACTCCTTTCCATATTGGCACATGTTGAATTTCTATTAGCTCATGTGTAACTTAGTTTTATGTTCACAACATGAATTGGCTTACTCTCACATTTTAGTCCAATATTTTTCATGAGGCTTTACTTTTTTTTCAAGTTCATTTAGAAAAGAAAAATGAGTAATAGTTAGAATGCTGCACTTGGAGTCAGGAAGACCTAAGTTCAATATTGGCCTCAGACACATGTTTGCTTTCTGACCCCAGTAAATCACAACACTTTTTGCTTCACCTTCCTCATCTGTAAATTAGCAAGAGATGGGAATGGGAAATCAATCTAGAAGCACCAAATGAGGCCATGAAGATTTTGACATAACTGAAACAATCGGACAACAAAAAGTAATGATTTCTGATCATGTTTACAAAAAAATGTTGTATCATATTTTTTTAATAGGATAGAGGAAACCAAGTTTTCAACTTCATTTTCAAAGTTGTAAAATAAACTCATAAGTATTGCAGGAAAATAAAAATTAGTTCATCCTAATTACTAAGACTTTTAACTTGACTAATACATGGAAGATTATGAGAGTAAAATTCAATGATTATGAGAGTAATAATATTCCAATTTCTAATTTATCAAAGTTATTTTCTCTTATCCAATACTCCATATCGTATCCATGTATGACTACCCATTTTGGTTGGCAATTGTCTGTGACTTCCTCATTAACTGTTTTGTTTTCTTTGTTTTTTCATGTACATGGAAGTTTAGGCCAAACCTCACGTGATTAGAATTTTCAACTAGATGAATTTATTGGAATAGACATGTCAGTTAAATCAAAATGGGATTACCATTAGTAGAGCAAGCTCCCTTGTTATTATCAAAATATCAAGAGGAAGTTTCCTCACACATTGCTCTGACTCCTATGGCAAACTTATGAGTACATGGATGATAGACAGATGCGTGATGGCTACAATTTTAGTATCATCACATGAATGAAATCATAAATTCATTTGATTATTTCCTTTCTTTATGTGAGATAGGAATTATACATATTTTCCCTGTAGTGTTTTAATTCTTCTTTTTGCTAATGGTTTGCTGTATTTAAAACATTGGTGATTTCCTTTCCAATGAGTGCTACAAAAAAAAAAAATGGTTCTTTTATGATGTGCAATATTTTATTAGCTTTAAAGGCCATTTTTTGTTCCAGTGCAAAATCCTTTATATGAAATTAAAAGAAAGTTACAGAATCTCAGGTGTAGAAATTATCAATCAACAAAAATTTGTTTCAATTTTTATTGTTTTTTTTCTTTTACTTTTTGGAGGGGAAGGTAGAAGAATTGGGATTAAGTGACTTGCCCAAGGTCACATGGCTACATTTGTGTTAAGTGTCTGAGGCTGGATTTAAACTCAGGTCCTTCTGACTCCAGGGTCAGTGCTCTATTCACTGTACCCCCTAGCTACCCCTTTATCTTTGTTTTTAAAAGAAAGTGGAAAAATGCTTCAATCTACACTCAGAGTTCATCAATTGTCTCTTTAAATGTGGACAGCTTTTTTCATCATGAGTTCTTTGAGACCATCGTGGCTTATTGCATTATCCAGAGTAGCCGAGTCATTCACATTTGATTATCTTTTAAGATATGGCTGTTATTGTGTAGTGTTCTCTTGGTTCTTCTCACATCAGTTGGCATAATTTCATGTAAGTTTTCCCAGGATTTTCTGACACCATTCACTTTGTCATTTACTATAGAACAATAGTATTCCATCACAACTTGTTCAACCATGAATCAATTGATGGGAATCTCCTCAATTTCCATTTCTTTCCACCACAAAAAGAGCTTAGATAGATAGTTAGATAGATAGATGGATAGATGGACATATAGATATAGATATGTTGATAAATATGTAGACATAGATTATCATGTAGGTCTTTGTTTCCCTTTTTATTCTATTTATTCGGGGGACAACCTTTGGAGTAGTATTGCTGAGAAAAAGGGCATGCAGTTTTATAGTCCTTTGGGCATAGTTACAAATTGTTCTGTGACCCCAGCAATGCATCAGTGAACTGATTGTTCCATATACTGTTCAGCATCTGTTAATTTCATTTTTCATGTTAGCCCACATGAGAAGTATAATATGGTACCTTAAGGTTGTTTCAATTTATTTTCTCTCATTAGTAGTAATTTAGATATTGATTGATTTGACTACTGATAGCTTTGATTTTCCCTGAAAGCTGCCTGTTCATATCCTTGGACAGCATATCAATTAGGGAATGGTTCTTATTGTGATACATTTGCCTCACTTCCCAATGTATCTGGCAAACATGACTTTTATCAAAGAAATATGTTGAAATTATTTTCCTCAGTTTTGCTATTTTCCTTCTTGTTTTGACTATATTGGCTTTGTTTATCAAAAAATAATAATTTAATATGATCAAAATTTCACCTTCCATGGTCATATCTATTTATTTTTTAGCAGTAAACTCTTCCCTTATCTATAAATCTTACGAGTAAAATTCTCTGTTCCCTTACTTTGCTTATATCATCCTTTCTGCTTAAATCACATTGAGCTTATCTTGCTATATAGTATGAGACATTGAAATATAACTGGTTTTTGCCAGGCTGATTTTTAGTTTTCCCAATTTTTGTCAAACAGTCAATTCTTACCCCAGTAGCTGGGACTTTTGTGTTTATCAAACACTAGGTTACTTACTTGGTCATTCGGTTCTGTATATTTCATTGATAAACCACTCTATTTCTGATCCAGTCCCAAATTGGTGGTTTTGGTTGGTTTGTTTTTTGTTTCCCTTACTTCCTTGCTGTACAGCTTGTATTCTACAGCTACGTGGCACAGTGGATGAAGTTCTGGGACTGGAGTCCAGAAGACTAGAATATACTTCAGACCTCATATATCAGCTGTGTGATTCTGGATAATTTACTTAACCATATTTGCCTCAGTTTCCTCATCTGTAATATGAGTTGCAGAAGAAAATAGCAAATCACCAATGTCTTTGCCAAGAAAACCCCAAAAGGAGTCAGGAAAAATTGGAAATAATGGGAAAATGACTAAACAACACTGCTAGACTGCCTTCAATTTTTTTTTCCATTGATTTTCTTGATATACTTGACCTTTTGTTCTTCCAAATAAATTTTGCTATTTTTTCAAGCTATTTAAAATAATTATTTAGTATTTTGACTGGTTTGGCACTGAATAAATTAATTTAGGCAGTATTGTGATTTTTATTACTTTGGCTTACCTAACACGAAAAATTATGATCTCTCCAATTGTTTAGATATTTATTTGTTTAGCAACTTTTATTTATTGTTCTCATAGTTCCTGGGAATGTCTAGTAGACAAATTCCCAAGTATTTTATATCATCTCTAGTTATTTTAAGTGAAATTTATCTTTCTATTTCTTCCTCCTGGGTTTTGTTGGTAATATATAGAAATGCTGCTATTTTATATGGATTTATTTTCTATCCCACAAATTTGCTAAAGTTTTAAATTGTTTTGACTAGGATTTTAGCAGATTCTCTAAGACACTCTGTACCATCATATTATCTGCAAAGAGTGATAGTTATGTTTCCTCATTGTGTATTATCATTGCTTCATTTTCTTTTTCTTGTTATTTTTTTTTATTCTGGAAAACTTTATTTTTATTGTAGGTGGAATGGGGACACAGCCAAGTTACATGATTCCAATTTTGTTGGCAACATCTAAAGCATCATAGTCTGGAGCAAGACGGACATAGACCTTCTTGTCTCCATTGGGCCAGATCAGTGTGTTGATCTTGGCCACATCGATGTCATACAGCTTCTTTACAGCCTGCTTGATCTGATGCTTTTTGGCCTTGACGTTCACAGAGAAGACTAGGGTGTTGTCCTCAATCTTCTTCATAGCAGACTTGGTGGTCAAGAGAAACTTAATGATGGCATAGTGATCAAGCTTGTTTCTGTGAGGGGCACTCTTCTGAGGGTATTTGGCCTGCCTTTGAAGTCTCAGTGTCTTGGGTTGCCGGAAGGTGGGGGATGTTTGGATCTTCTTTTTGTGGCTATGGACACCCTTCAGCACTGCCTTCTTGGCCTTCAAGGCCCTGGACCTGGCTTCGGTCTTGGGGGGGACAACAGCTTCCTTCTTCGCCTTCGACGCCATGTCGGGGGAAAGGCTCTTTTTCTTGTTATTGATACAGTTAGGATTTCTTTTTAATTATTTCTTTTTAGTTTTCAACATCTTGAGTTCTAAATGTTTCCCTTCTCTTTCTTCCCAGGCTCCCCAGGATGGCACACTATCTGATATAGGCTATATATGTTTGCTCACATGAAATGTATTTCCACATTAGTCATGTTGTGAAAGAAGAATCAGAGCAAAAGCCATAAGAAAGAAAACAAAAACTAAGAGAAAATAATAGTATGCTTTGATCTGCATTCAGACTGCATAGTTCTTTCTCTGGGTGTGGATGGCATTTTCCATCATGAGTCTTTTGGAGTTGTCTTAGATCCTTGCAGTGCTGAGAAGAGCTGAGTCTATCAAAACTGATCCTTGCACAGTGTTGCTCTTACTATGTGCAGTGTTCTTGTTCTACTCACTGCATGCATCATCAGTTATCAAATGCTTCAACTTCTGATTTACATCATTCATTTCTGCCAGATTTTGAGTTACAAATTTTCTCCCTGTTTTTCCCTAACTCAGCACTCCAAAACAGCAATCCCACGAGATATCCCCTCCTCTAATCTGCTCTCTCCCATATCTTCTCCCATACCGCCTTAGATTTTCCAGTAGGGCATGGTGGATCTCTATGCTCCAGTGCCTGGATAACTTATTTCCCAATTACATGTAAAATAGTATTAATAACATTATATATATATATATATATATATAAAATATTGAACATTTGATTTTAAAACTTTGAATTCCAAATTCATTCTCTTCCTCCCTTGACAACCACCCTTACTGGGAAGATAAGCAGTTCAGGTTGTACATGTGCAACTAATGCAATACATTAACATAGTAGATATATTGTAAAAGAATGACTATATTTCTCTTCCTCCTCCCCCACTACACACTTGTTCTATTCTTTACTTTGAACCCATCCCTTTTCAAAAGTGAGTGCTTCCAATTTTCCTCTCCCCCAGTTTGCCATCCCTTCCATCATCACTCCTCTCATCCTCTTCCCCCCTACACTCCTGTAGGAGGACATACCCTATTTAGTGTGTATGTCATTCCCTCCCTGAGCCAAATTCAATGAGAATAAGGTTGACACATTTAAATTTGCCTTCCTATTCTTCCCCTCCATTATAACCATTTTTCCTCGCTTCTTCTATATGAGATAGTTTATCCCATTCTCTCTCTATCCATCTCCTCTTTTTCTATTCCTCTCTCACCTTTTAATTTCACTTTTTAAGTATCATCCCTTCCTATTAAATTGATCCTGTGCCCTCTATCTATGTATACCTTTAAACATATATACACACATTGATATATGTATGCATATGCCCATATACCCACTGATATACATATTTATATGTATGTACACATATATATGTATGCATATATATACATATACATTCCCTTCAATTATTTTCATACTGAGAAAAGTTTCATCAGTTACAATTATCATTTTTCCATGAAGGAATGTTAATAGTTCAACTTTGATAAGTGGCTTATGATTTATTTTCCGTTTACCTTTTCAACCTTCTCTTGCTTCTTGTATCTAAATGTTGAATTTTCTACTCAAATCTGTTTTTTTTTCATTAAGAATGCTTGAAATTCCTCTATTCCACTGAATGACCATATTTTCCCCTGAAACATGATACTCAGTTTTGCTGGGTAGGTGATTCTTGGTTTTAATCCCATCTCCTCTGCCCTCTGGAATATCATATTCCAGGCCCTCAGTTCCCTCAGTGTAGAAGCTGCCAGATCCTGTGTTATCTTGATTGTGTTTCCACAAAATTCAAATTGTTTCTTCCTGGATGCTTGTAATAATCTCTCCTTGATCTGGGAAATCCAGAATGTGGCTACAATATTCCTAGGAGATTTCATTTTGGGATCTTTTTCAGGAGGTGATCAGTGGATTCTTTCAACCTCTATTTTGCCTTCTGGTTCTAAAACATCAGGGCAATTTTCCGTGAGAATTTCTTGGAGGATGAGTTCTAGGTTCTTTATTTGATCATGGCTTTCAGGTAGTCCAGTAATTTTTAAATTATCTCTCCTGGATTTATTTTCCAGATCAGTGTTTTTGTTTTTTTTCCCCATGAGATATTTCACATTACCTTCTCTTCTTTCATTTGTTTAGATCTATTTAACATCATCTTGATTTCTCATAAAGTCACTTGCTTCCCTTTGCTCCATTCTAAATCTGAGGGAATGATTCTCCTCATTGAGCTTTTGACATTCTTTTCCCATCTGGCAAATTCAGCTTTTTAAGGCATTCCTCTCCTCATTGCCTTTTTGAGCCTCTTTTGCCAATTGAGTTAGTCTGATTTTTAAGGTGTGATTTTCCTCAGTCAGGCTGTTGACTCTCATTTTGTAATTTTCTTGTATTGTTCTCATTTCTCTTCCCAATTTTTCCTCCACTTCTCTTATCTGCTTCTTAAGGTCCTCTATGGCCTGTAACCAGCTCATATTTCCCTTTGAAGCTTTTGGTGCAGGAGTTCTGACTTCACTGTCTTCCTCCTGTTCCACACTTTGCTCCTTTTTGTCCCCAAAATAGGAGTATAATATTGGATTCTTCTGTTTACTTTGCTTCCTTTGCCTGGTCATGTCACCCCTCAGTCACTTGACCCCTGGGCTTTTTGCCACAGTAGGACTCTGCCACCGGACAGGGTAACTTTCTTCCCAAATGCTGCGGTTTTCTCAGCTGCCAGAGGTATTAGGTGGGTGTCCTCTCTTAGGACTCCACACACTCTGGCAAGCTGGTCACATGTCCAGGACCTCCACCCTAGACTGCAATCCAGATCCAAGCAGGTTAAAGCAAGAACAATTACCCCTCAGACTGGTTACTTGGTCCCCCTACAGTCTGCAGGCCTGGAGCTGCAGCTGCAACTTATTGCTGGCTGAACAGCTGGGGCTCCTCAGTGGCTTCTTACCCTGGGGGCAGAAGCCAAAGCTCTCCAAAGTATGGGTCCCAAAATCCACACTGCACTGACCTCTCACTTTGTCCTTTGCATCTATGTGTCAATAAATCTGGAAATGGCCACAGCTACTGGTGATCTGGAGGCCCTCTGCAGCATCTGGTCAGGCCCGCCCTGGGGCTAAAACCTTGGCTCCTGACTGGCTGGGCTCGGCTTCCAGAGCCCTGAGCTGGCTGATTCCTGCCAGCTTGCTGAGCTGTCCTCAGAGGGAGGTTAGCTTATCTGTGTCATTTTGTGGGTTCTGCAGCTCCAAAGTTTGTTCAGAGTTCCCTTTTACATGGACTGGGGATGATGGAAGCCAGAGATGTGTGGAGGTCCTGCTTCTACTCCACCATCTTGATTCTGCCCTCCCAGGTTTTTCTGAAGTCTGCCTGCTCACCATTTCTTACAGAACAATAGTATTCCATTACATTCATATACCACATATAATTAGCATTTCTAAAGAAATACTGAATAATAATAGTGATAATGGACATTCTTCTTTCAGTCCTAATCTCACTGGAAAGGTTTCTAATTTATGCCCATTATAGATAATGTTTCTTCGTGTTTCTAGATATATACTGCTTATCATTTCAATAAAATGTAATTTTAAAACACTAGGCTTTCTAGTGTTTTAATAGACATTGGTGTTATTAAAAGCTTTTTCTTCATCTATTGATATAATTATGTTGGGTTTATTTTTTTTTTTACTGTTGTTGTAAATATGGCCAATTATACTAACACCTTTCCCAATATTGAACTATCCCCATATTCCTGGTATAAATCCCACCTGATCACAGTGTATATATGTGATACATTGCTATAATGTCCTTGCTTATATTTAAATTTTTTATCAATATTCATTAAAAATGGTCTCTTGTTTTTTTCCCCCCCTCTGGATTAGGTATCAAACTCATATCTGTATAATAAAAGAAATTTGTTTTTTTCAAATATTTTGTATTATATTAGAAATAATTATTTTCTATATGTTTCATAGCATTCACTTGTAAATCTAATATTGATTATTTTTTTCCTTAGGGAGCTCACTTATGACTTGTTCATTTTCCTTTTCTAAGATAAAATTATTCAAGTATTATATTTTCCTCTTCTGTTAATCTGGACAATTTATATTTTTGCAAATATTTGTCAATTTCACTTAAATTGTCAATATTGTTTATATATGTTTGGATAAAGCAGATCCTAAAAATTATTTTAATTTTATCTACATTTGTTATGCCATCACCACTTTCATTTTGTGATGCTGGTAATTTGGTTTTCTTCAATCAATGGTTTTTATATTTTGTTGTTTTCATTTCATAAAAGTTTTTCCAGTTGTATTTATGAGTTCATTTTTTATTAATTTTTACTTTTTAAATTAATACTTTGATTTTAGAATTTCCTTTTTGCTGTTTAATTAAGCATTTTCATTTTTTTTCTTTTCCTAGCCTTTTTTCTTTTACAGATAGTAATTTCCCTCCAAGAACTACTTTGGCTACATGTCTCAAGTTCTGTTATGTTGTCTCACTGTAGTATTTATCTTTAATGAAATTATTATTTCCATGATTTCTATTCCACTAATCCTTTAGGATTAGTTTCAAATTATTTTTAATCTATAAGTCCAAGACCATTTATTGAATATAAGTTTACTGAATTATCGTGCAAAAATGATGTGTTTAATATTTCTGGGGCATTTTTTACATTTATTTGTAACATTTTTCTATCTTAATAGAGGGTAAAGTTTTTTGGAGGTGCCATATGCAGCTCAGAAAATTGTGTACTCCTTTCTATTACCTTCAGTTTTCTCTGGAGGTCTATCATATCTAACTTTAAAAAAAATCTATTAATTGCTTTTTTTAAATTTATTTTTGTTAGACTTATTTAGTTCTGAGTGATTAATTGAAGTCTCACAGTAGTATAGTTTTACATTATAATTCTAATTATAGTTGATTTAACTATTGCCTTTAAGAATTTTGATGCAATGCTCTCTGATGCATTTATGATTAACATTGATATTTGTTTTTTATCTAGTTTCTTAGTAGTTTCACTGTTTATCTCTTTTAATTAGGTCTATTTCTCTTTTTCATTTGTCTGAGGTTATGATTGCTACCCTTGCATTTTTTCTTCCTTTAATAGATTCTTCTTGAGCCGAATATTTTGTGTGTGTGTTTCTATTTCTTGTAAACAATATATTGTTGAGTTCTGCCTGGAAATAAATTATTCTATCTGCTTCCCTTTTAGTGGAGAGTTCATCTGATTTATAGTTACAGTTATCAGGATAAGTGTTTATTTCCTTCCATCCTACTCTTTTTTATTTATCTTTCTCCTTTTTTTTTTACCTTATACCATCTAAAATGTCTATTTTGCTTCTGATTACTGCCTCTCTTTATATGCCCTCCCTCTTATCACACTTCTCCCATTTATATTGCCTCTTCCACTCTGTCTTTCCTGTTGGGTAAGATGAATTCCTATGTCCAACTCTGTGTGTGTACACATACATCTGTACATGCATGTACATACATGGACACATACATATGTGTGTGGCACACATATATCCTTCCCTTTTTGAAGGGAATATTTTCAGATGAAAATGAGAGTCAATCATTGCCTTCTTTCTTCCACACATTTCCTTCTTCATTGTAAAAGTTCTTCCTTGAGAAACTCTTTTATGTGACAATTTTCCTCACTCTTCCTCTCTCTTTTCCCCTTCTCCTAGTATATCCCTCTTTCTTATCCTTCCATTTTTCTTTTAAGATCATCCCAAAATAATAGACTTATGCAATACAAGTTTCTTAATTGACTCACAGGGAGCAGATATTGTGCTATTTTGTGGTAACAGAAAAAAGGGTCCAGTTCCTTTCTTCAAGAAATTTACATTATATTGAATAATACTGTATATTTTTCTCTGGATAAATACATGTTCCATCCACTAAATAAATAAAGGTTTTTTGATCTGTTTTTGTTTTTTGATTGGAGGCACTATTAGGTGGTAAAAAGAAAGGTATTATCAGGAGATTTTTAAAATAGAAGATTACACATAAGCTAAGTCTTGAAGAAAATCTAAAGATCTTTAAAGGTAAACAAAATGAAGCAGCATATTCCAGTCTTGGGGGACAGTCTAAAGAAAGCAAAGTGAAAAGGGTACAGAATTTCATTTACAATGGACAGTAAGAAGCCAGTTTTTCTAGGTTGTATTTTGCAAAAAGATTTGGTAAATGGGTAGGAATACAACTATATAAAGCATGAAGATAGAAATAAGGGAATTTTTGAATTATTCTATATTTAATAAGACTATGGGAATAGACCAATGACATGGCCACAATTACATGTTAGGAAGACCAATTTTGGCAGGGAAAGAATGGACTACATAAAGGATAGATTTAATGCAAAAAGGCCAACTAGGAAGTTATTGAAATTGTCCATGGGGCAGATGGTGATCACCTCAGGTAAGGTATCCTCTCAAGAATATACCCAAGTGGTCATCCAGTCTCTGTTTATGGTCCTCCAGTCAATGGAAACCTCTACCACCAGAGCAGCATATTCCAATTTGGGAAATTAGTAAATTTTGTGCTGTTTAATTCGTGGAATCAAATATAAATATTCCCTGCTGCATCCTCAACCCCCTGTTCCTAGTTCTGTGCTCTAAGGCCAAGAAAAGCAACAATAAAATAAGTGTAATTCATACTCCATGTGAAAACCCTTCACCTATTTCAAGAGATGTGCCATGCACCGTGCTCTTGCTGAAGGCTTTATTTTCTCTCTGTCAAAATTGCCCATTCCTTTCAAACAATTGTCATTTGAAATTACCTTCTCCATCATTGTTGCCCTCCTCTGAATGCTCTGTAGCTTATCAATGTCCTCCTTAAACTATGCCAAACATCACTAAATACAGTACACCATGTTTGATCTATCCAAGGTAGACAGCAAGTGCTTAGTATGTCATTCCTTCAATTGAAGTCTAAGATGACATTAGATTTCTTATATGACATAAAATACTACTGTTGCACAGGAAATCTGTACTCTTATAACTTAAGTCCACCACTGCAACCATAAGCTTTTCAGTAGAACTGCTATCTAGCCATGGTCCCCAGTTTTGATTGGGATACAAAGACAAAGAGAGAGAGATTATATGTATATCTATATGCATGAATGTAAGAACAAACACAGGCATATATATAATTTTGCTTGATGTATACACACATCTATCCACTCTCACATATGCCCATGTATGCATATGTGTGTGCATATATGTATATATGCACACATGCATATTTATGTGTGTATAGATACACAAACTAAATTTTGTCATTTTCAGTCTTAGCCAAAAGTAATTCTGATATATTCTATATTTCTATACTCTTTTTAAGTATACATTTATGACAAAAAGCAATACACATTTATTTCTTTGGGGAAATAATTTTCACTTATCACCCATGCAGATAAAACAAAATGTGGTATTACATAAACCAAAAAAATGTTTGAAATGTTCTAGGGAGGATTGATTTCTGGATAGACAACAAGGTGTTGAATTTTAAGAAATGGTAATAGCTGTTTCATATTCCCATCCTTTATCTATATTATACTTTGGTTTAAAATATAATCTTCTGTTTATTTTTACTTTAGAATAGGATATAACTTTTGAAAATACATAAAAAGCATTGGTGAATCAAAATTATCTTTGCTAACTGCTTGCATCATGGTCAAAAGAAAATCTAGGAATCAGTGCAGTTAGAATGTTTAAAATTATATGTTTCATAATTATTATTTTATCAAAAGAAATAAATTTAACAGAATGAAAGTGTGTTGATGCTAATGAGTTACTATGGGAGATAAGAAGAAAACTGTATCTCCTAGACCAGTAGTATTTGAAGAAAATATTTTTTTGGAAATGAGCCTGTCATTTACCAACAATGTGGATGACTAATAACAATTTGTCACCAAAAAAAGAAATAAATTCATAAAGAAGAGAAAAGTCTTCACAAAATACTGTATACAAATCAATTAATTATTTATAAAAGTAATTATCAATGAAATAATATTGAAACATGTTGGTGACATAGTGGATAGAGAGGTAGACTTTGGAACAAAAAGACCTAAATTCAAATCCTTCCAAAGCCATTATCAGTGTGACCCTGAGCAACTGACTCAAACTTGTATGGAAACCTTTTCTTTCACCTTATAGTCCACAATAATGAATTATTTCTGAGAATTTTTTCCAATTCCCATCTCTGTGCTTTTGTAAAGGCTAATTTATTCCCCACACTTATCCCTATGCTTAGCATTTTCTCCTGTAAAGTCAATCATGAGAAGCTTTCCAGAGGACTGCTGCTGTGTACAGCTTTAAGGTTCTGATCACACAGTATAGTGAACTCTTTATTTATTCAGCAGTGAAAGTAAAGAAAAACATTCACAGAAACAAAAATACAGTATTCACAATGTTCTAACATAAAAACTTATCACTAGAGTGACCACATAGTTTTCACCAAAGTGGACACTTTTAAACAAAATATATCATTCAGTAAGTCCTTAACTCAATTATCCTTAAGGAACAACCCTCCTTTGGTACAAAGGTCAAAGTTCTCCACCCCTAGGTCACATTGTCTTAATCTTTCAGTCAAAAAG
The DNA here is from genome assembly GCF_028583685.1 of Petaurus breviceps papuanus. NCBI lineage: Eukaryota > Metazoa > Chordata > Mammalia > Diprotodontia > Petauridae > Petaurus > Petaurus breviceps. The sequence goes on from NW_027186352.1 coordinate 18,480,307, forward strand.
TCTTCTTTATTCGTTATTGGAGATTAGTTTCCAATCATCCTTAACTCAATCATGCTTAAGAGGTACAAGGTACAGAGAAAAAAGTTCTCACACCCTTAAGCTTCAATAAATCATGATCTTCTCAGTCAACATTAAGTACCCATGGAGAGGTCTTTTCATCTTGACTCTAAGCTGGCTCCCAAATTCCATGGTTCCTCTTCCATGTGTCCAGCTCTTGCCTAAATCTAACCAATCATCACCTGTATTCACAAGTAGGCAGCTCTCAGCCTCTAGTCCAGCTCCTCATACAGCTCCTCATTCAGTTGTTCATCCATTTCTTCATCCAATTCCTGTTCTATATTGAAGCTCACAGTGTCCGGTCAACTTGAAGTCCTTCAAAGTTTTGATTTCTGGGAAGACAAAGCTTAACATAGCCATAATAACAATCATTCACATTGCCAGCACCATCATCAATTCACTATCTGCCTGTGAAATTAACACAGTCCCACCAACAAGGACTGAGAACTCAACATACATCATCAGTATGGTCCCAGGATCTCTGAAACCTTCTTCCCATACTTCTGTAAACAGAAAACAAGAAAATCCTCTTTCAGGGCTTCCAGTAAGGTTCCAGAACTTCTATGCAAAGTATCACAAACAAAAATTAACACAGACAGAACAGACAAACAGTGTTTGGCCTCCACAACTATTCCTCTTCTCAGTTCTGCTCTCTCCCAACTTGGGCTACCTGTTCCTCCCCTTCCTGTTGCATCAGCAAGTTCCTCCCACTGTGAGGTTCACAGGTTTTGTTTCTCTACAAGACTTGGTAGAATCAGGACAAGACTCCAAAGAAACTTTAACTGAAACAAGGTGCTAAATAATTAAATAGCTGAAACAAGGCACTAAGTAGTTCTTTGCTTGCAATTACATTTCCTCAACTGAGAAAACAACACTTAGTTATTCTACCTTCCTTTAAGAGTTAACTCAGGTCCTACACACTTCTAATTGGCTTTTGGGCTATACTTCTGCCTGTCTTTCCAGATGCTAGTGAGACTACCTTTTATCTGCAATTCACATAATTCCCATGAACACAATTATGTAGTTTTATCCATTCCAGTAAAATGTGTGTGATTTTTGAAGGTAAATATTGTTATTTTCTGTCTTTGTGTACCCCACATTTAGTACAGTGTCTGGTACATATTAAGTTTTTAATAAAATGTTTGTTGAATGACCAACAGATGTATTGCTGGAAAAATAGGGGATATAATTTACCTCTCACTTCTAGGATTCAAGTTGAGGCCAATTCTCTCCCAATTCAATACTCTTCCCACTCTATCATATTGCCTTTATTCAAGTCTATTCAAGTAATTAGAAAATTAGTAAGTACCTACTATGTATCAGGTTGATGGGTTGGGGTATGCAAAAGGAAAAATGGGAGGAAAAAGGTCCTCCACTCAAAGAATTGACATTTTCCTAGCTGGTAATAAACTGATGAGTTCATGCTATATGAATGTCTTTATATCTGGTAAAGGGAAAATAATTCGAGATGGGGAAGAATGCATTAATAACTATAGAATCAATAAATACCTCTTCTAAAAGTGGCACCTGAGAACAGTTTTAAAGTCACTCAGGGAGTCCAAGAGTTAGAGATAAAGAGGAAATCCATTTCATACATTGGGGACTCCAGTTGCTAAACATGGAGATGGGAGATGGAATGTTGAGTATGAGAAATAGGATAAAAGCTTATTTCTCTGGAAAGCATAGAAGTTAAGAGATGCTGGACTTAGACAAACAAGGGCTTTAAGAGCCTAACTGGGGAGTTGTACTTTATCATGAAGGCAAATAGGAAGGACTTCTGAAGGGGAGAGAAAGCAAGTTGGAGATACCTACCTTTTATAGTCTTTGGCAATTGTGTTGGGAGGGGGAAGAGGGATAAATTGAATATCCCCATATAATGTCATCAAGATGTAAATTGCTTTGAAATTTAGAGTGTTAGGGCATTGTGGATGCACACTGAACTGTTAAATAATTTGCTAAGGATCTTACTTAGTGTCAGAGATAAGTTTTCCATTCTCCAAAGTCAGTTTTCTATCAGTACTATGGAGCATGGAGAGATGTATCAAAGAAGGTGCTGCAATCTATAATCAAAGCAGAATTGCAATAGCTCAAAAGAAATGTGAAATGTACAAATTTAGAGACATCTCCACTCCAAATGTTCATATGGACTGTTCATGTCTGACGCTTTGGCATTCCTATTGTCTAATCAGCCACAGACTTACACATTGTAAATTGACTCCAACATAGTGATGCCATTTTGGTCCTTTCCCAGAACAAAGGACAATAAGGAAACAACATTCCAGGCTGCTTCTCAATCTCCCCATATACAAATAATAATCTTAGGAAACTAAAAATTCAAGAAAGATCTTTTACATATTGATGAAAAGGTCCCATAAGTAAACTAACACCACACCTATAATCTTTTGTCTCAAAAAAGATCTTTTTAGATAACTGAGAGAAAAAAAAGTCTTGGGAATGTACCAGAGTTCTCTACACATTTTAAATATTATTAATGTAGTTCAAGTAGAGCTGAAAAGACCAATTAGTGGCCCAGAGTTCAGTGAATACTTATTCTATAATAAAGCCTCATTGATTCAGGTGATTTTGACGGGAAGGATGGTCTGAGTCAGCAGAGAGTTTGAATATTAAAATATTTGTAAATAGCTTTGCTTTTATTACTTTGCAAATTTATGAGGAAGCCAGAACTTGGCTTACTCAGAGCTGCTTAGCACAGGCCCTTTGAGCATTTGCTTCAATGAACAGATAAGAAAAAGAAAAAAAAAATGCAATTATCACATCAATTGTTTCTATGTAAATAAATGCTTTGAAGGTGTCTGAAAATTCTGTCTTGTTTCCCTCTGAAATTGTTGCAACATCCCCATTGGAAATCTTTCTTACAAGTTTAATTTGCAAAGGGAACCATTTTTTCCCCTTATGGGAAATTAGCTTCTATGTAAGCCTTATGCATATATCATAACTACATAAAAGTAACCTTGAGTCTTCAAAACTGTGCTCATGAAAGTCAACTTCTAGCAGGCCCTACAAGTAAAGTAAATGGACTATATGTCCCAATGATGGACTATATGTCAGGTCTCTGAGGACCAGCCTCCATCTTAGAGCCAGGCTCATAGGCAGATCAGCAACAAGTTGACCTTTTTTTTATTTTGTTTTACATTGTTTCCCCAAACAGAAACCCTCAAGGGCTCTCTAGTAAGTTGGATCAGGATAGCAATGAGCTTTGTGATTTTGGGACAAAGATATAACTGATGCTACTGTAAGAAAGCATCTAAACATATGAAAGAATCACTACTTTATGTCAGGTACTGTTTGAGACATAAACGAAAATGATTCAACCCCAAGACCTGTATGAATTAAGGAAAATTCATCAACTTAGCCCAGATGAATTATCATCAATTCCAAATGAATATTATGCAAACTAAATGACTTTACTGAATGCAACACAGATTTCCCAACCCCAATCAGGCTTCTCTCTGTGCCTAGAATATCATTCATTGCTCTCTTTAGCTTTAGGTTTTTTTTTTCTGTTGTTCAGTCCTTTTTCAATCATCTCTGACTCTTTGCAATTCCATTTGGGGTTTTCTTGGCAACAATACTAGAGTGGCTAACCATTTCCTTCTCCAACCCATTTTATAAATAAAGAACTGAGGCAAACAGGGTTAAGTGACTTGTCCAAGGTCATACAACTAGTAAGCATCTGAGGACATATTTGAATTGAGGAATATGAGTACTCCTAACTTCAGATTTGGCACTCTACTGTGGCACTAGCTGTGTTTTTTTTTTTCTTCCCATAATTTAAAGCCCAACTCAAACATTATCTTCTCTAGGAAACTTTTCATGATCTCTGTGTTTGGTGGTTATAACATACATAGGAATTTTTGGCAACCTTATGAACTTATAATGTAATACTATATATCACAGTTATATTTCTTAGGGTTTTATTTATTTATGTCCTTATTTTATTGTAAATTCAAAGGTCAAAAGGGGATATTCATCTAAAATTTGCATATACCCAGACCTAGCAGAAAGACTATAACTAGCATTTGCTATACTCATACCAAGTAATACAATTGAGTCAAAGGAACAAAAGAAGTAAATTATCTTCAAGTAAAATGTTTATTTTTAAAGTCACAATAATAGTACAAATAATTCCAACAAATCCAATTTATTAAGAGTGTTAGTTGCTTTATGACTCACATACTGCTGAAAGAATAGATGCATTAAATTCTATGTTCCCTGGGACAGAGTTCTTATTGTTCTGACCTAGATTCATGATGCAGAAGTAACACCATGAAGCATTTACATCTTGTCTTTTGTACTATCCAAAGAAGCCATTTTTTTGTGGACAGTCTCTCCAGAGTATCTCATTTCAACATTTCCTTCAATATATATATATATATATATATATATATATATATATATA
>NW_027186352.1:18485183-18506870 GCF_028583685.1 Petaurus breviceps papuanus
ATATATATATATATATATATATATATACATCTTGCCTTAAAATGAACCATCTAATCTCACTGGTCACTTTACTGAATATATAGTCTATCAATATTATTCTACTTTGATCCAGAGATCAATGTTTATATCCATTGTAGGTTTCTTCTTTGAAATTCTATATGGTCAATTTATAGAATCTGGAAAACTTAAAGCCATGAGGGAACTTTAACTTGTGCCATGCAGAAACTTCTTGGGCAACATTAAGTGATGATTTATAATGAGGACCACTCAACCATTTTTAGGTTTGGGGTTTATTCAACATAATATCAAAATATTAGCAACAGGATTCTAAAAAAATTGAAAAAATGATGCATATTTCTTTTTGGATTACGCTATTAAAAACAGAAATACAAAATTTTAGAATAAAAAAGATACAGTAAACACAATTCTAGACTTGGCATCTTAAAGATCTTGGTTCATCTATTGCCCTTGATCCTTTCTTTCTGTATGAGTGTTACAAGTCATTTAATATCTTCTAGCCTTGAACAATTCTCTGGTATGATAAGATTGATTAAAACATCATACCTTTTAAGGTGAGAGGGCCTCCAAAGGTCACCTAATTCAAATTTGGAGTACGTCAGTGAAGAGAATGATTGGTTTCTGAATGTACTTCACTATACAGATCAAATCATGTATTGAACTTGGTCTGCTTGTCCAGGTAAAGACAATCAATGAATGACGCTAAGTTTCAATGATGGTTATAATCCTCTTCATTTCCTCAGGGGAGGAAAGGGGATGAGAAGAAGTTCAGAATTCCTTTACATCCCTATTTTGATGAGAATCATTTTAAGTAGTGAAGTCCAGATGAAGATTTCTACACTGCTTTTTTTTTTGGAAGGGGAATGAAGGGCAATTAGGGTTAAGTGACTTGTCCAAGGTCACATGACTAGTTTTGTGTTAAGTGTCTAAGGCTGGATTTGAACTCACGTCCTACTGACTCCAGGACCAGAGCTCTATTCACTGTGCCACATAGCTGCCCCCAAGATTTCTACACTGTTAAAGACATATAGGTTCTAATATTCTCATAAGAGTGAGTTCTCATGCCTGGAGTTGCCTAAAATAAAAACAGTACTTCTGTGAAGGTTCTGAATTTTTGTTGAAATATTAAAATTTCAAATTCATGTGACTATCTCTTCCTCTCCTAAAATGAATCATTTCAGTCATATCTGATTTGTCATGACTCCCACCCCCTTTTGGAGTCTTTTTGGCATAGATACTAGAGTGGTTTGCTTTTCTTTTTCCAGCTCATTTTACAGATTGAGAAACTGAGACAAACAGGGTTAAGTGACTTACGCATGGTCACACAGCTAGCAAGTATCTGATAATTGATTCGAACACGGGAAGATTAGTCTTCCTGATTCCAAGAATAATAGCCTATTCACCGTGCCACTTAGCTGCCTTCTCTCCTGAAATAGTAAGGAGCTCTCTCCTTATTATCTCTCCCAATTGGCTTTATTACTTTCATACATCCAGTGAAGTGACAGTGAAAATATAAAATACCTTGGTCACCACCATAATATGCATATAAAAGAAGTTATAGTATTTCACCAATTTTCATTACATGGGAAAATATGGATAATTCCAAACAAGGGAAGCCATGGAAACTTAGGAACATTCAAGAGTTAAACACCTTGAAGTAGCAATCAACAGAAAAAAAAAACATAGCATTGTTCATCTTTATTATTGCTAAAATTAGCAAAGACACCAAAACTATCTGTAACAAACATCGCTGTTCTTTCCTTCCTGCAAGTGAGGTATAAGTTCCTTAAAATGGTGTTGGCATTGGTTACGCACATTGGCAACAAATTCTATTAATACACATTATTAGTATAATGTATTGTAGTGAAGTCACCTTTGTCCTTCTGACTAAATGGAGAGTTATATATTATTTGCCTCATGTTATTTTCTCATATTTTTGTTTCCCAGAAAATTAGACCATCTCTTTCTATTATTCATTTTCTTGATAAAAGAAATGTTTATTATGTTCTATGTAATTGAAATCTGGTCTTTACAAGAAGGCAATTCTAATTTAGTTTTCCAAATTTGAAAGGTGCATGCTTTGTTCATAATTCTATTGCCCCCAACTCCCAGTCCAAAAAAAACATATGTAGTAGGTGACTTATACATGAGCAAGTTGGAGGAGAAAGCTTTTGAATGAATGAAAAGTCTAGCTTTAAAGATCTCAAAGTAGAAATACTTAAGAATAATTTCACAGGTAACAATCCTGATCTCAGGCAAAGTAAAAGCAAAAATAGAACAAATCAAAAGAGATAAGGAAGGAAACTACGTCTTGCTAAAAAGGCACCATAGACAATGAAGTAATATCAATAGTAATCATATATGTATGAAGTGGTATAGCATCAACCTTTTTTAAAAGATGAGTTAAGTAAGTTACAGAAAGAAATAGACAGCAAAACTATATTAGTGAGGGACCTCAACTGCCCCCTTCAGAACTCAATAAATCCAACCAAAAAATAAAAAAGAAGTTAGATATGACAGACCTTTGGCATGATTTAAACATAAAGACAGATGGCAAATTGTCTACCTATCAGATACAGAGAGGGGAAGAATTTATGACCAACCAAGAGATAAGAGAGATTTACAAAATGTAAAATAGATAATTTTATCTTATTAAATTCAAAAGGTTTTGTACAAACAAAACAAATTTAACTAAGATTAGAAGAAAATCAAAAAGGGAAACATTCTTTACAGCAAGTGTCTCCTATAAAGGCTTCATTTCTCAACTATATGTAGAAGTAAATCAAATTACAAGAATACAAGCCATTCCCCAGTTGATAAGTGGTCAAAGGAGACAAACAGGCAGTTTTCAGATGAAGAAAAAAAGCTATTCATAAACATATGAAGAACTGCCCTAAATTACTTTTAATTAGAGAAAAGCACATTAGAACAACTCTGAGGCACCACCTAACACCCATGAGATTGGCTTATACGACAGAAAAGGAAAATAAGTGCTAGAGAAAATGTGGGAAAATTGGGACACAAATTCACTGTTGGTGGAGATGTGAACTGATCTAGTCATTCTGGACAGCTATTTGAAACTATGCTCAAAGAATAATCAAACTGTGCCTAACCTTTTATGAAGCAATGCCACTACTAGGTCTGTATCCCAAAGAGCTCATAATAAAGGGAAAGAACCCACACACACACAAATATTTATTGCAGTACTTTTTTGCAGTGGCAAAATACTGTAAATTGAAGGCATGCCCATTAATTTGAAAATGGCTGAACAAGCTGCAGTATATGAATGTAATGGGATTGTGCAGTTGCACTATAGTGCAATAAGAAATAATAAACAGCAGATTTCAGAAAAACCTGGAAAGCCTCTGATGAACGGATACAAAGTTAAATGAACAAAAACAAGAAAACTGTTCATGGTATCAACAACATTGTGTGATGATCAAATATGAATGACTCAGCTTTTCTCATCAGCAAAGTGATCCAAGACAAGTACAAAGGACTCATGAAACAAAATGCTTACCATATCCAGATAAAGAACTGATGGACTCTGCAGATTGAAGCATATTTTCCCACTTCCTTTATTATTTCTTTTTTCTTTTGATCTGTTTCTTCTTTTACAAATGTGACAATTATACAAATATGTTTTACCTGATAGCATATGTATAACCTATATCAAACTGGCTACCATTTTCAGAAGAGGGGAGAGGAGAAAGGAGGGAGAAAAATTTGAAATTCAAATCCTTATAAAAAAGAATTCTAAAAAAAATTCTTAACATATGAGTGGGAAAAAATTATTAAACAATAACAACTGCATCCTCACTAATATACATGAAAGGAATGGGAAATAGTTTAATTTTCCACTTAAACATCAAAAGAGATCATTGTTTATGTCAATTTATCAAGAAAAACATATTTTTTCCCAATGCCATAGCTCTTAATATAGCTATGTGAACAATTGCTTTTTCTCTAAGGATTATCTCATGTATGTTCCAGAAGTCTAGGTCAAAAATCATAAATTTATGAATATGACTATGATGGCTATAATGTGAATTAATGTGACTATCATAATTAATGAAACATCATTATGATGAATTATCATGAATATATGAATTCATCCTTATGAATTAAGTTAATGAATTGAATTTTTAATTGTGTACAATAGAAGAGGAAAACACTTTTTGAGTCTTTCCACATTGTGTGTTTTTTTTAATTAAATTATTTATTTTTGGCTTTCAATATCACTTCCATAAGTTTTAAGTTTTCTCCTCATCTCTCCACCCTGAGTCCCCAAGATGATTTGCCATCTGAAATGCACTCTACACATATATTCCTATTAAACATATTTTCACATTAGTCATTTTGCATAGAAAAATTATAATAAATGGGAAAAACCATGAGAAAGGGGAAAAAACAAAAACAAAACAAAAAATATTCTGCATCATTCTGCATTCTGACTGCATATTTCTTTCTCTGGACATGACTGGCATTTTCCTTCATACATTATTTGGAATTTTTTTAGGTCCTTGCATTGCTGAGAAGGGCTTAGTCTATCAAAAATCAGTACTCACACCCTGTGGCTATTAATGTATACAATGTTCTGGTTCTGCTCCCCTCACTCAGCATCAATTCATATAAGTCTTTCCAGGTTTTTCTGAAGTCCACCTGTTCATCATTTCATATAGAACAATAGTATTCTATTACATTCATATGCCACAACTTGTTCCCAAAGAGGGGCATTCCCTCAATTTCTAGTTCTTGACCACCACAAAAAGAAATGCTATAAATATTTTTGTACATATGGGCCCTTTTCCCATTTTTATGATGTCTTTGGGACACAGCCCTAGATGTGCCATCCACGTTGTTTTTAAAAAGCTAAACACTCACTATATTTTTCATTAAGAATTGATTAGAGGGGCAGCTAGGTGGCACAGTGAACAGAGAACTGGACCTGGAGCCTGGAGGACCTGAATTCAAATCTGGCCTCAGATACTTAACACAAAAACTAGCCACGTGACCTTGAGCAAGTCACTTAACCCTGATTGCCCTACCTTCTCCCCTCCAAAAAGCAAAAAACAAACAAACAAAAAACAAGAATTGATTAGAATGTAATGCCATAAATTTTCTAAAATTTTAAGTCATCTAAACTTAAACTTAAACCAATTTGGATTTTAATAGACTAATTAACAGTTTTCTTTTGGTTCTGTTTTATTAAAAAAAACCAAGCAGAACAAATTAACAATGCATGTCTCCAGGTTGAAAGGGAAATTATCTGTTTTCAACAAATTGAAAAAGTTTTCATTTAAAATGTGTATAACTAAATTCATAGTATAATGAAGTAAGGGATATATTATTATTACTATGAATTATTACTATGTAAGATATATTCATGTAACCATTTCAAATTCATAACAATAAAAAGTAAGCAAATGAACTTCACAATGATAGCTGAATAATATTTTATGTGAACATATTATAAAATGGCATGATCATTTCCATTTTTCCTATGAAGATCAATAAATGAACTGCCTCATTCAAGGTCATGTTTAAATTTTGTAGTCAGCACATGAAGACTGAAGAAATTGTAAGCCAAGTCTGTTTACACCTAGCATGGGTTCTATGGGAGACCCAAAGGATATACCCATGATATAAAGAGTACAGGTCAATGCCCTTCTACCAAATGGAGGTTATTACATTGTCAATCTAGAAACTGTCCTCACAAACTAAAGAGATGCTGAGTTTTCACTTGTAAGATGTAAATTTCCATCAGAGATGACAAGCATTGATAGCATATTTAGATTTTTATTTTGGAGTAGTGAATTCTTAGTGATGAAATTACATTAGCCAGAATAGATCACCATCCTATATTTTTTAAGACTTGTTTAATACACTGACAAGTAAAAAGACATGCCTAGCTTCCCACAATCTGTTTACTTATGAGGCAAAACATCAAATCTTAACTGTCAATTCATATTTTTAATCAACATCATTATCATCATCATCATCATTATCATCATCACTTATATTTATATTTTGCTTGAAGGTTTGCAAAATTCTTTACATTTGTTATTTTATTTGGTCCCCCAAAAAACATCTAATATGGGTGGTATTGACCCCTTTTTACAGATGGGGAAATTAATAGAGAAATTAATTGACTTGTTTAGGGTCACACAACTAATTAGTGTCTGAAGTAGGATTCAAACTCATGTGCTTCGAGTCCAAAATCCAGTACTCTATTCACTAAATAACATAGCTGGCCAACATCTAGTATCTAATTTTATTGTCATGCTGCCTCTCAGTAAATAGTCATATATAGAGACAAACAGAATTGTAGAATCTCTGAGTTCAGACATCTTGGAGGATATTTATTCCAAAGTACTTCTGAAAAAGACTCCCCTTTCCATTGTTCCTAGCAGGTGATCATCATTTGTGTTTGATGGCTTCTGGCAAGAGGTCTTTGCTGTCTCCTAATACAATCCATTTCACTTTGAAGAAGTTCTCATTAAGGTTTGCTTTTCTTTCTTTTCATCAAACCTATGTCTGCCTCTACAAATTCTGTCTCTTGTACCTATTTCTATTCTATGGAGCCATGCAGGGAAAAAATGCCCCATTTAACATTTGACAGTTCTTCATAAGCTTAAAGTCAACTATCATACCCCCTACTCCATATATACTTCTTTTCTGTTCAGTTATTCAATCAAATCTGATTCTCCTTGACTCCATAGTGTATCCAATTTCATAGATGAGGAACTGAAGCAAACTGAGGTTAAATGACTTGTTCAGGGTCACACAGCTAGTATATGTCTGAGATCAAATTTGAACTCAGATCTTCCTGACTCTAGGCCCAATAATCTATCCACTGAGACAACTATCTGCCCCTGATCTCCTCAATAATAAATGTCCCCAGTTCCCTCAACTGAATAGCATGAACTGAATGATCTTACTATCTTTATTTCTCTTGTTGAGATGCCCTCCCATTTATCCATATCTTTCCCAAGCATGGCACTTACACGTGTGCACAATGATTCACTTAAGGTCTGAAAAGAGCAGACAGCAGCAGTGCAGTAGAGACGGAATACTTTGAGACATGACTGGATGGCAATATTGACCAAAGAATTCAGAAATAGTTGAAGGAACAGTTGCAATGTAAAAAAATAGACCTACTTGAACATGGAGTAAGGTTTCTAGGTAATCAGACCAGGGTCTCTATCAAAACTTGCATTATCAAACTTTTATTAAGAGTCAACTATGAAGGCAGGTTCTGTTGGGCATTCAAGAAGCAAATACAAGGAGTCAAACAGCACTTACTGTCAAGGATAATCTTCCTGAGTGGACATGGTTATTTGTACACCATCCGAATATATTTCTAAAAATATATGTAGTCAATACTTTGCTTCATTACTCAAAATATTCTAGTGCATTTTGATTTCATGAATGTAGGTATTTCCTGCAACAACAAAAATCACAATTCATCCAAGCCTTCCCATCCTGTGTGATGCTGATGTATGCTCTTTATCAGTCTACTGTAGTAGTACCACCTGACAGTCTGGACCTTCTATGCTTTACCTTGATAGCAGTAGGAACCAGCAGCCCAACAGAGGGCAAGAGAAACCCCATGATGCACCTTTCTTCTTGACGTGTGATAAGACCATTTATTTTTTTCCCCCTTAGATATGTCTTGCTTGACCTCCTTTGCTCTTCTCCTTCAAAATCCCTTGTTCTCACCACACTTTTCTCCATTTCCCTTAGAGCTATTCTAATTTTTAATCCTTTACAGAATGGTGTTCCATGACTCAGAGACTTAACAATAACACCGAGAGATATTGGTGTTAAAAATAAGGGTGTTTCTTACAGGGCATTCAAAGAAGTTTTTTCCCCAAAGGCAAACCAGCATTCTCTGCTGATTGAGTTCAATTCTTCATTATTGGGAGGTGAAATCATGGACATGAAGAAAGTGTAAGAATGTGAAACAGTGGTGAAATCTTCAGATGCTATTTTTTGATAATTTACAATTTATTTTTTTAAAAAGGCCTTTTTCAATAATTAAATGCCTCAATATGCCAATAAGCATTGTTCTTCAATGGTTTTATAAGGGAACAATTTCAGCATTAATAGTTACTCTCAAAGTAAAGAGAATGAAGGCCACATAGAGCAACCTAACTCCACGTACTTTACCCTCACCAACCTTCTCCACTCTTTTCCTGTGTATCTGCAAAACATCTGTTGATATTTTGCTATAAGGTACGATAGGTGACGAAAGATTAAACTCAATACAATTACAGCATAAAATTCAAATGATGGCTACTAGGAGGTGAGTGGAAAGAACACACATTGAAATTGTAGAGATTTGAATTTGAATCCTCACTCAAACTTTTGTTGTTCACTCATTTAAGTCATCTGACTCTTCATAGCACCATTTGGGATTTTCATGGCAAAGATACTGGAGTGGTTTGCCATTTATTTTTCTAGTTCTCTTTAAAGATGAGGAAACTGAAGTGAACCGGGTTAAATGACTTGCCCAGGGTCACACAGCTAGTAAATGTCTAAGACCCTATTTGAACTCTGGTCTTCCAGACTCCATGACTGCTTGTGTAACTCACTTCACCACCTAGCTGCCAAACTCAAACACTTACCAGTTATGTAACCATAGGCAAATAACTTCTCTTAGCCTCAGTTTCCTCATATATAAAAAGAAAATTATGATAGCATTTACCTCACAGGCTTGTTATAAAGATCTACTTAGATATGTAAAGAGTTTTGCATACACTAAAGCACTATAGAAATGCTGTTTTATCATCATCATCATCATCTTCCTTAATTCAGCGTTGACTTATTATATTGAAGAAACTATGCAAATAAAGACAACAGAGAATCTGCCCTCAAGTAATTTGCCTTCTACACTCATCAAACACTATTCCCCTACAAATCCTAGATATTCTAGTCCAAATATTTGCTGTTCCCTAAATCATGACCCTTCCTTTTCTGCCTTCATCCTTTTGACCAGCCTGTTCCCCTGTGAAAGGAATATTCTCCCTCTTTACATCTTATTATTGAAACTCCAGGCTCCATTCTGGATTCCAGTAAAATACCACCTACTTCAAGGAGCTTTTCCTAAATGGCCCAGGAGCTTGATTTCCTTTCTCACATCAAGTACTTTATTATGTATAAACTGGGAATCACTTTAGTCATATATTGAATAACCCCCTCCAATCTAGTAAATTTATTGAGGGCAAAGACTTTCTCACATGACTTTTTATCCATAATGCTTAGCACTGATCCCCTGCCTAGTAGTCATTTAATAAATGCTTGCTTATTAATACTAGGGGTTAAATATCTTTTCCATGGATATACAACAAAAGCAAGGTATATACAATGTAATTTCAAGAGGGAAACAAAGCTAAATTTTGCTGATGGTTGTTTTTGTTTTGGGGGTGTCTATTTTTTTGTTGTTGTTTTGTGGGTTTTTTGTATACACTGGATTTCAACATCCAATCCCCATGATGATATTATAAGATACGATTACATCATCACATTTTTTTATTCTGAGTATGTCCTAAAAATAGGATATGATTCATAGATGAAATCCTCAAACAGATTTCCTGACTCTCTTATTAGGGTTTTGGCCATAAGACAAGGATAAATGATAAATCTTGAGGAAAAGATGTTGCTTTGTCTATCTAAAAATTCCAGGCCATAATTGTCTTTTTCTGATCTTCTGTGATTATGAAATAGCACAAGTTCCACACAAAATTATGATAATACCGTATGGTTTGCATGCAAAGTAAACTATTTCAGAATCGCAAAATGTAGTTAGCAGGTCAGTCCATCAGTCAACGAGGACTTACTGTTGGTCAGGTACGGTGATAAGCCAAGGAATATAAAGAGAGGTAAAATTAATGAATAGGTACAAACATAAATGAATAACTATGTGTTACGTATGAATATATACACAAAAATATTATGAGGGCACATGTCCTTTGGGAAATCTATAGAATCTAAATGAAACTGAAAGCCTTGTCTTTCATGGTACTTTTATCCATTTCACTTGTAACTATGCAATGTTCCTCTTAGGGAAGTTAGATGATGCTGTGTGTAGAGCTTTGGACTTATTGGGAACACTCAGGTTCATGAGTTCAAATCTGACCTCAGACACTTACTATCTGTGGGACCCCGGGCAAGTCACCTAACCTTGCTTGCCTCAGTTCCTCACCTGTACAATGAGCTGGAGAAGTAAAGGGAAAAGCAGTCTAGTATGTTTACCAAGAAAACCTCAAATGGCATCACAGTTAGACATTAACTGAACAATGTCCCTTTGCTGACATCTGGCTTCACATTGTTTGATTGTCAATGTACTATTATATAGAAATTTATACTTTTAGGGAGAGGATTCTGGGAAGATGGTGGAGTAGGTCAGAAAATTTCAAGCTCTCAAGATTTTCCTCCATAAAAGAGATAAAATAACACCTCTGGGCAAACATAGATTCATGAAACAAATAAGAGTAGGGGCAGAAAAGGGATTCTATTGGGACAGTTGGAGAAGACCTGAAGAAAAATCCCAGGATGAGATTTCCTCCAGGTGCAGAGTAAACACCTCAAGGCTAGGTTCCCCTTTAACAACTACGGGCAAGCCCTGGGGTTAATGGGTTTGTGGGGCTGCCTCAGCCCCAGTAACAGGAACTTTAACCCCTGGGATGGTAACTTTAAGTTCACATCTGGCCTAGGGAAGATCTAGAGGAAGACCTCTGCTGACAAGGAACACCAGGGAAACAGCACATGCCCAGTGAGTACAGAAGCAGTGGGTGGGAGGAAGGTGATGGCAGGCACTAAAATGAGGCTGGAGGTCTTGGTTTTGGGTTCAAGGTCATAGGGGAGAATTGGGCAAGGGGAAGCCAGAAAAATTATAAGGGATGAAGAATGAAAAAGTGGAAGAAAATGTGAAACATCTCATAAGAAATACAAGAGATCTAAAGAACAGATCAAAAAGAGAAAACATAAGAATAATTGAACTTCCTGAAAGTTCTGATCAAAAAAAGAATCTTGATACAATAATACTAGAAATAATTAAAGAAAAAATTGTCCTGAAGCATTAGAACAAGAGGGGAAAATAGAAATAGAAAAAGTCCACTTATCACCACCTGAAAGAGATACTACAAGGAAATCTCACAGAACTTTTGTACTTAAATTCTGAAAACCCCATATCAAGGCAAAATTATTATGAACCACAGGGGAAAAAAACAGTTTACACATGATGGTACCACAATTAGAATCACACAAGACCTAGCATTGACAACACTGAAAGATCACAGGTCTTGGAACATTATATATCAAAGAGCAAAAGAACTGTGCTTTCCACCAAAAAATTCATATCCAGCAAAGCTAAGCATGATTCTGATATTTTTTAAAATGGACATTTGATCAATTATCAGACTTTCAAGATGGTTTAAAAAAGCCTGAACTCAATAGAAGATTTGTCATACAAGAACCAAGAGAAATATAAGGTACATAACAATGACCAATTTCAAGAGACTAAATAAGGATAGAATGTTTATCTTTTATGTATGGAAAATGTAAAATCTATGTCTAAGATAGTTACCAGTAATCAGGTAGCTTATAAGAAAGACCAGGACAGACCTGAGTATGATATGACTTCAACAAGTAAAGCCATTCAAGAACAGCTAAAAGAGAAATTATCTTATACAAATGAGGTGCAAGAGGAAGAACCAATACAGAGGAATTTGATGGGGGAAGGAGGCTGTTAGTTCTGTAAACATACTTTTTTGGGGAGAATGGGTTTAAGAGGGGGAAATACATATACATCTAGAAGAGAATACATTTTTTTAATTTAGAAAGAAATAAAACTCTAAGGTGATGGGGAGGAGAAGATAAAGGAAGGATCTTTAGAGAAGAGGGTGAATAGGATAAAAGGGGGAGATAGAAGTGTGTTTAGATTTATCACAATGGGAAGAAAAGGGAGGGATGGCTGGAGTGGGGTATTGGTTAAGTAAGAGGAGCACCAGATAGCAGGGGAAGTAAAGTAGAGGAGTTAGGAGAGAGGGAAAAAGAGATACACACAAACTTAAAAACAAGATTAGGAGTAGAATCTCTTAGGGAACGTATATATGTATGTATGTGTATATATGTATGTGTGTATATATGCATATATTAATACCTATTCATAAATGCTCAATTGTAGCCTTGGAGTGGTGAGGGGAAGAGGGAAAAAAAGAAGAAAGTAAAAAGTACAGCAGAGAACGAAAAAAAAACTTACAAGGAAGCAAAGATGGATAGCTTTCAACATAACATACAATATTTAATATAAAGCCTTCTTAAATTGATGTTATTGCTATATATTGTGAATCTTCTCCTATATTCTGCAATGAACATGACATTTTTTTCTCATTTTTCTTTTATATTTAAGTTTATAATGTTTATTTTTGTTTTCTTATTATATATTTAAGCTTTAGTAATTGTCTAGAATAAAAAAAAAACAAGAAAAAATAAATGCTTTTAGAAATACAGAAGTTAATAAGCTATTTCTGAGGAGTCGGTGAGAAGAGGTGAAGTATATGGTAAATAACCCTGGACTTGGAAAAAGAAAACCTCAGTCTGAAGTACCCCTTCTTAGAGGTCTCCACACAGAGACTGGATGGTCAGTGGTTGGCTATGTTTTAATCAGGATTCCTTCCTGATTGTTTTGACTGCTAAGAATCCTTTCAACAACAACAACAAAAATTATTTAAGGCTGTGAAACTTAGGCCTTAAGTGACTTTGGGAGACCCATTGAACTGTTCTGGGCCTCAGTATACTTGGTTTAAAAAATGTTGCTTTTTACTAGATAGGTATATAATAACCTGTTTTGTTTTGTATCGTGAAAATTTTCAGGCATCTAGTGAAGCCTATGTGTATCTATTCAGAATAAAGGCTTTAGAGCAATACAATAAAATATAAAGCTTAGAAAGGAAATCAATTATAGCGAAATACAGTTCTTTCTATTTATTTAAATATAGATATCTATAGATCCGACTAGCTATAGACATTTCTCCATATAGATTCAGACATATCTACGTATATGTATGTATACATATGTGTGTAGAAATATATCTATATGTAGATAGATTTAGATATAGATATATTATAAATTAGAAAAAGATAGAGATTTTCTGATTACTTGCTGCAGTTTTAGAAAGAAACTACCAAGTAATCAGAAAATCTGCAGGGTACTCTAAATTTCCATAGGTAAGAAATTGCTAACCCATGGACCAAGGATTGTTAGGAGGCCTCAGAGTATTACAGGGGATCTGTGACTCTACAAACATGCCAAACATGGTCACTTTGATTTTTATTAGTATCAACAAAATATATTATGTGACTCATGATAATCAATGAATAAATGATACTTCTGTCAATTAAATGTCTTGAGCATATATATATACTACTATTTTTCTAGGGGTATGGGGGGGGGTTCAGGAAAACTGTAACTGTTTGTGTGAGGGACTTTTCAGGGATGCTGGTTCACTTTTGATGACCACCTGATTCACCAACTCTCACCTGACTCCAAGAAACTGTAGTATGGGCAGTAGTCCACACCCTGGTACAACCATCTCAGCAGATGGGTTAAACCAGGTTAAGGGTTACTGATAGGTCTCAAAGCCATTGGAAATCTACCACAAGCATGTCATGACTTTACCTGGAGGAATGGGTGGATGAAAACAGTTTGTTCCAATCACCATGAAGTCAGCTGAAGCAGTTACTGTGAAGTACTTAGAGCTTGGTCAGATATAGAAGACACCAAGGACATCCACCGCATCCCAAGCAATTAATTGCCAGTCATCTTAATTTTTGTATGTAAAAGTGAAGTCTACATAAAAGCCATCTTGTAGTATCCCTGTCTTCCTTCAAAACTCAACTTAAATGACACCTTCTAAGCAGGAGACTTTCCCAGGTCCCCAAGATGCAAAGCCTTTTCTCCCTAAGGCTACCATCTTTTGGTGTTGTATGTATCTTGCATGTCTCTACTTATTGAACCGATAACTACATCATTAGAATTTAAGTTCTTTGAATAAAGGGATTTTTAAAAAATTCAAAATATGTAGGACAGTGTTTGTCACCAGTTTTCTTAATAAATACTTTCTGGGTGACTGCCCTATGACGTACGGACAAAACTGTCAATAGAATTATGGTGGACTGAGGCATTCTATAACTCATGTTTCCATTGATTTGGCTGTGATTGAACAAAGCACCAGGGAGGCAATTTCATTGAAATAAAGCACCATTTTTTTCATTTTATTCTTTGCATTCTCAGTTCCTAGCATAACACCTGCTTTGTAAATACTAGAAACTTAAGAAATGTTTGTTGACCTGGGTTGAATTAGGATTCCTAGAGAGGTACAGATAAGATTAAGGGGCTCTAAGCTCAAGCATTCCTCTAATATTTCATCAAAATCTTACTATGCCAAATAGGTTACAGAGATATATACAAACAATCCCTCTTAGTCAGGTGATAGCACTAGGCCTTAAGTCAGGAAGTCAGGAGTTCAAATTTTGTCTCAAAAACTTTCTAGATGAGTAATGTGCCTCAATTAACTTATCTGTAAAATGGGAATAATAATAGTGCCTACTCCCTAGGGCTGTTGTGAGGATCAAACAAGGTATTTGTTTTTTTTTTATATGGGGGGGGGAGTTAGGTGACAGGGTAGATAGAGTGCCAGGCCTGGAGTCAGAAATAACTGAGTTCAAATCCAGCCTCAGATACATACTAGCAGTTTAATGTAATCTGTATGGTGAGCTGAAGAGAGAAACGGCAAACCACTCCAGTATTTTTGCCAACAAAACCCGTAAAAGGTAAGAAAGAATTGAACACAACTGAAAATAATTAAACAACAAAACAATTCTCAGATTTTTTTCTTCCAATATAAAGTCCTTTCCACCTATAAGATACTGTGGTTTTGAAGTGTTTTACATGAGCCCTCAGACAACTAGCATTCAGTATACTGATATACCCATCTCAGCTGATTTCCAGATTAGTAGGATCTCCAAAACTTGTATTCCACAACTGGCACAATCTTCAGGGAGCCAGGGTCACCTTCATTCCCAAAAGAAGCATCAATAGAGGAAGATTTAGTAGAGGATTTACATGAAAAATCTCCAACGATTCAATTGTATTTTTGATCCTTTAACAACATGTTCATACCCAAATGTGAAAAAAAAGTCATGAATTTTGCATGAAGTGAGCTGACACTTTCTTTTAAACTGAAAATCAAATTCTTATTTGACAAAAAAACAATTGTATTGGAGGTGAAAAAAACCTGCTCAAATGGAACATCATTTGGAGAAAAAATAACAATTGTGATGAAAATAGTCCACTAACTGCAATCCAGTTGTCAAAAGGAATAACTTTGTGTATAGCACTTAAGCTGTCATTATAAAGAGTAAAATATTCCAAATTCTTATAAAATAACAAGCCAAACATAATACATTTTTATAACAATGCACATATGCCAGAGTTGGTTTATCCTCTCTAGAATTCAGAAAATAATATAATAGAGAATAGGAAGGGGAAAATGCTAATAATTTGGGCAGGAACGTTAAGGCTCATCTTATATGAAGAATCAATATTGGAAAGATGGTACTAGGTGAAAATTCCAGAAAGGTATTTTAGATTCTATATGAAAGCAATTTTCCTTGAGGTTCTGCTTTCCTTCAAATGATTCTTCCACCAAAAAGGCTTTTCCTGCTGCCCTCACTGTAGGTAATCACACCGATTACATTTTATTTATTTGAATATATACAGTCTTTGCCCATCTCTAAGAATGTTCTATCCCCCTAGTAGAATGTTAGTTCTAGAGTATGGATATTTTAATTTGTAAAGTGGGTCCCTCACCTAGTGCAATGCCTGGCTGAAAGTATAGGTACTTGTAGATGGCCACCAAATTGAAATACAATACTCAGGTACCTAATGAGTCTCCTTTCCTTGGAGTCTTTCAAGTAAAGTCTAGATGACCACTGGCAGGGGATTTGAAAGGGGTGGGTGAGTATCAAGTAGCTTCCATTTATGAAGGTCTATGATTGTATGATCCATTTATGAAAGTCTATAAATGTAATATAGACTCAAACTTTAAACATACATTTAAATTTATTTAACAAGCAGGATTCTTCCTAAATAATTCTACTTGACATGCTATCTATATTTCTTTTTATTCTTTTTTTAGAGGAAGAGCCTTAGGAAAACATTTCATTGGGATCCGGAAAGGATATTAGAGGTCATCTATTACAACAAAATCCAAGCATTTATTAAGGACCTCATAAATTCGAGTCCCTCTACTAGCCTCTGGGGATCCAAATTCACAGGATGAAACAATTCATAATAACAAGGTGATCACATGTTAGGTGGATAGACAAGGATAAGTAAATGCAGAATACATAATGAGAGGCTAATAAAAGGGGGTCCAGTCCTTAAAATGGAGGTGATACTCCCTGTCTCATTTGAATCCAACATCAGCTTCTTTCTGCAGCCTTTTGCTCACTATGTAGAACTAAATAGTTATGGATAGAGTCTGGATAGTTATGGGCACTTTTCTGGCTGATTTCGGGGCTAGAAACACCACCAACAAAAGAGAAAATAAGTAAACACAGAAGATTGATATAGCCCCTCTACTGGCTGTCTGCAGTTCTCTCTTCCATAACTTCTTTAAAGGAAGGAAAAACAGCCTGGAGTTTGCAGGCTTGGAGGGTGGCAAAAGATCTAGCTACCTTATCTCCCCCTACATTGTTACCATAGATTCTTGAGTTCATGTTGCCTATTTCTTCTGTGTCTATGTTTCCCCTGACATTTGGTGAATGGTAGAAAAGACATGGATCAGGCTATGACCTGGTAAGCTTTAAAAAATTATGCCTTCCACAGTACCCTTAGCAAAATATGCTTCTGCAGAAATGACTTCAACTTATAGTGGCATTAGCTGAGTCTGTTTAGTAGTTAACCCTGAGGACAAAACTCTTGAGTCTACACAGCAGTGGGCTTCCCTGTCAATCAAGATGGATCTAGTTTAGCTGAGAGAGGGACAACCACTGGTGACTGTACACCAGAATCTAACTCGGGAGGGACACCATCATTGGAGGAAAATATTCTTGAAGCCAACAGTCACAATACCTTCTAGGACCCATACAAGTCATACCTCTTTGCCTCGGTACCTTTGTGAAACATGGAGATGTTTGGATTCACCCTTCTCAGGGACTGAATATGAGAACATGTCCCCATCTGAGGCATGGTTTTATAACTGTTCTTGCATTTCCTCAGTAAATGCCCTTTTTCTAATATAAAATTAGTAACAGCTGATTACTAGATTTTGGGAAGAGCTCCACACAGGATGATGGGTCATGAGCATTAAATTTCGATTATAAAAACGTCTCAAGATTACGCTAGAATCTTGCTAGCTAAAGTCACAGGAGAACAACACAATTTGAGTTTGAGTCCTTACTGCCCTCTGGGGACTAGGCCAAAAATTTGGATGGGATTGCGACAATGATCCCAGAAGGAGCACTACAAATATAAAGAGAATGAAAACAAATAAATAAATGAGGTAATTAGGGAATGACCTTAATTTAAGATGAGAGAACCAAGAAAAGGATCACATAGAAAGTGGCACTTGAGATGAATCTTGAAGAGAAGGATTGTAAGTGATATGGGTAAAGTAGAAGTACCTACTACGGTAGTTATAAGGCAGGGGAGAGGGTATCCAAAAGTAATGTAGGTGGGGTGGAGTGTCATTTGTGAAGGACAGAGAGCAGATCAATGAAAGATTGATTGTGAAATTCTATAAAACTTAAACAGAGTCATTGGGAGTAATTGAGTAGGAGAAGGGATAAGCACATCTTCTTTGGTTATAAATTGGATAAGGAAGATCGTTTTGGTAGCTGTGCAAAGGCTAGAGAAATCTAAGGCACTAACTAACACTTGCATCAGAAAAGTCTTTGGAAGATAAAAACAAAAACAAACAAACAAAAAAAGAAAACTAAGGCCCAGAGTGACTGGTTCCAGGTCACAAAGATGATGTCAAAGATGAGGGACTCAGACCTGCACCCCCTGGATTGCCATTCAAGCTGCCCTTTCCCCAGCACTTCATTGCAAGTAACACACTTTCCCTCTCACACAGGTCTCCTTCCTTTAAGCTGTATCAATCAATTCATCTGCTCCACTGGAAGAAAGGAACAAAAAAGTCTGGTCTAATGACTTCAGCTTAGCTTTAACTCACTGATTTTATCTTACTTTAACTTACAATCTTCAGTTACAGATGGTGTAAAAGCTCAGGGAAATTATGGATCGAAAGATGGTAAAGCCTAAGTACCAGTCATTTCAAGTTGCTGAAGGTTTCATTAAGTCCACAAAGCTATTTCAGATTTTCAAGTTATTTAAATAAAGGGATAAGATTTTTTTCCCCATTGTATTTATTTAAGAGATTAAAAGGCAATGATCAGAAGCTACTCAGTGGGGCTACTTAGAAATGGATTTTGCCAATGATAACTGAGTACTCTATTATGTAACCCCCCAACACCTGAAATTGAATTTGCATATCATTAAAATGTATAATGAGTTGGCTATTGAAGGGAGTAACAACCAGCTATTTCCTCAACAGGAAGTTTCTCAAGGTTTGATCTCTATTTCTTGCAAGAGACACTTATAGGTATCAGGTTAATGAACCCAATCTTCAACAGCCCAAAGCTCAGTTAAAATCAGCACTATTATTCCTAAAACCAGTTGCCAAAGAAAAAAATCTCAATTATGTGTGGGGATTATAAGAAGCAGATATCTTTAAGGAAAAAAAACTCTTGTAAAATTCAGCTAAACATTATTTGCATATTACTTTTTTAAATCAAGTAACAGTTAATAAATTAAGTAACTATTATGTGCAGAGTAACATGGTAGATACCCAGAAAACAAAGACAAAGTAGAAAAATATCTTGCCCTCAAGGAATTTACATTCTACACAGGAAGACAACATGTGCACATATAAGTACATACAAAACAAATATATAAAAAGTTTAGTGGGAGCTTACCAGCAGGTGAAGGGCGGTCAGGGAAGGCCTCATGTAGGATGTGATTTAATCAGTGAAGAACTCCTATCATTTAATATCAATACTAACTCTGCAAAATGTGACATTGCAATGCCATTTCTCTGCCCAAAAAAGTGTGGCTCTTCTCAGCTTTACTTGTAAAGTAACATCATTTTCTTGACCTCTGGGGATTTCCCCAAACTGAGTTTTCCTTCCCTCACCATCCTGGACTTACCTTATAATCGTGCCTTTAATGTATTTCTCAATTTCTCAATTTTTCCCCCAGTTTACTTTGGACCCTCTTCCATTTCCATTCATTCACTCATTGTGGGCCACTCATGTTCGTAGTAAAGTCCCTTACTCTTTTTTTCTCAGCCTTCCCTCCTTTCAAAAACCAACGCAAGTACCACCTCTTCCAAGAAGCCTTTTCTGACCCCACCAAAAATGTATCTACTAATTTCTTACAGAGCTTTATTTGGGCCTCTCTCCTTTGCACTGGCCACATTCATCATTCATTTTTATTATTTATATATGGAATTTAGTCATACAACTTGACTGTAAATTCATTGAGCAAATGTACCACCGTGATCTTTGGATTCATAATCGCTAAAAATATGTGAATATTTCAATAACCTGTGTCTACATGCACCAAACAACATACGATATAAATGATCCATGTGCTGCAGATGTTTTCAAGACTTCATAAAGGAGAAAAGTGTCACCCTCTGTTGCAACTTCTAATAGCAGTCAGCAGTATTGTTTTTTAAAAAAATAATATACGACAATGCCCCTATTCCAAGTCTTTCAATTTTGGGAGAATCTGCTAGAGCTCACTCTCTTATTGACTAGTGCTTAAGAGTTCAACTTTATTCCAGAGTGAGATATCAGAAGAAGTTGGCAGGGGAATCATCTTTAGGCTACAGGCTAAATAGTTGATTTTTGTTTGAAAAGAATACATGTGTTCACTGACTGGGGACTGAACAGGCTCTAATATATGAATGCAATGGAATCTTACTGCATCATAAGGAAAGATGAATATGATGAATATGGAGAATCCCAGGAAGGATTATATGAACTGAAACAAAGCAAAGTAAACAGAACAAAAAAGTCATTACACTCACTAACAACAATAGAATGCAACAAAACTACAATGACTGAACCTGACTCTACAGAGAAGGTGACAAAATACTCCTCCATCCTTTTTACAGACAAGAAGACCTACTGGTATGAAAGGATGAACATATTTTCAGATACTGTGGCTAGATTTTCTGAACTGGTATTCTCTCTTTCTATTTTTCTCTGTCCCTCTGTCTCTCTCTGTCTCTTTGTCTCTCTATTTCCTCCCTCTCTCCATTCCCTTTCCCTCCCACATTTTCTAAAAGGGATGATCCCAGGAAAGAAATTATTTGCAAATTAAGGCAGAGGCAGGAGATGGCTGAGTGAATAGGACAATGGACTTGGATCAAGATAGATCTGTTAGATCAAATATCATCTCAAACAGTTCCTAGCTGCGTGACCTTGTACAAGTCATTGAACCAATGTGTCACACATTTTACAGAGATCTACATCTGTAAAATGAAATATTTAGAGTTGCTGATGTTGAATATTCCTTCTAGCTCTAAATCTCTTGTTGTCTATACACATATATACACTTGCACATGAACACAAATATCGGTTACTAGTAGCTCAATAACCCCAGGCAAGTTATTTTACCTCTTTTGAGTTCAGTTAATTCATCTTTAAAATGGACATTTGCATCCCTGAAAAATATGAAATATGACAATCTCCAAAGAACTTAAATTTTATATAACTAAGAGGAAAATAGAAAGTCACTCCCAGATATTTATAAACTAGAAAAATGGAATAAAGGCACCCAGCAAGTAAATATATGATAAAAAATGATAAAATACTTATATGTTCTATTAACATCTTTAAGACATATAGAAGGGGAGGCTAGGTGGCGCAGTGAGTAAAGCGTCAGCCCCAGAGTCAGGAGGACCTGAGTTCGGTTCCAGCCTCAGACACTTAACACACACACACACACAAGCACACACACAAACTAGTCGTGTAACCTTGGGCAAGTTACTTAACCCCAATTGCCCTCCAAAAGGCAAAAAAAAAAAGACAGAGCAAATGAGAAAGTCATCCAAGTGTGTTGGCTTGATGCCTTTTGGCAAATTCATATTAACACAAATATATGTGTACATATCTATGTATACATATAGATGCATACATACACATACATAGGTAGATATAGATAGATAGATAGATAGATAGATATAGAGAGAGATACCTGTCTATATATATATATACATATATATATACATATATATATATGGCAGCTATGTGGGTTCATATAAAATTATATAAACTTATCTATATGTGATGTATAATTATATTTTATTATGAACTTTAACATTCATAAAAGTGGTCATTTCAATATGCAGTCAACAAAAACAAATAACCCTACTTCTCTGTTCCCTTCTGAACTTAGTTCTGCTCTCCTCTGGGTAGTTTTTTTTGTTCCACTGGTCCGTCTTTTCTTTTCTTTTCCTTTCTTTCTTTCCTTCCTTCCTTCCTTCCTTTCTTTCTTCCTTTCTTCCTTCCTTCCTTGCTTCCTTGCTT
>NW_027186352.1:18506970-18558185 GCF_028583685.1 Petaurus breviceps papuanus
CTCTCTCTCTCTCTCTCTCTCTCTCTCTCTCTCTCTCTCTCTTTCTCAACATTATTACTACCTAGTCAGCATCACTGAAAATTTAGTAGCAAATCATGTGAAAAATCCACATGGAAGGGGCTGATAGAGAAGTTCTGAAATCTGCATCATTAGAGAGAACAGCTAACTTCAACGAAATCCCAAGATTCAATGATGTAAAAAACAGGGGTAACAATTCCTCTAAGTTGACTTCATAGAGGTATTGGAAAGCTCAATTGAGGTAATAATTAAAAATGTCATTAAAATTGCAAAGTCCTATTTGACTGCATTATTTTATAATATGCACCCTTTTGTCCCTTATTTTTCCTCTCTTTGAATATACTTCTGCTTTCCCAACTAGGCATTCTGGATGAATAGGACAATCCATTCCTGGAACAAAATTGATCATTATTTCCTAAGCTTCCTCAATCTCAGATATCCCCAAGGCTATGTCCTCTCTGTCCAAAGGAGAATGCAGAGAGACGAGGACATCATTTAAATCTTTGGAGCAGTGGACTTTTACAAAATATCCCCTCCCTCATTCTTTAATTATGGTCATCTTCTTAAAAGATATGCTTAACTCAGAATGTAAGATTCCATATTAATACAGAAGAATATGATTGCAGGCTTTTCATTCTGAAATGCCAGATACATATATGAAAAATCCAGGAAATTGTATAATACACTTGACTTTCTGTCAGACTTGACCTAAAAAACCCAGAACTACCTTCTTCCTCTCTCTTTCACTAAGTATTCCTCTATAGAAGAGAAAACTATATCATGGCTATTTCTTTTCATTTCAATCTAACTAATACATAATAAGTACCTTTGATATATAATGTTCTCTATTAGATACTGTGGCCTTGTTAAAAATAAAAACAAAAATTAATTCTTGCACTCAAAGACCTTATATTTTTTTGAGTGAATTCAATTTCTTCATTGATAACTATGTAAATGATATCTTGAGGATGAAAGTATTTAGAATAAAGTGGGGAGTGCTCCTGGGCGGGGGGAAAACCTGAGTTGTATCTTGAAGGTTAAGGATTCAGAGTTTGAATTAACCCAGAAAGCATTCCAGGTATGAGAAGTAGGAGTGGCAAAGGAGACTTACAAAGAAATAGACAAAGGAAACAGACTGGTACATTAGAGGAGTTGCAACAGCCCCATTTGGGAGCAGAGTGGGAAGAGAAGAAATGCAAAGCAGTAAGAGAAATGCAGGCTAGAGTCATACTGCAAAGACTTCTAAATATCAGACTGAAGAATGGACATTTTTATCATAGATCCAATAGGGTGGCTCTGAAAGTTCTCAAGCATGGGAGTGGAAAAGGGTACCTTAAGAGAACTGATTGTTTGGGTGCTGAGTGAAGGGATGGAACCATGATGGGAGAGCCTGATAGAATGAGCTCCTGCTGTAATACTGCAGAGGAGAAGTGATGAGTACTTGAATGGGCATGTGATGTTATGAAAGCTGGATCAGAAGGATGTGACACTGTGCAATCCATACATTCCCTAATCTGGGGCAGGTAGGTGATGGAGTAAACAGAGCCCTGAACCTGGAGGCAGCCAAACCTGAGTTCAAATGGAGCCTCAGACACTTACTATGTGTGTGACCTGGACAGATGACTTCACTTCTGTTGTCTTGAGGAAAGCTGAGCTTTCTCTGCCTGCAATTTGGAAAAATGAGAGCACCCATCTACCAGGTTTGCTATAAGAATCAAATAAGATAACACTTGTAAAGCACTTAGCACAGTGCTGGCTACATAGTAAATGCTACATTCAGGTTAGCTATTATTATTATTATTATTATTATTTTACAGGAGGGATCTTTTCTTGTGTTCTTTTTGTGCCTAATTGACACATTATAAAATTCTAATTCCCACTCCATTGAAATACCCTTTGCTATCCTGGTTATACCTGACATACCCTGACATGCAGAAGGGCAGGAAATGAGCTCTCTGTTTGCTATTCTGTCATGCTTACCCTATTCTTATCTTCTTTATCTTCTTTTTCTTTATTATTTTTTTGCTTTTTGGAGGGCAATCGGGGTAAAGTAACTTGCCCAAGGCTACACAGCTAGTTTTGTGTGTGGGTGCATGTGTGTGTGTGTGTGTGTGTGTGTGTGTGTGTGTGTCGATGTTAAGTGTCTGAAGCCAGAACCGAACTCAGGTCCTCCTGACTGCAGGGCCAGTGCTTTACTCACTGTGCCACCTAGCTGCCCCTATTCTTCTCTTCTTAATAATAGAATTCAAGATTTGATAAAAGCTTACATGTCTTCTCCAAAATTCCAAACCCTACACTTCTTTTTCTCCCTGTCTCTCTTCATGGAGTTGCCATGATGGTAGTTTTTTAAGAGATAAAGTTTTTATGCCAAAATTTAAATAAATAAGTAAACATACATAAATGAATGAATGAGTGAATACTGTGCATAACTCCAAATATAGTATGAGTAGAATAGAGTGGGACTCCTTTGTAAAATGAGTGATAATATCAGCATTCAACTAGCCAGTCCCAAAGTCTCTTGGTGACAGAGCCAATATTCTCATTTGAAAGGGTATATCTTTCTACACTAACTTTTCTCTTATAATTAAAATCTGACATCTTTATATCCCCATCTACAGGAAAGCTATTGATTTCATATTGGTTTCGAGCAGTATTAGGTGCAATAATTATTCCTGGGCTCATTTTGCTAATGCTTATCCTTTCAACAATCTGTCAGATAATGGTCATTTAAACAGGAAACACTCTAATTACAATGTGGCTTTCACCACTGAGGCTTATTCTCAATGATATTCTGATAAAATGTTCTAAGTCTAAAGTCTGTCATTAAAAGAGAATACTGTGGAATTGGAGTCAAGGAATCCTTGATTTAGACCTGAAGAGTCCTTGGGGGTCATTGAATACATCCTGTTCATTTACCAGATTAAGAAACTTAGTCTAATAGAACTTAGTCTGCATAGTGCATGTTCATGTAAATTTAGAACAGGATAAAATAACCTAGAAATATGCCAAGTGATGATGGGGAGAGAGCTAAATTGAAAAAAAAAATTCCTGAAATACAAAGAGAATAATGAAAACATTGAAAATGGGTCTATTATCATATTTCCCATTTAAATACCTTGACAAAGAACTAGAAAGGGAAAAGTCCTTAGAATTTACATTGTTTCTCATTTAACCAATGAGAAAATTAAGTTTCTGCCTTTCCTAAGTTTGCCTACCTAGTTGGAAGAAACAAAGTTGGGATACAGATCTCATTATCCCTGGTCCAATATTGTGCTTTCTATGACATAGTCTCTTTCCCAAACCATGTTAAGTGATTACTACATGTAACATATCTTGCATAATAAAATGAAAGTTGATTAGATGTCTTGAGGTTCACCTCCATTTCTACATAAAACCAATTTACTCATTCTTAATGATTTTCAAAATCATAGAAAATGAAAAGTAATAATTGCATAAAGGTTAACCAATTTCAGTGGCACACATACTTTAGCATTGCAATCCAATAAATTGTCAGCAACACCACAATCTTATGTAATATCGTTCAGCGTTTTATAATTTGACAACTTGACTTACACAATACATCGCACTTACTAGCTGTGTGACTCTGGGAAAGTCACTTAATCCTGTTTGCTTTTTTTCTCCATCTGTAAAATGAGCTGGAGGAGGAAATGGAAAACCATTCCAATATCTTTGCCAAGAAAACCCGAAATAAGGTCACAAAGAACCGCATATGATTGAATAACAATCACAGATTAAGATATCAGGCAGATGCAGAAGAACCAGGAAAGAAAATTCAGGAGAAGATGGTGACCAACAGTATCTGTATGTTTGTTAGGAAATAGCTTTTATGGGAAAAGAATTTGATATTAAAAAATGTTAATTTAGAATTTTACATTACTATATATTTGCATGCCATTTAAAATTATATATTGGTTATTTTGGTGTGGAAAAATAAATTCCTAATCAAAATATATTGAATAAGGAGGGCATATGTGTGCACATGCATGCACATAACTCCTTGCTCAATGTACTTTTGTCCCTTTGAATATGTAATAAAACTATTGTCTTTCACCAAAGCTTACAATATAATTAACCATCAAAAATGAATTATAACATTTAGGTAGAAAAATTCTAGTGATTTTAGTTATTAGTTACTTATAACTATACATGTAAAGGTAATACAAGTAGAAAATTATAGTATGCTTTCATGGCCAAAGTTTTTCAGAGGTGAAGTAAATTGAAAGAAATTGATTGTTCTTTAAAATGAAATTGTAAAAGTAAAATGTTACTTATTCTGATAAGAATAGTCATCCAAATGGATCAATATGGCTACAAAAAGGAAATATTTAGTGCATTTATATTTCAAAAGAGCACATATACCATGTGGGAGGTCTAGCAAAAATGAAAGGAAAAATACAAAAGAGGATTGTAGACTTGAAAAACAATCAGAAAAATTAACATTCAGCATGAACTGAGTTTGTCAAATATGCCAAAGAGCCAGCTTGCCTGCATTAAATTAAGCACATGAACAGTCATCCTTGGAGATACATGGTTTAATGTCATCAGATGACAGAGAAAACAGAAGCAATTAACTGCTAATTATTTTTTTCTCTAATAAGAAGAATATCTAGATTTGGAAGACTAAAACAAACATTGTCCAAAAAAAAAAAGACTGTGGCTAAAGAAAAGTGAGAAAACAGGAGTGGAATGTCATGATATTTCAGATGAGTTCAAGTCTCCAAGACTTGACACATTGGATTCTAGAGAACTGAAGGAATTTGTACCTGTTTAGTTGTGCCTATCATTAAAATTTGTTGATAAATACTGAAGGATCAAAGGGTTATTGGAAAATAGGTGAAAGAGAAGGCTGTAGCAATTTGCCTTCAAATATCTCACTTCTTCCATTTCCTCCCTTGCCAACAGTAAGGATACATATTTATTACATATGAATTCTATGATCACCTTAGTTATTTAATTGTTTTAAGTGTCTAAATTCCAAGGTAAACCAACGTTTGTGGAAAGTATAAGTATCATAATGTTATGGTTTTCAACATCATTTTCATAGGTGAATTTTAATGCATCTTCCAAGCATAATTTTTAAATTAAAATAATTTAATAATGTGTTAGGCAATTTCTGATTTTCAACAATAAAAGGGAAATTTAGTTGTTATTAATGTTACTTTTATTTATAAAGTGAAACATAAACACTGTATGAAAGATAAATATGTAACAGCTTTGAAGAGGAAATTTACTAGATGAGAGAAAAAAAACAAAATCCAGAAATTCCAATACATTATATTTAAACACTGAAATTTACAAGAGTTATTATAGATGGAAAAAATTATCAATGTATTTACCATATATATGTATACATATGCATATAAATATATCCATGTATATATAGTATATATTTGTATGTGTATATATTCATAAGCATATGCACATAAGAATATATGTGTGTACACACATGCATGTACATATATATCTTTCCCAGCAAATATATATGTCCATGTGTGTGTGTATATATGTATATACACACACACACACAAACATTGCATGTAAACACCAAGAAACAGTAAACAGATGTCATGATAGTGAATATATTAAATGTGATGAATGTCAAGATATTTATTTCCATAAACTAGCTCCTTGTAGTAAACAGAAATTTCATCTCTATATTAAAAAGACAATTTGTTTCATATAACCTTACTTAAAGAACTGTTGCTTTAAAACTCTTATTTAATATGAGAAATTAATTAAATGATGTTCCCTATAACTATTGATACAGTTGAAATGATTCTAGGTTAATTATATGAACTGGAGTTTCTAAACCAATATATTCAGATAATACAAGGGGAAGGAGACAACTTTAGTGATAATTTTTTTTTTGCTCTTTTTTTTTTTTTTTTTAAAGCAATCGGGGTTAAGTAATTTGCTCAAGGTTACACGGCCAGTTATTTCTGGGTGTGGTGCTGAGTATCTGAGCCTGGATTTGATCCAGGTTATCCCGACACTGTTGCCGGTGCTCTTACTCGCTGAGCCACCTGGCCACCCCTAAGCAATTGGGGTTAAGTAATTTGCTCAAGGTGACACGGCCAGGTGTTTCTGGGTGGGTGCTAAGTGTCTGAGCCTGGGATTTGATCTCCAGGTCTTCTCAACACTGGAGCCGGGGCTCTTACTTGCTGTCCTACCTGGTCAACCCTTTAATGATAATTGAAATGAGAAATTAAATGCTTCCAAGTTTGGATGGCAAGTAGATGAAGCAATAGACTTAAAGGAACTCATTCAAACATATTTGTTGCTGGAATTGGTGTTATGGGAGATTCATTATTTTGCCAATATATTGCTAGGAAACTTTCATGGGAATATTCTGTCAAACAATATAGATCATTTAATGAAAATGAACCAATGTACAGACATATAGTGGACTCTCCATTAATGAAGCTCAATTTTTATGTTAGAATGAAGATCTAAAAGTTAATATGTAACTCCTTTTGCAGGTTGAATAAATTTTATGCTTCACAATCACCTATACTGATAAATATTAGTAAAGAGTTAGTTACGTATACTTTTTTCAAACTGACAGTCCAATAAAAGTAAAAGTATTCAGAAAAATGTGACTAAATGGAAGCAAAGCACAGGGCATTTCTACATCTCTGAGAAACACAGGGTTCTTGTTTTCTGTGTGTTGAATTACTACAAAGGTTGTTAGTGCTAAAAGAAAGAAATGATATATTTTATTAGTTATAATAATAAAATGCAAGCAAATTTATTTCATAAGAAATACTTCCTCCTATATGTCGTGCATTGACATATTCCATGTGTGTGTGGAGACAGAGAGAAAGGGAGGAGAGGAGATGAGATGAGAAGAAAGGAGATGATATGAGAGGAGAGAAGAAGAGAGGAAATGAGAGGAGAGTAACTAAATGAATTTGAGGTCCTTAGAGTCACAATTTTATTGAGGAAAAATTATTTATCAAAAGTTATGGATAATATTTTTAAATATGATAATGGTCCTCAATTTAAAAAAATGCCCTGCAAATGAAACAGATATATTGATTGCTAATCATTTGACTGGACCATACAACAATTTTAATTTGCACAATTCAAAATATGAAAGGATGAAAATATGATTGCCATGGACAAATGAGGCTGTTTTTGTATTTTTGCATTTTAACAAAATTAATAAACTTGTCTTTAACATACTAATAAACTAGTATATTGAAAAGATACAGGTTTTTTTTTTGGTTTGTCAAACAAATGATGCAAGTTTTCTTATTATCAAATATACCCTATTTGGATAATATGGTATTTCCACATACAGCATTTTTTTCTTAAAAAAAAATTAACATTTATTGGGGTGGGAAGTAGAGCCAAGATGGGAGAGTAAAAGAAGGAACTTTTCTGAGCTCCTGCTCCAAGCACCTCCAATAACTGTAAAAAAAAATTACTCTAAACAAATTTTAGAGCTACAGAACCCACAATGTGACAGAGAGAAACCAATCTCCCCTTGAAGGTCTCATGGTAGGCTGCCAGGAAAGGTCTATCTCACCAGACTGGGATTATAGCGCAGCCCCAAGTTAGCCACCCAGGTCCAGACCCAGGACAGCCCTGACCAGCAATCCAGTCCAGCTGAAGCACACTTCAGGAGGGTGAATCACTGGCAGCTGTGGTGATTCTCAGACTTCTCAACACATAAACACCAAGGAGAAAGTTAAAAGGCCAGGGGGGGAATGCTGTCAGAACTGAATGAGTGCCTGGTCTGGCTGCTTTCCCCAATGCAAGAGGTGGTAGAGGTACTGTGGCTGCAGCTGCTGCCCATGGCTGCTTCCAGAGCTCCTGGCCTGCAGAACACAGGAGGGCCAAGTGCCAATTCAGAGGGTAATCACTTTTGCTTTGACCTGCTTAGATCTGTGTTGCAGTCTTGGCTGGTGGTCCTGTGGTGTGTGGCCAGTGTGCCAGAGCTTGTGGTGGCTGAAAAGATGGTGCCCTCCTCATAGCTCTGACACAGCTGTAAAACACACACCAATTTGGGACACAGCTCTCTCCACTCTAGAAGGAGAGTTCTACTATGGCAAAGAACTCAGAAGTCAAGTAATTGGCTAGGAAGATGAGTAAGCAGAGGAAGCATAATCAAACTATAGAATCTTTTTGGGGGGACAAAAAGGACCAAAACATGGAACAAGAAGAAGACAACAAAGTCAAAATTCCTCCATGAAAAGCTTCCAATAAAAATAGGAATAGGTTAAAGACCATGGAGGAGTTCAAGAAGGATTTTGGAAATCAAGTAAGAGAAGTAGAAGAAAAATTGGGAAGAGAAATGAGAATGATGCAAGAAAATCTTGAAAAATTAGTTCACAGCCTCACTGAAAAAAATAAAACCTTAAAAAATAGGCTAAGTCAAATGGAAAAATAGGCCCAAAAAGGAAATGAGGAGAAGAATTCCTTAAAAAGACAAATTGCCCAGATGGAAAAGGAATTTAAAAAATGCACTGAAGAGAATAATTCCTTCAAAATTAGAATGGAGCAAATGGAAGCTAATGACTTTATGAGAAATCAAGATATTATAAAACAGATCCAAACAAATGAAAAAATAAAAGGCAATGTGAAATACCTCATTGGAGAAACCACTGACCTGGAAAGTAGATCCAAGAGACATAATTTAGAAATTACTGGACTACCTAAAAACCATGATAAAAAAAGAGCCTAGATATCATCCTTCAAGAAATCCTCAAGAATAATTGCCCTGATATTCTAGGACCAGAGGGCAAAATGGAAATTGAAAGAATTCACCTATCACCTCTTGAAAAGATGCCCAAAAGAAAACTCCTAGGAATATTATAGCCATATTTCAGAGTTTCAAGTTCAATGAGAAAATATTATGAGCAGTCAGGAAGAAACAATTTGAGTATTGTGGAAACACGATCAGGATAACATAAGATCTAGCAGCTTCTACATTAAGGGATCTAAGGGCTTGGAATATGATATTGTAGAGGTCAAAGGAGCTGGGATTAAAACCAAGAATCGCCTACCCAGCAAAACTGAGTATAATGTTTCAGGGTAAAATATGGTCATTCAATGAAATAGAGGACTTTCAAGCATTCTTCATGAATAAAACCAGAGCTGAACAGAAAATTGGACATTCAAATACAAGAAAGCAAGAGAAGCATGGGAAGGTAAACAGGAAAAAGAAATCATTAGGAACTTACTAAAGTTGAACAATTTATATTCCTACATGGAAAACCAATAATTGTAACTCATCAGACTTTTCTAATTATGATGATAGTTGAAGGGAATAGATATATACATATATATATGTATATGTATATGTATACAGACATATATATTGATGCATAGGAGAGTGTATTGTATATAAATACATGTGAATGTGTGTATATATGTGTACATGTATACATAGACAGAGGGCACAGGATCAGCTGAATGGGAAGGAATGATATCTAAAAGATAAAATTAAGAGGTGAGAGAGGAATATGTTGAGAGGAGAAAGGGAGATATTGAATAGAGTAAATTATCTCATATAAAAGAGGCAGGAGAAAACTGTTACAATGTATGGGAAGAGCAGGAAAGTGAAAGGGAATGGGTAAACCTTACTCTCATTGAATTTGGCTCAAGGAGGGAATAACATACACTCTCAATTGGGAATCTTACCCTACAGGAAAATAGGGGAGAAGAGTATAAGAGGAGGAATGATAGAAGGGAGGGCAGATTGGGGAAGAAGGTAGTTAGAAGGAAACACTTTTGAAAAAAGGGACAGGGTCAAAGGAGAAAATAGAATAAGTGGTGGGGGTGGGATAGGATGGAGGGAAATATAGTCTTTCACAATATATCTTCTATGGAAACATTTTGTGTAACTTTACATGTACAACCTATATTGAAATACTTGCTTCCATGTGGGAGTGGTTGAGGAAGGAAGAAGGGAAAGAATCTGGAAATCAAAGATTTAAAAACAAATGTTGGAATTTTTAAAAATGTATATGAGGAATAGTTAAGAAAATAAAATAAAATAAAACATAAAAATAACATTTGTTTAGTTTAACCTTCATTTAAAAAAAATGAGTTTCTAATTCAAATTCAAATCACCTCCCAAATCTCCCCCACCAATTGTAAAGACAAGAAATGTGATATCATGTAAAATACCTGTGAAATGATAAAAAATGTATTTACATATAAGCCATGTTGCAAAAAAGAAAAAGAAAGTAAAAAGTAATGCATCAATCTGCATTCAGACTCTATTGTCATTCCTGTGGAATTATCTTGGATTTTATTCAACAGAGTAGCTAAGTCATTCAGAATTGTTCATTAGACAAGACTGTTATTAATGTGTTCTGCTTGCTTCACTTAATGTTGATTTACAGAAGTCTTACCAGGTTTTTCTGAAACCTGGAACCTGCTTGTCATTTCTTATATTCCAATAGTACTCCATCACAATCATATGCTGCAAATTGTTCAGTCATTCACCCATTGATGGTCATCCCCTTAATTTCTGTTACTTTGTGCCACAAAACGAACTGATATAAGTATTTTTAACATATAGGTTCTATTCAGTTTTCTTTGATTTCTTTGAGATACAGATCTAGTACCTGTACTGCTTGGTCAAAGGGAATGAATGCTCAGTTTAATAGCTTTTTTGGTCATGGTTCTGAATTGCTTTCCAGAATTGTTGGGAAAGTTCACAATTCCACCAACAGTACATCAGAGTCTCAATATTCCCTTATCTCCTCCAACAGTTATCATTTTCTTTTTCTGTCATACTAGAGAATTTGATAGGTGTGAGATGGTTTTTCAGAGTTGTTTTGATTTGCATTTCTCTAATCAATATTGATTCAGATGGTTTTTGTTTTCCCACATGACTATAGATGGCTTAAATTTCTTCTTAAAAGTGCTTGTTCAAATCCTTTGACTATTCGTCAATTTTGAAATGACTCATACTTATAAACTATACTCATTTCTCTACACATTTGAGAAATTAGGCCTTGAATAGAAAAATTTGCTATAAAAATATTTCATAGTTTCTTGCTTTCCTTCAGGTTTTTTTATGCCATGGTTTTGTTTGTGCATACTTAAAAAAAATAATGTAATTAAAATTATCTGTTTTATATCCTCTCTCAATTTCTTATTTGGCCATAAATTATATCCTCATCCATATATGAGCATATATGTTCCATGCTCCTCTAACTTGCTTATGATTCCCTTTATGTCTAAATCATATACCCATTTTGACCTTACTTGAGTATGTAGTGTGAGATACTAGTTTCTACCTAGTTTCTTCCAAGTTACTTTTTAGTTTATTCAGCATAAGTT
Source organism: Petaurus breviceps papuanus (assembly GCF_028583685.1). NCBI lineage: Eukaryota > Metazoa > Chordata > Mammalia > Diprotodontia > Petauridae > Petaurus > Petaurus breviceps. The sequence goes on from NW_027186352.1 coordinate 18,518,311, forward strand.
TTTGGTCAAATAGTATGTTCTCATTCCAAAAACCTATTTGTTTGTTTTTTTTTTAGTTTATCGAACACTAGATGATTATGGTCATTTGCTGCCATTTATTACTTACATAATCTATTCCACTAATGTACCATTCTATATCTGAAAGAGTGTCAGATTGTTTAATACAGTCAGGGATCTGGTACACCTTTGTTCACATTAAAAAATTTATAATTCCCTTAGGGTTCTTGACCTATTGTTCTTCCAGGTGAATTGTTATTGTTTTTTTCTAGTTCTATAAGTTTTTTGGTATTCTTAGTGTATGACACTGAATAAGAATATTATAGATTTATTACTTTTGTTATATTGGTTTGACCTAACCATGAGCAATTATTATTTCTCCAATTGTTTAAATATGACTTCATATGAAAAGTGTTTTTTAATTGTTTTCATGTAATTTCTGGTTTGCTCTTGTCAGGTAGACTCCCAGGTATTTCATATTTTTATAGTTATTTTAAATGGAATTTCTTTATCTTTTCCTGCTGGTCTTTTTTTGGTTATGTTAAGAAATGCTGATAATGTATGTGGATTTATTGTATATCCTGCAACACTACTGAAATTCTTGATTGTTTAGACAAGTTTTTTTTTTAGTTGATTCTCTAGGATTCTTTAAATGTATCATTATATCATCAGCAAGGAGCAATATTTTTGTTTCCTCGTTGTTTATTCTAATTCCTTCTATGTGTTTCTCTCCTCTTTTTCCTGTAGTAAACATTTCTCTTACAACATTGAGTAACAGTTGTGATTGTATAGATCCTTGATTCAACCCTGATCTTCTTGAGCTTTTTAGCTCTCCCTCATTACACATAATGCTTGCTGACGGTTTTAGGTAGATTGTACTTATTTGATGGAAAATTCCATTTCTTTCTATTATTTCTAGGGTTTTGATAGAAATGTGTTATATATATATATATATATTGTATCTATTAACATATTGATATGATTTTTATAGCTTTGTTAATGGTATGATCTATTATGTTGCTAGCTTTCCTAATATTAAACCATCCCTGCATTTGCTAGTATAAATGCTGGTGTAAACCTAGTCATGGCATATGATCTTTGTGATATATTGCTATAATATCTTTTTACTATTCTGGTATATTTTTTTTGCATCAATATTCTTTAGGGAAATTGGTCTGTAGTTCTCTTTATCTGTTTTTACTCTTCCTGGTTAGATATCAGAAGCATATTTGTATCATAAAAGGAATCTGATCAGATTCCTCTGCCTATTTTTCCAAAGGGTTTATATAGTATTAGGGTCAACTTTTCCTTAAATATTTGGTAGAATTTTTTAAGGCAGTTCATTGATGACTTGTTCAATTTCTTTTCCTTTTTTTTTTTAAGCAATCGGGGTTAAGTAACTTGCTCAAGGTTACACAGCCAGTTATTTCTTGGTGTGGTGCTGAGTATCTGAGCCAGATTTGATCCCCAGGTTATCCCAACACTGGAGCCGGTGTTCTTACTTGCCGTGCTACCTGGCCGCCCAATCAATTTCTTTTTCTAAGATGGTATTTTTAAGAAATCTATTTCCTCTTCTATTAATCTGGGAAATTTATATGTTTGTAAATATTCATCCATTTCACTTAGATTGTTAGATTTATTAACATATGATTGGGCAAAATGACTCCAAATATTTGTTTTTAATTTCGTCTTCATTGGTGGTATATTCACACTTTTCATTTTTGTAATGATAATTTTAAAAATAAAATTAACCAAAAGTTTAACTATTTTATTGATGTTATATAAAACCAGATTCTAGTTTTATTTATTACTTCAATGTTTTCTAACTTTTTTAAAAGCAATTGGGGTTAAGTAACTTGCTCAAGGTTACACGGCCAGTTATTTTGTGTGGGTGCCAAGTATCTGAGGCCAGAACTGATCCCAGGTCTCAACACACGGGGCTGGAGCTCTTACTCACTGTGCCTCCGGGAATCCCTAAGAGAAAGTTCTTTTTTAATTTTTGCTTTTTGGAGGTCATTTGGAATTAAGTGACTTGCCCAAGGTCACACAGCTAGTTTTGTATGCATGTGTGTGTTGTGTCTGAGGCCAAATTTGAACACAGGTCCTCCTGACTACAGGGCTTGTGCTCTATCCACTGTGCCACCTAGCCACCCCGCTTTTCTAACTTTCAATCTTATTCATCTTTCCCTTGGTGTTTAGTTGGGAATTTTTAATTTGTTTTCTACTTATTTTTAATTGCACAACCAGTTCTTTGATCTGCTCTTTTTTCTTTTTTATTGATACAAGCATTCAGATATATAAATGTTTCCCTAAATATTTCTTTGGCTGCATCCCATAAATCTTGATAATTTGTCCTATTTTTGTCATTCTCTTTAGTAAAAATCATTGGTTTTTTCCAATACTTTGTCCTTTGACCCATTCATATTCTTTAGGATTATTTACTTGGTAACTTTTTATCTATATCACCATGGCTCATTATTGAATACATTTTTTGTTGCATTATGGCCTCTAAAGGATGCATTTAAATTTACTGCTTTTCTGCATTTTGGTAATCAGGGTTTGGGCCCTAAAACATAGTATTTTTTTTTTCCTTGAGGTTACATTGACTACTGATAAATAGGTACATTCCTTTCTATTGCCATTCAGTTTTCTCTATAAGTCTTTCATACTAAACTATCCTTAAATTATATCAGTCTTGTAAACTTCTTTCTTGATTATATAATTGCTGGATTTATCAATTTTATAGAGAGGACTGTTTAGGTCCTCCACTAGTATAGTTTTACTGTCTATTTTCTCCAATAACCCATTTAACATTTCCTTTAAAAAAAATTTGATGCTATACCATTGGTGAATAATTGTCTAGTATTGTTATTACTTCACTGTCCATGGTACCTTTTAACAAAAATGTAATTTCCTGGTTTATGTCTTTTAATTAGGTTTTCTTTTTGCTTTTGGTTTGTCTGAAATTATTACTATCCCTGGGTGTTTGTTTGTTTGTTTGTTTTAACTTCAACTTAAGCATAACCAATTCTGTTCCAACCCTTATTTTTATTTTGCATATATCTCCCTGCTTCAAATGTGTTTCTTAGGATCATTAAAGTCTGGTTTCTAATACATTCTGTTATCTACTACCATTTTATGCGTGAGTTCATTTCTTTCACATTTACATTTATGACTATTAGCTATGTATCTCCCTCCATCCTATCTTCCCATTTATCCTTCTCTCTTTCTCTTTCCTTTTATTTTCCTCCTCAAAAATCTATTTTGCTTCTGGCTATTGCCTCCCTTAATCCACCCTCCTTTCTATCACTTCCCTCTTTTCTTATCACTTCCCCTCTTACTTCCCTGTTAGGTGAGATTGATTTCCATACAAAACTGAGTGAATATGTTATGCCCACTTTGAGCCAATTCTTAAGAGACAAAGTTTCAACCTTAGCCTGCTCCCCTCCAATTTCTGTTTCTACTGGAAGAGTTCTTCTTTCCTTTGCTCCTTTTATATGAAATAATTGCCCTATTTCCCCCTCTCCCTTCTCACAGAGCATCCCTCTTTCTCACCCCTTAATTAAAAAAAAACACCTCACATCACAGCAAACTCATACATGTGCCTTCTAACTATTTGCATATTTCTTCTAACTGCCCTAATAATGAAAAAGGTAATAGGACTTACAAGTATCATCTTCCCATATAGGAAGGTAAATAAAACTCATTCTGGTCTAGCTTTCTAAAAAAAAAAATATGGATAGCAATTTACGTTTAAAAAGGAATTGCTATTTCTACTAGTAATATAAATAATCATAGGGCATTTTGAGAAAATATGTTCAAAACCCAGTCAATCTGGATAGGCATCATAAAGGAGATTCTGGAATAAGATTCAAGAAAGCCAAACTTTAAATTTTTCCTAAAATTCTTATTAGTTATTTGACCCTAGGCAAGTCACTTACCTATTATATCCCTCAGTTTCCTCTACAAAATTATATTTCTGACTCTGATGTTGACTGCAATTCTTAATCTGTATAACTATTTAAATAATCCTATTACTTTTATCATAATCAATATTTTATATATTATGGATAGAAACATTATAAAGTTTTATGAATAAACATCTTGTCACTTTATTATAGTTTTGAAATGTGTTATTAAATATTAAATTCTTATTTTTATATGAATAAAAGAGTGCATCAAATTATTTGTGTGTTTTATATTATGAAAATTATTCAGAAGATTATATTTTTTCCTATTTAAAATGAGGTAACTAATTTAGTGAGTACAGGGCAGTAATTTAATCATCTACAACCACAAATGCTCTCTTTAGACCTATCATAGCACTTTATTCATACTTTCTTAATGTGCTGTATTCATATTACAGACCATGTGTTCTTTAACCTGTACAGCTCCCTCTATACCAAGTATAGTGTACTGCATACAATTATTGCTTAGTAAATCATTGTTGACTTAAAATCAAAAGTATGAAAATGAGTGAATCACATTGGCTGCACAGTAAAGTAGAAAAAATGAGAAACAGGACTGAAGAGAAATTGGGGCCAAAAGTTGAAACATTGTTCATTTATTGTGTAGATAATGAAGATCACATATCCAGTTTTCAGGGAGCTGAGAGAACCTTTAGTCCAAACATTTCACTTAACACTTAAATAATATTTGGTCAACAAAGATTAAGTGACTTTTCTGAGGATATACAAGTAAGTAGCAGAGAAAGTTTTTGTACTAATGTCTTCTGAATCTAAGGCCTAAGTTCTTTTCATTGTGCATTTCTAGGGACCATAACAAAAGTTAAAAATATTGACTAGTTCTCCCTAGACTAGGAAAGAGGAAAGGGATGGGAATTGGACTTGGATAATTGTATTAATGTAGAGAAATTGTAAATGAGGAAAGTGTCTCTACCAATGAAGGCTGGCATGAAGAAAGTTGACTACATCCCAAAGAGGGTAAACGATTTCCCTACGGTCTTCTAACCAGTTTGTATCAGAGACAAGACTTGGACTCAGGTCTTCCTAGTCTCAAAACCAATTTGATATCCCTTAAACTTGTTAAAACTCACTGGAATCTAATATCTTCTATACAAGTATATTGAACTTTAAAAATTATTATAAATAAAATGTACTGACAAAAGTGAGAAAAATAAAGTACAATATTCTGCATATGTGGGACATTTGTGTATATTTTCCTTTATAAAAAGACTTCAGAAAGTGATAAAGTCCTAACTACATTCTATTAACACTTTTTCTTATCAAGAGTCTAGTCCTGCTTAGAGGTCCCAAGGCATATTATTCAGCACAACGTCACCACCATGTGGTGACTCTTTTGCAACTGCATGGTACAGTGGGGAACTCATAAAATTACAAGAGTTTTGGTAAAGGTCTAAAACTATTTTACTCTCGTTTTTCCAGAGGCTAAAATATTTCTTAATGGCTGGACATCTAATAATATAGAGAAGGTCACAAAGGTGTTGAAATGTTCTTTGGGTTACAGCAGATGTGGAGGTTTGGATTCATTTAGATAGGATATTTCAAGTTAGTTATAATACTTGAGTCTAACAGTTTAATTTGAAGGGATAAGTTTTTAAATGAGATTTACCTTCCTTTGATGAGATTTAATGAAGCAGTCCTTCATCAACTTTATTTTCAATACTTCATAGTGCACCAAAATCACTTAACAGGCTTTTTTAAAAAATCTGGTTAATGTTAAAAAAAAAAAAAAGTCAGGAAAAATGTTTAATTCATGTCACCATAGCTTTAAAGGGAGAAGGGACCTTAGAGGTGATTGAGTAAAACATGATCATTTAACAGAGTAGTAACAGAAGTCATGGGGGTTAAGAGAATTTTAAAAGGTCATATAGCTAAGAAGTAGCAGAAAAAGCATTTGAACTCAATTCCTCTGATGTCAAGTCCACCCCATGCCCATTATACCAGAGAAATAATGATGGTGTATAGAAACTTTAGCAGTCAGAGAAACAAATAAAACCATAGGTACTGGTTGAGTTACTTTGCTGTGATACATTTCCCCCCTTTATCATTTAACACTACTAGTTCTACATTCTGTTAGTCAGTTTTCACCAAGCCCATAAGGGTATTCAATTAGCCTGTTAAGGTTAAAAATATTGTTTGTAAGTAGTTATGTTTTCTTTTAATCTAACTTTCTGATACAACAAAAAGGTCTTTTATAGCAGCGGACAGGAAGACTATGCCTTTTCTCTCTTTATAAAGACCATGAACAGGCATGGCGTCCTTTTATACAGAAGGAAGCATAGGTTATTTATTAAATTATTACTGCTCAGATGTGACAATCACACAAGGAAGACGGAAATCTAGCTAAGGACATATTTGTAGTACCATAGTAAATGGTTAAGACAAGCCACAGAAACAAACACAAACTTGGTCTTCTATTAACTCATAGGATTTGCAACCTGGGTTAGACAGACTAGCAAACCAAGGTTATCAAGTGTTCCCAGTAATTACTAAACCTCTACATAGCTGGGAAGGAGGGAAATCCTTCACAGAAACTCCCATGCAGGATAATGTCAATTACTTAACAGAAAACTTGCAGAAAATACCTATAGTCACTGTCTTCTCTTCCTCCATTAAAACCACATATGCAAATACATCAATCAGCTTTGTGAAATCCAAAGCTCCAAAAGGACTTTCAACAATGATGCCAATTTCACTAAGAAGAGAAATGAACCTAAAGAATTATGCTCAAGATTACTTGGTTGCAGGCTCCTTCATTATGCTATTCAAATTGTCAATTCTGATTTTTAATTTGTGAGTTGTCATACTCCAATCTATGTATGCCATTAGAATCTGGATGCTTGCTTGACTTGAAATTGAATAAAATCCCTGAGTCATCCATTTAGTGCCAAGGAGTAGAGGAGGGGATACAGTTGCACCTGGACTTTTATCACAGCCCAAACTAGCTTTAAGTAGAAACTGTGGCAATTTTAGTGGTGGGTCTGCCCTTCCACCAGAGAGGCAGAGCACAGAGCAGAGCAGACTACTGGGAATTAAAATGAGAACGTGAAGTGAAATAAGGCCAGTTGCAAGACAAGGGCATGAATGGGGGAGTTATCCTCACCGGTAATGGAAAGTTGGTTTGTGTCCTCAAAAAGGCATGCTCCTAAGTAATCACCCCCCCAAAAAATGTGTTCACTGAAGGAGATTTACTGAAGAGTGGTGGAATCCCCAATTATTTTTCGTTATTCCCTGTTAAAATTAACTCTATAAAACAAACCACGTTATTCTGTTCTGTTCTTTAATAGTCTTAATAGTCTTGGAAGATGCTTTTCCATTTTCATCTCAAACTCAGTGCTTCCTTGTCATGCCATGTACTCCTATTGAATTCAGACCCTTTGCAGTGTCCTGGGTTCTTAGGAACTTTTCCCACATCTGATGACTCTTTTTTGCCCCTGGATAAAACTTGGACATGTCATCTCCATGCCCACACTAACCATGAGCATGTCAACAGTTTGTCTCCAGGGTAGTTTTGATAACAAGAAACACACATGAAGACATCATAAGACAGACAGTAGGAAAATCAGATCACATCAATGCAAGGCAGCTTTAAATGGGAAGAGAAATGTGGGTAACAGGGCCTGTAGTAATAGACAGAGACTTAGATCCGTGCTGGAAGTGACACGTGGAGGAGAAAATGAAGCCAGCCAAAGCTCTGAAAATACAACTAAGTTATGGCATGGTGCCGTCCTCGAAGAAGAGAACTAGAATCTTTTAAGAGTGGCCCTTGTAACTCTCTCCTTTCCAGGACGTTCTGGTAATTGAAGTTCAAACATGTGCAAACATGTATCACAGTGCAGAAAGCATCTGACATTATTCTGCTACCACAAATGAAATGGAAAAGGAAATGGAACAGCAGCCTCTCTCCCAAGCCAAGTCTTACAAGATCGGAATACTAACTGGTTCATTTACTTCCCTGATTATAACATGCAGATATTAGTTCCCTGGCAAGGAGTTTTTTTTTTTTTTTCCAACTAGACTTTGCACAACACAGTTGTTTCATTATCAAAGATTCCTGTCTTGCAGGTTCTAAAAACCACCCAAGGCTTTAGCATCATTAGCTTGCCAAGCCGGGGGGGGGGGTTTGCAATCACCTTGTATTAACTGGCATTGAAGAGCAGGTGAAAGCACAGGCTCCTGGGATCATCACACCCACTATTTGTTAGTCTTTCCATGACCCTCAGCTCTTAAGTTGGTCCTTATTATAACTCCTACCATATGTTGTAGGTGCAGCCAGATACCAAAAGAAGAACTTTAGCCCAGGTTGGAACTAGAAATGGCTTTTACTGTCAGAAAGTAAACGATTTCTCACACATCAGGCACTGCTAAGCAAGAAACAATAAAGGTTGGCGGGAGGGGGGGGGGAGAACCACATATATGTTTACAAATAGAGTGCATACAGCAAGATGCTGCAGCCAGTGAATCTGGGACCCCAAAGAAAACTTGTGTGAGAGAAACTTCTTATTTATCCCTTGTTTTGGGAAGGGGAGAGGGGAATCGTCTAATATCACTGTAGCTTCATCTGACACTCATATTTTATTTCCCACAATTCTTTTCATAAGGAAACATCACTTTAATTAAAAAAAAAAAAGAAAAGAAAAAAAAGAGAAAAGTTGGACCTTGCAAAAATTCACCTTCAAATCAACTTCCAGGTAGAGTTAAATACCGAAGAATTGCAAAAGGGATGGCAAGATACCAACTGACCCAATGGGCAACTCCCCTTATGGGTGAATGTGGGGGTGGGGATCAAAGTGTGTCCAAGAAGGGAGGAGGGAGAATGATTAGAAGAGACATGAGGACAAGAAAGAGGAGGCAGAGGAGTAAAGAGTCTTCCTAACCGCAACAGCGCTCTGGGAATGTGGGCAGAGCCCTGGTGGGCTTGGTGGCCCCTCTTACCTTCCTTTCATCCCCTAGCAGCAGCTGCTGATGCCACTGTCCACCTCTGCCCGCTGCTGCTTCTGTCCTTGCTGACTCTGCTGCCGCTCCTGCCGACTCCCCCGCTACCTCTGCCACCTCTCTCCGAGGTTGGGCTCCCCGCAGCTCCAAGCCCGAGAGTGCAGGAAGGATGGGAGACCCAGGTCCCGCAGGCAGGCGAGCAGGCTCCCGAGTGCCAGGCTCTCCGCTGGCCGGTGGTGCCCAGAGGAAGAGCGGGCTCTGAACCCAGTACAGACACACTCTGACACCCTCCCACACACACACTAGGCAACCCTTTCCTAAGAGGGTCTTTCAAAGCAGACCCCAGCCCCCTGGGCCACGCCAGAGGTTCCCCAATGGCTTGGAGCCGGACTCCTGTGCGCGTGCCCCTGCTGCTCCAGCTCCCACGCCAAGGGTCACCGTGGGAACTCGGGAGTTGCTGCTTCCCCTTCTTCTTCTCCTCCTCCTCCTCTGCCTCCGCCTCCTCCTGCTCCTGCCCCTCCTGGTCCTCGCCCTGCCTCCTCCTCCTCCTCCCCCTCGTCCTCCACCTAAGCGCTCCAATCTCCACCACCAGCGGCTCCCTCCCGGCCGGCCCCGCTATCCACTCACTGCGCAACAGTCAGGACCTGGGCAGATAGGGAGGGAAGCAGGCACCCGGCTCCTTTTCGGGGAAAGGAGGCAAACTTTCAGGTTGGAGAGGCACCCCAAGGGCTGCACAGAAGCCACGGCAAGTTGCAGGGGCAACGGGAGGGGGTAGGGAGCTTCCCTGGCCATCCAAAGAAAAGATCCCCCCCCCCAAAAAAAAAATAACAGCTGTCAGATGTTGTGCGCGCCCGATCTCCCCCAGCCAGTCTTCTCAGGGCTTTTCGCCTGTCACCTCCTTTCTGCGCCTCCGAGGCCAATCCTGATGCTGAGGTCCCCCCCACCTCCAGAGTCCAGCGTCTGATGCGCCCCGAGGTTGCCCGGCAGCCTCACGGGCAGTCTTGCCAACCAGGAGAGAGCAGCAGCAAAGGGCTGGGGCTCCGCAGCAGCGCCAGCCCCGGCGTGGTGGCGAGGCAGAGCAGCCGCCTGACCACCTTTAGAGCCGATTTGCGGCTTGTCCAGCCTGGCCAGGCGTCCGCCTTCCTGCCACAGGCTTCCCTCTGCTAGCGCTCGCGTACACATTTAAAGCCTCAGCCGACGTCAACAGCCAGCTGAGGGGGGGCTCGCCCCCCTTCCTCCTCCTCCTCCTCCTCCCTTCCCCTTGGCGGCGTGCGCCAATCTGTGCACTGGGTGAGCTGAGCCGGCTTCTGGATTCTCCTGCTGCAGATACAGGCGGCGGAGGGGCGCGAGGGGGTGCAGAGCAAGGAGAGGAAGCGCTCACGTAGAGCGACAGCACTGGGGTCTGGGGGCGCCAGGGGTAGGCGGCGGAGTGGGGGTCATGGTGAGAAACCTGTCAAGGGCCAAGTGGCTTCTGCGGCTCTTGTTCCGGTCGGGAGCTTTTAACTAGCACTGCACAGTTATTTTTTCTATCTATACAGATGTTGTATACTGGCATGTACAATATAGATACTGAATGAAATCAGCGTTATGGAAGGGAGGGGCAGTATTATCTCCCCTTCTCTGGCTCTGATTGTAATCATCGACCGGTTTAATTTGTAAAATTAAACCGCGATATCCCTGGAGAGCTCTTAGCGAACGCATAGAGAGACTTTCCATGAAAGTGCAGAAAAACTGGGAACCCAAGATCCTCACGCCCGAGGCTCAGAGATGATAGCTGAAGCAAGTTCACGGAAGAAGATCTAAAAACAGTCCAGGTGTGCTCAAGTGCTGCCATTAGGATGAGACTTAGCTACCCACTTGTAGCTACTGGGGCTTTGGAGAGGGAAGAAGGATTTATATGGCTGTCTCCACTCTCCATGATACTTTTCAGTCAACTCCCAGAATATTTCCAAGTTGGCAATGATCAATGCGGTATCCTGTCTCAAAATGGGAGAGAGATGCACACCTTTTTTAACTTTGAAAAGTACATTGCTTTCAAACAGTAGTTGTTACTATTATTTACATTGTATTTACGTAATTTAGAGCAATCCAACGGGGGTGAGGGCAGAGGCGTGGAATCAGTGTGGCTATAAAAGCACGGAATCAATCTTCTCCTTGGAGAGGGGAAAAACCTGGCAACGTTTCTCCCCATGACCTATACAGGAGCGACATCTGTGGATAAGGGGAAGGGGCACAGCATCCAGAAAAGGAGAAGATCAGCATTGTGCAAAGTCCTAGTTGGAACGTTTAAGTTCTTGTTTCTGCGATGGAAGTTCCCAATTGTTTTGCCCTTTGATCATGAGTACCAAGATTCTCTTCCTTATCCTCTGCTCCCCCTTCCCTCAGGCATATTTAATGGGTATTAGAATTGGAACTGAGGCAGTGAACATTCTATTTTTACCCACTTCTGACACTAATGAACTCCCTAAAATAAGCTATCATCTGTCCTGCATCACCCCTGCAGGAGAGGGAGTGTTGCAGTGCAAAGGGAACTGAATTGAGAGGCAGGAAGACAAGTTCCAATCCCAGTAGGGACACTTGGCATGTGCTTCTCTAGCCAAGTACCTTGACTTCTTGGTGCTTCAGTATCCTCACCATTAAAATAAATGAGGGGAGCCATTTCCAACTGTAAATCTATGATCCTATGAGATATCTCTCTAGTGGATTTCAAACTACCTGTAAAGGAAAGATTTCCAAAACTGCTCTAAGGAGAGTTTTGGTGTGTGTTTATATACATAGATATGAATATTTGAATGTAAAAAAGCCAAAAAGAGAGAGAGAGAGAGAGAGAGAGAGAGAGAGAGCTTATGCAAGACACCTCTTTCTCTTTTCTAAGCCTCAATATCTTGTTTCTTCCTCTGGTAAAATAACAGATTTTGATGATGTGATTTTTTTAAGGTCCATGTTAATTCTAAATTTTGAGATGCTCTAAAGTTAAATCCATCAGGAAGTTATCAAGTTTATTTGTTTCCAGTAAAGATGCCCAGCATCCCTCAAAGGGGATGGCCACCTGGTGGCTCCCTCTTCTTCATGACCCATGTTTCATATTCTTCACACAAACTGTTCATAGCTAGTGAACCAGGAGAGTCCACTCATAATTTATCCAGAGAGAGCTGCAGCAGAGTTAAGGGAAACAGATTACTTTTCTAAATATTTAAACTCTGGACAACAAACAGAGCCAGTGCTTGCTTTTCCCAATATAACCTCTTTCATATGGCAAAGAGGAGAGAGATTTGAAAGATAGTCAGATTATGAAGTATCAGGGAAGGGATCAAAACTTTCCAGAATTTAAACCGTAAGGTAGAAAGTGTGACTATCGTCATGGACACAGAGCTAATTTAAGCTGTGGATATGCATATAAGGAGGCTTCTTTTAATGCTTTGTTGGTTTGAGGGAGCTGAGTTGGCCATTTCTTTTATAGGTAAAATGTGGAAGTCTTGCTTTTTCTTCCAATAAACAAGTTTCCTAAAAACAGTGTCTTCTGCTTCTTTGTGGGGATAATTTTCACTGTATATCCATTTCTATGAGAATATAAATAAGTTAGGGGCAGCCAGGTAGCACAGCAAGTAAGAGCACCGGCTCCAGTGTTGAGAAGACCTGGAGATCGAATCCCGGGCTCAGACACTTAGCACCCACCCAGAAACACCTGGCTGTGTAACCTTGAGCAAGTTGCTTAACCCCAATTGCTTAGGGGTGGCCAGGTGGCTCAGTGAGTAAGAGCACCAGCTCCAGTGTCGGGATGACCTGGATCAAATCCGGGCTCAGATACTCAGCACCACACCCAGAAATAACTGGCTGTGTAACCTTGAGTAAGTTACTTAACCCCGATTGCTTTAAGAAAAAAAGAGAGAGAATATAAATAAGTTGTCTATGCTTCAGTCAAATACTTCTTAAGTACCTTCTGTGCACTAGCCACTCTACTAGGTAAGAGATAGACACACAAAGACACAAAGAGAAATAGAGAAACAGAGAGGAGAGATACAGATATAGAGACAGTCAAAGACAGACAAATGGGCAGAGACAGAGATGACCGGGACAGAGAGAGAGATACAGAGACAGGCTGATAGAAAGGGACAGAGTCCTTGGCCTCAAGCCACTGTAGTTGTTTCCTCATAACTCCACTTCATGAGGAAATTGAACCTTTCTTTGAATGTGCTCTGTTCTCATGCAGAGCTAGGAATATGAAAGATTGGTGAAATGCAAAGACTGATCCATGTGTTGCAGTAGGAGTCTGTTCATCCCTGAATTTTGCTTCATAAACTTCTTCCCCAACTCTTCTTGAGATGAAGAAAGGCACTCTATGGGAACATCCAGATTTTAGGAAATGGAAATAGGAACTGTCACCATATTTTGCCAGTCTCTGAGGGGTCATTGATTTTGGACACAAAGTAAAGTAGGAGACTTGACCACAGGCAAGCAGAATAAAGCGCTCAAACATATTCCACCTGGCCCTGTGCTCTACCTTCCCAGGAAACCTGAGAAAGATAGGATTTTGCAGCCAGGCAGCTTAACCTTGATCTGGCCAGTTCCAGTCCAGCCTTGTACATGAAAAAAACAAAACAAAATAAACAAAGCAAAGCATACAACAAGGCAGTTCTCCTGCGTACAATGTAATAAGCCTTATGCCTGACTCTGAGGGCAGTCAGCGAAGGGTTCCATCTTGAGTGAGATGAGGATGTGCTGTGTCTTGAGCTGGGGGGGGGGCCCTAATCAAACACAATCCTTTCATTTTATAGTCAGGAACCTCTCTATGATCCAGAGAGGGGATGTGGTTTGCCAAAAGGTCAATCAGTCATTTATTGAGGACCTATTATCTTGTTTCTTCCTCTGGTAAAATAACAAATTTTGGCTATGTGATTTTTTTGAGGTTCATGTTGATTCCAAATTTTGAGATGCTCCAATGTTAAATCCATCAGGAAGTCATCAAGTTTATTGTTTCCAGTAAAGATGCCCAGCATTCCTCAAGGGGGATGGCCACCTGGTGGTTCCCTGTTCTTAGCAGGCGCTGTGCTCACATTGGCTATAAAAACAGTGAAAAGATACTGGTGATCCAAAAAGAGGTAATAGTCATCCCTTGCACTTGGGAGCTTACAATCTAATGAAGTCAAACAAAGTTAGTAAGAATTGACCATGGGAAGAGTAGAAGCAGCAAGGGGCACCTTGCATCTCCCAGCTTCTGCACTAGAGATTCCAATTAACAAATAACAGCAGAAGGGATTCCAAGGTAACCCAACTCAGCTCTCCTGGCGGGGTGGTATGACTAAGCCCGCCCTGGTGACCTTGGCTCATGTTCCTCCTCTCTACCCTGCTAGTAACTTGTTGGATCTATTTTTATTATATTCCTGACAGAACGCATCCATCGGGTGTGCTGGTGGAAGTACAGGCAAATAGTTGTGCAATCACTGGTGGGATTCAGAGTGGAAGAGTAGAATGTAACAGGATCAAGATTTGGAGCAGGAAAGTACCATTAAATTCATTCGCATCATATTACAGCTGATGGAGACGAAACCCAGAAAAGTTTGATGGTTTGGCCAGGTAAGACCAGAGATTGGCTGTTAAGAATTTAATATTCTAGCCTAAACACTGCCAATTCTACAGATGAGGACACTGGGGCCCAGTGATAGATGTGGTTTGCCTGTTACACAAATAGCAAGTGGCAGAAGTGGGTTTCCACCCACACACCTAGTGATTGTCAGTCTGTCCTTTCCACACTGCCATACAAACCCTCAAACCCCCAGACCAGTGCATTTTACTAGGGATGTGCAGTAGCAGAGATTTGGGTTTTGCAGGGAGAATTGCTGGCGAACTGCTATCTAGTCACAGCAGAGTCCAGTGGGCCTCTGGGCAAATGCTGGAAAATGGCGCCCCCCAGATCTTTCTGGCGAGCAGGTGAAGCACAGCTGGAGGGGTCAGAGTAGCCCTGGAGCCACAGGAATAGCCACTGCAGGCACTCCAGGGCACAGAGCACTTCTCTCTCTTATTGTAGCCCCTGGCTTCTGGAGTATCCTCAAAAGGAACCAGAGAGCCGCCTGGGAGACCTGAGCAGGGCCGTGCGCAAGGCTCCCGGAGCTTGCAGGACTCAGTGTTGGCCAGGCACAACCTCACGATCTGGCCCCTCTGCCCCACTGCTGAGTCTTGTTTCTGCGCAGCAGCGGTGACTTTCCCTCCTAAGCATGTGTCTCTATCTCTCTGTTACTCCCCCCTCTCTGTCTCTCTCTCTGTCTCTCTCTCTCTCTTTCCCTCCCTCCCTCCTTCCCTCACTTCCTCCCTCTCCTCTTCTCCTTTCATCTCTTCCTCCCACTCTCTCCCTTTCCCCTTCTCTCTTCTCTCCCTCCATCTCCCACTCCCCCTCTCCCTCCTCCTCCTCCTTCCTCTTCCTTCCTTCCCTCTCTTTCATTCTCCTTCCACCCTCTCCCCTTCTCTTTGTCTTTCCCCCTCTTCCTCCCCCTTCCTCTCTCTTCCTCCCCCACCCCACATTTTCAAGGTGCCTTGGTCATTAAAAGGGATGTTGCCCAAGTCTAAGGTATGACACTATCCCTCAGTTTTACCCAACAGATTCAATTTCTACCCAGGTTATGGAGGTGATAATAAAAGTAATCAGAAGACTGCCTTTCCAACCAAGATGCTGCCCAAATCTTCACAGCAGCCTCCTCCAAACTTGACCAAAATCCCTCTTGTTCAAAGGCACTTCCTTATCCAGCCCCATAGTTACTTGGCCCTTTCTCAGTCATTCTTCCAAGGAATGAGGAGGCCACAGAATTCAAAAATTCAAATGGATTTGTCCAGATGCAGCTTCCCCCAAATTATCTCTAGAGTTATTTCAAAACCCAGGCTCCCAGGAAAAACTCATTTGGAAAGCTGTGCACTGCTAATGAGCTTTTTTTTTCTATTTTCTTGAAACAGTGAGAATGTTGTTGCCAGGTCAAGTATGTTATGAATCTGTTTATTAACTTTAACATTAAGTAGCCAAAAGGATGGTAGATTTAGAGTTGGAAGGGACCTAAGAAGAAATCAATCAATTAAAAGCCATTCAATGTGTATTCGCTATGTGTCCCCATGTGCTAGGTGATGGAGATATAGATACAAATGATTATTCAATCCTTGCCTTCAAGGAGCTTACATTCTAATGGAGAAGACAACAAATAGAGATGTATGTCCTTATAAAATCAGCATAAGGTGCAAGGGAAAGAAATATATATTACTTATTGTTACTTGTTATATTATTTGTTGCTACTATGTTAGACACTTCCCTAAGCATATTTACAAATATTGATTCATTTGCTCCTCACAGCCACCCTGCCATTTTAATAATTGAGGAAACTGACATAGGCAGAACATAAATGATTCTCCCAGAGTCACACAATTAGTAAGTGTCTGAGGTTAGTTCTTGAACTCTGATCATCTGGATTCCAGATTTGGAGTTCTATATACTGTGCCACCTAGGGCAGCTAAGTGGTGCAGTGGTAAGACTGCTGAGCCTGCACTCAGGAAGACCTAAAGTTCGACTCTGGCCTCAAACACTTACTAGCTGTGTGACTGGGCAAATTACTTAGCCTTGTTTGCTTCAGGTCCCTCATCTGAAAGATGAGCTGGAGAAGGGAATGGCAAACCATTGGTGCACCTTTGCCAAGAAAACCACAAATGACTGAACAAAAACAACAAACAACACTGCTTCCTGGCTTTCTCAGAGAAAACAAACCCAATAGAAAATAGTTAAGTACACAGTGATTTGGGCAGGAGGGCACCAAGAGTTGAAAGGCTAAGTAAAAACCCCTTTGAGCTGTATCTTGAAGAGAGTGAAGGATTGCTTCCATATATAGGAGATAACAAGGGGATGCATGTGTGAAGAGAGTAAAGAGACAGTGAGAAGGCTTGGAGATGGGAGTGTTTTTGTAATAGATCAATTGGACTGGATTACAGAGGATGGGGTCAAATGAAGCTAGTGGCGAAGTAGGTGAAAATCTAAATAGAAGGATTTCTATTTCATCTGAGAAGCAATAGACAGATGTTGAAATAAAGAAAGACTTATGTTCAGATCTCCTTATAAGGAAAATCACTTTGGCAGTATTAGATATGACATGATTTCAAGGGGTTTGAAGATAAGAGAATATGGAGAGCACTTAGATAATGGTGTCAATTTCCCTAGTAATGTAAAGTCATTTGATCCTGAAAAGTTAATTCACAGATGAAGAAACTGAGGGCCACAGATGACATGGCCTCTTTTTCTCACTGATTCCTTGCAAGAACTTGATCCAGTAATTGAATCTCTGTGCACTAGTTTTTTCATTCAAATTCACCTCGTACAGGAAGCCCATCCTGGTAAACTCCATTGCCAGTGACTACCTCCTAGAAATTATTTTGTAAGCATTTTAATTTAATTTTCTAGGTACATATTGTATACTTTAAATCCAGTGATCCTACTTCTTACACAGGAAGCTAGATGATCCAGTAAATGGAATGCTGGAGCTGGAGTCAGAAAGACATCAAATCCAGCCTTTGGCAATTACTAACAGTTTGACTCTGACCAAGTCACTTAACCTCTTCACCTCTCTTTGCCTCAGTTTCCTCATCTGTTAACTGTATATAATAATAGCACTACATCCCAGGGTTGTTGTGAAGATCAAATGAGATAATACTTATAAAAGTGCTTAGCACCATTCCTGACATAATTGGTACTATACAAATGTTATTTATTATTATTATTATTTTCATTATTTTTCCCCATAAGATTGTAAGCTCTTGGAGGACAAGACTTATTTCAATTCTGATCATTGTTTCCCCAGTGGCTAGCAAATAGAAGTACTTGATAAATGCCTATTTAATTGAGTTATTAAAATCAATAAAGTTAATCATTTAATAAGTAATTATACATCTACTGAGTGTCATTCTATATTAAGCACCATAAAACAAAACAAAACAAAAACCATAACAGTCTGTCCTCCAGGAGCTTCCACTCTGGATCAATGTGTATGTGTAAGTGTGTATATGTATATGTTGGGGGGGGAGCAGTGGTTATGAACACATACACATTTGCAACAAAAAAGAATTTGTATTACATGACTTTCAAAGTCTGTTGCAGCTCTAACTCTGATACAATCATATGCTCAAAAGAGCAGTTATTTTCTCTTGGGGAGGAAGACCCACCTTGGAGCATGAAGAGTTAGAGAAAAGTGACAAATTAGCGCATGGGGATTCACCAGAGTAAAGCTATCCAAAAATGTTTGCCTAAGCATGACTTACAGCCCTTATTGTGGAAATGACAGCAGGGGAGACCCCATCAGACATGCTGGAAATGATTTCAATTCAATGAAGAGAAAGGAATTGGAATATTTAGCGATTAAATATGTACATGGAAATAGCGTTATTATATGTAAGCATTGATACGTTCCAGTAAAGCTGTGCATTTCATCTCAAGGGTGCCTTGCTAGTATGGCATTCTGCACATCGCTGGTGACAAAACCTTGCTGTGCATTGCTGATGAGAAAGGACTTAGTCCTGACCTACATTCCTGGGGTCTACATTTCAGGGGTTGGGGAAAAGATTTAAGTCTCTTTAGAGCAAAGTCCAAGACATCTTTGAATTTATCTTATTTTGGAATAAAGATTATGCTGATGCCTGGTACATCGGGTAGGTATCAAGCTGTCTGAAAGGATCCTGGAAGGAGCTTGCAGAAAACTGAGTGTCACAGGTCTGCTGTGTGTGATGTATAGCATGGCTTAAAAATGCCTTCTTCAGCTTATGGGGTTCACAGAAGTTTTCTGGTATTACAGAATTGAAAGGGACCTCAGCTAGCATCTAGTATAACCTATTTTCCAGAGAGACTGACCACGCCCCCCCCACTGTAATATGCAAAACCATTGACAATGTTTGCATGTACATTTTTTTTTGCATGTGCATTTCTAATGAAGAGAAACTCACTACTTCAACAGTCAGCCCGGTGTTCCCTGGGATAGCTTTCATAGTAACAGTAATTTTCTTTGTTTTTCCTGATATTAAAGGCTAAATTGGCTTCTTTGCAACCTACATCCATGGTCACTATTTTATTCTCTGGGGCTCAAGAAAACAAACTGAATCACCATCTTCTCCATGGCCACCTTTCTAGTACTTGAAGTCTGCCATTTGGAACTCTGCCCCTTGCCAAGGATTCTGCTCTCTGACCAAACATTCTAGTTACTTCACCTATCCCCTGTGTTTCATTAACTTTTTTTTTCTCATCATCTGGTTGTTCTCCAGATCACCATTCACTTTCCTATGATGATGTCACAGACCTGAGTTTTATATTCCAGGTCTGGCCTGAATACAGGAACCATTGATCAGCTTTTTTTGTTCTTAGACATTCCACTTCTGAGAGCACTCTGCATTCATACTGAATCTTTTGTTGCCATTCCATGTTACTAATTATTATTCAATAATTCCATAGAATATATTCTGGTTAAATTTTTATAACAAATGTTTCAAAAAGAAAGCAAAACTTTTCTGTCAATATTGGGGGGGGGGTTATATGTGAACTCCAGTCCACGTAAAAATGGATTTGGATGCATATATATATATATATATATATATACATATATATTATATGTACACAAAATTACATATTTGTGGACAATAAAAGAAAATCAACCTGCACAATTGGGAAAGACTTAAAAATTGGTGCTAAAACAGAAATAATGGTTTTTAATGTATGTATACGTGGGTGAGTATATACATATATACACATATATGTATGTATTTGCAACTCCATTCATTAAAAAAGTACTTTATCATAGAATATCTGACTATTGTGTACTATCATTTCAAAAGATAAGATCAAAACTTCCTGAAGGCCAACACTCTCAAAGAGCAGTCCAGCATGCTGATTACTTTGCACTCTGCTTATGCATGCCTCCCCTTGGACCTGGGACAGCATCAGTGCATTCCTATTCCACAATGCAGATTGGCAGCTCATGTCTATTTTGCTAGAGACAGCACTAAGCCTGGAGAGACAAGAACTTGCCCCTGGTCATCCAAACAATATGTGTTAGAGATAAGATTTGAACTTCCTAACCCCAGGGCCAGCTCTCTGTGCAATGCAACATAATGACTTTTCCATCATTTATATTTTTTTATATTTTTAAAAAGTTCATTTAAAAAATAAACAGCTATTAATAAGAAAAATATGGGCTATAGGCTACTATGGAATTTTCAGTTCACACTTCTAATTCCCCCACCATTCTCCCTTCCAGTGACAGAGAAGACAGGGAAAGCAGATGCCACGCAGCATCTGGCTCCATCACCGTCATGCAGTCATGCTCACTTTCTTGGCATTTCTGTGGGGGTCTCCACAGTGATTAGCATGCCAGGCAGCTCACTGGGTTGTGTGGAGAGTCAGGATATTTTGATTTTATCATTGTTAGAAATGATTTGTACAACAGTTGAATGTTTCTATGATTAAGCACATGCTATTCTTTTGTTTGTTATTAGAACTGTAAACTTAAAAGAAATTAATATTTCTCTTTAAAATACTCTTATATTTAACCTGAATATAGGTGTTGATTTCCTTCTAAACAAAATCTTATTTCAGAATAAAATTTCATATTTGAAAGAGACTTCTGAGGTTACATAATCTCAACCATACCTTAATATATTGTTGTTGTTCAGTCTTTTCAGTTGTGTCTGGCCTTCTATGAACTCATTTGGGATTTTCTTGGCAGAGATAGTGGAGTAGTTTGTCATTTCTTTCTCCAACTCCTTTTACAGTTGAGGAATTGAAGTAAATAGGGTTAAGTGACTTACCCAGGGTCACACAGCTAGTAAGCATCTGAGGTCAGATTTGAACTCAGGAAATGAGTGTTCCTGACTTCAGGCCTGGCACTTTATACACTGTGTCACCTGGCTGCCCTCACCTTAACAGAGAGAGAGAGAGAGAGAGAGAGAGAGAGAGAGAGAGGGAGAGAGATGCTCTCCCTAATAAATCTTATCAGTAGCCATTCAGTAAAATGTAACTCTCTACAGGCAGAGATACTCTCATTTCTATTTTTTTTCATCAACCCTGGGACTGACAAGCCAGTAGTTTAATAAATGCCAGTTACTTAATCCCTCCTTCAAAACCTCCACTGAAGCAACAATCACTAAACATATGTATGGAGAAAATCACTAGCTGTTAAACACAAATACATGTAAGTAAATGATGGTCTTCTGTCTCTCCAAGTCAGATCTCAATCAGTATTTTCTTAGAATATGAAAATAATCTCTTCAGTTAGAACTTTTTCCCCTCAAAGGCCAAATGAGATAGATGGTTAGTAGGCATGGGACAAAAAGAAACTGATGGAGCTCAAATATGACTTCAGCCAACACTGTGTTCTCAGAAGCTATTTTCATGTAGTGTAAAGTCTATGAATCCAGTAATAGATTTTATAATTCTATTCAAAGCTTTTTTTATCTCACATTTTAGAGGCAAAACGTTATAGTGGGTAGAGCTTGCCCTGAAGCCAGAGAGAATTGAGTCCAAATCTTGCCTCTGAGAAATAATGGGCGTGTGATACTCCACAATCTAGTTAACCTCTAAATGCTTTAGGCAACTCTCATAATACTCTGTTTCAAGGAAGGTGTGTAAGAGCACTGGCATTCAGTCCCTAACTCCATCTGTCCCATGCTATTTTCTTAAGCTTTCAGAAGGAAAACAGTTTATATACAAATAATATTTTTCTCCAGAATATGTTTTCAAGGACTGTGTTTCTTTACAAGTTCTCACTAGCAAGCTAAGAGGCAACTAGGGAGCTTGGTGGATAGAGTCCTGGACCTGGATTCAGGAACATTTATTTTTTGTGAATCTAGCCTCAGAAACTTTCAAGTAGTGTGACTCTAGGCAAGTTACTTCACCCTGTTTGTTTAGTCGCTTCATCTATAAAATGGGTTGGAGAAGGAAATGGCAAATCAGTCCAGTATCTTTGCCAAGAAAACCCCAAATGAGGTCACAAAGTATCAGGCATGACTGAAAATTATTGAACAAAAAAAGCAAGGTAATTGGATGGTATCAACATGTGTTCAAACCAAGTTGGTTAGAATGGATGGAAGGGAACCTTGGATATTCTATTTATTTGAAGCATGGTCTGTCCAAGTATACAGAAAGCTGATAAGAAAGGGAGGATGGATAGAAGAGAATATTATGCTGCTAACTAGCACAGTGCATAGAGTACAGAGTTCAGTTAGGGAATAACTGAGTTTCAATCCTATCTCTGACATCTGCTAGTTGATTCACCTTGGGCAAGTAACTTAGCATTATATAATTCAGTTTTCTCTAAAATAAGGATGATAATAATACTTATCTTATAAGTTCTTCTGAGAGTCAAACAAGATAAAATACCCAGGTAAAAAAAAATTCTCACAATACTTACTTTCACCTTCTCTTAAATTTTTAGAGAGTTGCTAGGGGCAGCTAGGTAGCTCAGTAAATATAGTGCCAACCCTGGAGGCAGAAAAGACCCATTTTCTTAAGTTCAAATCTGACTGCAGAAACTTACTAGCTGTGTGATACTGGGAACGTTACTCAACTCTGCCTCAGTTTCCTCATCTATAAAAAGAACTGAGTGAGGAAAGGACAAACCACTCCAGTATCTTTGCCAAGAAAGCCCCTAATGGGTCATGAAGTGTTAGACACAATTGAACAGAGTCTTGGACATTAAGTAGCTTGCATATTAGGTCAAGCACTTTGAAACCTTAAAGTACTATGTAAATGATAAATAATTATCAGTATTATTATTTTTATTTATTATTTCAGCTCTCCTTGAATTATGTCATTTTTTCACTAAAGGTAAAAGTCCTAAACCACAAATTAATTACACTAGACACAGATCAGAAGCAACATCTTTTCATTTTTCTACTTGTTAAAATTAAATTTAAATATTCTATTAATTATATTAGAAAAAAGATCCTTCTAGAAACTATTTGCACTGCCAATTCAACAAACACTTTGCTCAAGCAATGGCAGTGGCAGAGCAAAATTGATGAGCGATGTAAATTACACAAAATCATGATGATACTTTACACATAGCAAGCTCTTTGCTATACTCACTCATTCATTAATTCATTCAACTGGTGATTTATTAAGTTCCTATCAAGTATAAAATACTGTGTGGAACACAGTGGGAGAAACAGAATTTTGAAACCAGGCTAGGCAACCATCATAAAGGAAGTTGAAACCTTCAAACAATATAAAACACATGAATAGATAACTAAAAGAACTATTATAAGTCAAAGTCATTGCAGAAGTTCAGTGTCAGTATTATGTGGAGTCTATCAAAAAGAGGGTGATATAATGCAATAGTTTGGGACTTGGTGTTAAGGGGATTCAAATCCTTTTTTATCATATATTTCATTTGTTACATGGGCAAATTTCTACATTCCTCTGGCCTTCCTTTTATTGTGCATCTATACGAATGAAGGAAATAGACTACATGATTTCTACTGTTCCTTCCAGGTTTGGGATAATGGTGATGAGGCATGATGTAAAGCCAAGCACGAGCAGCTTTCCAGAGGACTGCTGCTGTGAACAGCTTCCAAGTTTCTTATTACATAGTATAGTGAACTCTTTATTTATTCAGTAACAAATTAAGTCACAACATTCACAGAAATTAAAACACAGCATTCACAATGTTATGACTTAACAACTTATCACTTAAGTGGCCACATAGTTTTCAAGAAAGTGGTCACATAGTTTTAAGCAAAAGATAACATTAATTTAGTAACACAATCATTTAGTAAGTCCTTAATTCAATCATCTTTAAGGAGGCAGCCTCCTTAATTGACACAAAGTACAAAGGTCAAAGTCCTCCACCCCTAGGCTGCATTGTCTTAATCTCTTCAAACAAAAAGTCCTCTTTCTTCTTAATTGAAGAAGTCCTTAACTCAATCATATAAATATAAAAGTCAGTGTTTTCCACCCCTAGGCCACAGTAAGTCATGATTTTCTCAGTTTGCATTAAATAAGCAAGGAGGGGTCTTTTCATCTTGACTCTATCCAGGCTTTCAGCTTCCATGGTTCCTCTTCCATGATCCCAGCTCCTGTCCAAACCTATCCAACTGCCACCTGGGTTCAAAGGCAGACAGCTCTCAGTTCTTTATCCAGCTTCTTGTGCAGTTCCTGTTCCATATTGAAGCTCACAATGTCTGGTCCACCTCAAGGCCTTCACAGTTTCTTTTCCTGGGAAGACAAAGCTTAAGAAAGCCACAATAACATTGCCAGCATCCCCATCAATTAACTTTCTGCCTGTGAAATCACCATAGACCCAACAACAAGGTCTGAGAAATCAATACAAATCAGATCTCTGAAATCATCAGCAGGACTGTCCTCCAGGATTTCTATAAACATACAACAAGAAAATCTTCTTTTGGGGCTTCTGAACCAGCAGCAAGGCCCCAGGGCTTCTGTAATAACAGCACCATCCTCTATCAGCAGATGAATCTAACAAAGCAATATCAAAATAGACAAAGTACCAACACCATAGCCATGCCTCCTCCCAGTTCTCCTCTCATCTCATTTTTCAATTCAGTCCTCAGTACTCCTCTCTCTCCAGCAGTAGCAGCCCAGACTCCAGATGCTCACTCCCAGAATTCCCCTCCTCTCTCAGCTTAGGCTTTTCCTTATATACAGTATTAGCTCCTCCCTGTTCTGCCCCTTCCTGTTATGTTAAGAAGTCTGTCGCACTGTGAGATTCACAAGTTCTGGGACTTAATACTTGACACAATTATAAACTTGAAACTAAGTGCTAAGTACCTGTCAGCTTGCCAATACAAGGGACAGGGAAGATCTTCAAATTCCCATTACCATTACATATGGGTGTTGAGTATGATCTTTTATATAATTCCATAAAAACAATTGATATACCTGATTTATTAAAGAGAGTACATTAACCACTGGGGTGAAGGTGGGGATGGTGACTTGTTTCTTTTTTAATGATACAGTTATTGTTGTTCAGTCATGTCTGACATGTTGGGACCCCCTTGGGGAGGGGGGGGTAATTTTTGGCAAAGATACTGGAGTGGTGTAATATTAATGGGATAATAAGATCTTCCCCACCTATTAATAGGCCTCATGTGAAGCCCATTGGGAGAAGGACTTGCCTAAGGAGGCATTTGCTTAGGGGGAGGCTTGTATGTAGGAATGCTTCCACACCTATTGGTACTAAGTTGATTAGGCACTGATTCATATATACACACACACACACACACACACACACACACACACACACACACACACACACACACACACACACATACACACATATATATTTGTGTGTGTGTGTATAAAACTCATACAAACCTGGGGTATGAGTTGGTATTTTGCTTTGGGGGGTTGCTTATGAGAGGGAATGTTTTATTTCCTGGTCAAAACTCTGAGTAGTTATATGTTTAGACCCGCTGACTGCTCAAGATGTAAAGGCTTTCTTGATACAGTGATGTATGTAAAGAGTATAGCAATATTGATTTGATTCAGGTAGTCAGAGCCCTGTCTGTTGGTCTTTATGTTAATTCCTCTGTTTGTTTTTTCTCTGATGTTCAGGGTGCTGACTTTCCCCCTGAACTAGCGAATGTATTTAAAAGTAGGATTGTTAGCCCCTTTTTGAGCAGTCTTTCCTTGAAAAGCAGATCGAAAAACTTGTCCTAACAGGACATCATGGATGTGCTAGGGTGCTTGCTACTACAAATAGTTTGCCATTTCCTTCTCCAGATCATTTTAAAGATGAAGAAACTGAGACAAACGGGGTTAAGTGATTTGCCCAGGGTCACACAGCTAGTAAGTATCTGACGGCATAATTGAATTCAGGAAGATGAGTCTTCCTGACTTCCTGACACTAGGTCAAGCACTCTACCCACTGTTACCACTTAGCTGCTCCCAAATGATATATTTATATTTATACACGTGTATGTGTCTATGTGTGTGTAAATATATATATATATATACATATATATATATATATATATATACATATATATATACACATACACATATCCATCCTTAAAAATGTTACTTCTTGGGCACAGAGTATATATGTGTGTGTGTGTGTGTGTGTGTGTGTGTGTGTATGTATATGTGTATGTATGTATGTATGTATGTTTGGGGGGTGATCATATATTACATTTGTACATATACATATAATACAAGTAAAAGAATGAAAATAGTGCAGCACTTCATCCTTACACAAAATTATTTGTTAATACCAACCCCAGATAATTCATCAAGAAGCCCCTAATATTAGGCCAATACCATGCTAAGTGTTGTAGCTATCAAAAGAGTCAAAAGGCAGTCTTTGCCTTCAAGCAACTTATAATCCAATGACGGAAAAACAAGCAAGCAAATATGTACAAGCAAGTCATATACAGGAGGAATAGGAAATAACAGAGGGAAGGCATTAGAATTAAGAGGAACTGGAGAATGTATATATAATGGATACTGCCCATTAAAACTTAAAGGCATAGATCATGAACCCCCATTGATATGGTTACTTTATTAGTTACTGAGAAAGTACGTTAAAAAGAAGTGGCGTGGTGGGGGGTGGGGGAGGCGCTAGGTGGCGCAGTGAATAAAACACTGGCCCTGGAGTCAGGAGGTCCCAAGTTTGGTTCTGGCCTCAGACACTTAACACACACACACACACACACACACACACACACACAACACTAGCCAAGTAACCTTGGGCAAGTTACTTAACCCCAATTGCCCTCCAAAAGGCAAAAAAAAAAAAAGTGGTGTTTATTTAAACAGCTTAACAAAACAGGTAAAAAAAAAAAAGATCCCTATGTATATAATGTCAAACTCTTTTTAGAGGTAATTGATCTAAAGAAAAGGAATAGAAGAAAATGTATTTAGACAAAATTCAGAGAGTACAAATTGTATTCCTTAGGGAAATAGTCCTACTGAATCCTTTCTCTGCCTTTGACATTGCTTGCTAGCCACAGTCCCCAGAGTTATCTAACAATTCTAGACAGATGAGCATGCCTTTCTTCGCGGAGCTACGGTCTGCTGCTGTTTCTTCTTTCTGTCCTGCTGTCCTCATTCCTGATGCCTGCCTGTCATGTGGCTCTGCCTGGCACATCTCCTGCCATCTTCAGGCTCCTCCTGCTCAGTTGTTGCTGTCCTCTGTTGCCATCTGTTGAGTTTGTGGTGCTCTACACTCTCTTCTTTCTTTGGGGAAATATGCTATTATCACCTTCAGATCATGAGCCTCAGGGAAATTTTAGCTCCTTTGTATTTTCACACCCAAGCCTATTTTAGTCATTAAAGTTGGCTGTATTCATAATTACACTACTTAAAATTTATATAGTGCTTAAATTTTTGCAAAGTATACACACACATACACACAGTATTTGATATCACAAGGATATAGTAATATAAATACTCATTCCCATTTTAAAGATGAGGAAACTCAGGGGCGGCCAGGTGGCACAGTGAGTAAGAGTGCCGGCCCCAGAGTCAGGAGACCTGGGATCAATTCCAGCCTCAGATACTTAACACCCACACAAAATAACAGGCAATGTAACCTTAAGTAAGTTATTTAATCCCAATTGCTTAAAAAAATTTTTTTAAAGATGTGGAAACTCAGGCTGCTAGAAATTCAGTAACTTTCCCAGGATTACACAGCTAGAAAATGTTTGGAATGAGATTTGAACTCAGGTATCCCTGACTGCAGGCACATCAATAGGTATGTTGCATCACCTAGAAGTGAATTATTTTGCTTACTCTTTATTTTATCATGCCCTCTTTTTGATTTATCTATATACAATTCTTTTGAACTCCTATGTTGTGTTTTGTTCAAAATCCAGAGTCCCTTAGACTTAGGACCTGGCTGAAACTGTAGAGAAGGGATTCCTTTCCATCTCTATTATGCCCTTCATTATTGCAAATCACCTGGAACATCGAGGAGAAATCTGTAAAATAATAGTGTCATCTATGTGTTATCCTCTACCTGCCCCTAGCAAGTCTATCGGTGTGTTACATACAGGGATAAATGTGTTTGACATGAAATGTCCTAAGAAGTTTGGAGTATGATAGCAAGGCATCCATTGTGACAATTAACCAATGTACTGGTCATTCAGCCACAAGCATTTATTAAGTAGTCACTATGTTCCACATGGGAGGCACTGTGCAAAGTGCTAAGCATATAAAGTGTGTGTATACACACATAGATTAATGAATGTGTGTCTTTTTCACAAGGAGTTTATTCTCTAGTGGGGCAAAGAACATGAAAATAGCTATGTACAAGGAGATGCATAAAGGATAAAGTTTAGGTAACCTCAGAGGGAAGGCACTAAATTTCACTAAATACATACACACAATCACACATAATCATACACACATATAAATATTTGCAGAAAGTGGGAGTTTAACTGAGATTTGAAGGAATCCAGGAAAGTCAGAAGGCAGTCTAATCATTCCATGGTGAATGTTCCAGGCATAGGCATGAGCCAGTTAAGATTCTCAGAGTGGGAAGTCAGATTGTCTTGTAGCAAGAAGAAGAGCAGGGAGGTCAGTGTCACTGGATCAAAGAATATAGGAAGTGGTGTGAGACATAAGACTAGAAAGATATAAGACTAGGAGGGGGTCAGGTTTTGAAAGGTTTTAAAACACAGAAAACTTTTATTTGATCCTGGAAGTGATGAGAACACTACATATAGATGGTATTAGCTGAATGGAGGGAAATATTCTGAACTTTAGAGATTCCAAGCATGAGAATTACCTTCACAAATCTATAAACCTGGATCAAGGAGTACAAGCAAATCATTTGGATGAAAAGCATAGTTTACAAATGGGGAGAAAAAAATGTGTCTGGGAAGTCAGCTTAGAGACACATTGTGCAGTTTTAGCTATCAGAATGAGATGATTATATTTGATCCTAAAAGTAATTGGGAGTCACATTAAAAATGTCTATCTGGGCAGTGAGTGCATCACATTTACTTTACACAATATTTTGAAATTTAAATGAAGGGTGAATTAGAGGCAGAAAGATCAGTTAGTATGCTATTAACAGTCCAGCTGAGAGGTGGTGAGGACCTAAATAAGGTTATGTGATTCAGAAAAAGAGGTTAGGAAAAATCATATTATAGAACCAAATTACTTGAAACTAATTAGATGCAACTTGTGATAGAGACCAAAGGAATAGAAAGTAACCTCAATATCTGAGGCTGAGTGGCTGTGATCATGGTGGCTCCATAAAAAAGCATTATTTCATCTGAGAGGAAATGAAGGTGCATGGAGAAGGAAGAGAAATTCAGTCAGTTAGTCAATAAATAATTGGAAAGTGCCTACTATGTGACAGCCACTGGAAATACAAAGAAAGAGGAAAAGTGACATTTCTTTCTCTGAAGCTCATAGTCAAATGAAGGAACTATGAACACAACTATGCAAAAACAAGTGATATTTAGGATAAATTTAAAACTATCTAGCAGACCAACGATGGAGAACTGATCCTAGTAAGCCCTCCCCTGACTCTGTTCTTACACAAGAGCAAATTGTTTCCCACGCCCTAGCTCAGGCTTGATTCTAATGAATGTACCATGCAGGTAGATGGAATAAGGATTCATTTGTGTCTTGCCCCTCACTCCACCCCTCACTGCCTAAGCTAACCCTAACCTCTACCATATTGGGAATGATGGTTAGGTATTAGCTTTCAGAATATTGGGATATTTGCATATGGATGAAAGGTAGAGAAAGTAATCTAATGTTAGCCCTGGGGTCTCTTGTTCTGTGTCTCCCTCCATCTAGAGGAAAACCTATTTATTATGGTATTACTTGAGTTTGAAGTGCTGATAAGACTGGTAGGGATGACCTTTGGGAAACTGGAAAGATCCAATAATGGCATTTTTATCAAGGCTAGTTGGATATATGGATGGGAGAAACAAAGATGTAGCATTGCCCATTGGAGATAATGATGTAACCAAGGCAAAGAGAGCTGAGAGAAGTGAGAAAATTTAAGAAAAACACTGGGGCCATATACATAAGATAGCTTAAAAGTGATGATGCATCCTTTATACGAACTGAGAAAGAACTGTCATATATAGTAAGAAAAAAAGAGAGAATGTGGAATCCAGGAACCTAAGGGAAGAGGGAGTATCCACAAAAAAATAGGAGTGATTACAATATCAAGAAGAAAGGTAAAGAATAATAGGAACTAAGGAAATACAATCAGATTTGAAAATTAAGAGGTCATTTTTCACTACTCAGAGAGCAATTGTGGTTGAATGGAAGGATCATAAAACATCACTAGGAATTCTGAATGGATCGTTAGAAAGTGGTGCTAGCAAATGAAAGAAAAAGCAACTCTATCAGAGTTTACTTGGTACATAATGTAGAGGCATTGTGTATAAAGGAAGGTTTTGGGGGATTAGGGAGACTTGTAGGCTGCAGGGAAGATTAGAGATAAGAACTATACCTGTAATTCCTTTTTAATAAGGTACTCTAAGGAAAGAATATTTTTGTGGTCAATTCAGGTTTATGATTTCACTGCAATTTAGTTTTAGATCATAGGCTACATCATTGACTGGTGACTTATCCAGGGTCACACAGGAATGAAATTTGGTTGCAGATTTTAAGTCCAGTTCTCTATCCATAACAGATTTAGTACTTGTTCTTTTAATGAATAACAACAATTAATTTTTCTATATTCTAATTGATTTGATCTCCTTGTGGTCCAAGGAAATCTCAAAAGTCTTCAGCATCACAATTCAAACACATCAAATCAATTTTGCAGCAATAAGCTTTCCTTATAGTCTTTCTCTCACAGTTCAACTTGGAACAACCTAAAACATGACTTTACAGAAGTGGCGGTGATACAAAAAGGAAAAAGACAGCCCACGCCTTCAAGGTGCTTATAATCTAATCAGGAAGAAAATACACAAGAGGAAGCTGAAATGCAGGATGGGTGTTAGGGAAAGGATGTCAGTGGCATCTGCAGGATTGGGGGGAGGCTATATTGTTCACTGGGATTGGAACCAGGCAGAATTGCAGATGGAAAATAAAGTTAATTGAGAGTCTAGCAACTGCCCTGTATAAAGGAAGCCTTGGGGAATTTAGTTCTCCACCCTCCAGCCCTCCAATAAGAGGGGAGAGGAAGCTAACGGAGGTGAGATGTGGAATATAAAATGCTTGAGTTAGCAACATGTTGAATAGAAGTGACAAACTTATCCTAGAATAGGCATCTTCTGTGAAAATGAAACCAGAAGAGCTGCAGACACAAAGTAAAGTGAGGTTTGCCACATGTTAACTGGGAACTTGAACTGAAGGACTAAAGTTGAAAGATAAAAAGATAGGAAGAAAAAGGCAGAGAATGAGACAGAGATCTATTTACATACAGTCTTCCTTGACTTGGAACTCTATTACATTAGTGATAAACTGGCTATGATGTAAAGCACTTAAATGGTTCTGCTAATCAGTAAACATTAAATATAAAATGATCAAACATGAGATTTAAATTGAAATGAATTTGGAAATTTTGCCCTATGCCATGAGGGAGAATCATGTCCCAGATCTATACTCAGCTGTGAACTAAAAGACAACCATTCTTTACTTATCAGGAGACCCTTTGTAGTGTCTCAGTAGATACGAACAATAATAGTCAATAAGCATTTATTAAGCACATATCTTGTGCAGCCAGAAAATATGTTAATCACATAATTATAAAAAAATAAAGATAATCTTTACTCTCAAGAAGCTTATAATTGCATATGGGAAAAGAAAACACAAAAGGAAATGGAAAGTAATGGGGGGTGGTACCCAATGCCTAGGAAGGATGCTGGAGAATTCCCAAACAGGTCAGAAATAAAATGTGTGCTGGCTGTTTTGGAGTCCATGGCTCTGACCTTCATTCAGAGGGGCAGAGGGGAGAGATGAAGGCTGAGTATCAGGATGTTTCAGCATTGTGAGGTTTCTCCTGGTATGTGATAAAATAATGACAGAGGTCCCAAACTAATGGAGTCAGGTAGAAAATGAAAGAACCGATTCACAATAATGAACTAATGCTTGCAAGAAGTTTGCAAAAGTAGTTTAGTGGATGCTAGAAGAAGAGAGCCTGATGTAGTCAGTTGTGTTGTTGTTATTCTGTCATTTCAGTCATATCTGACCCTTCATGAACCCATTTGGGGGTTTCTTGGCAAAGATACTGCAGTGGTTTTGTATTTCCTTCTCCAGTTCACTTTACAGATGAGGAAACTGAGGCAAACAGGTTTAAGTGACTGGCCCAGTGTCACAGAGCTAGTAAGCATCTTCTTTCAGATTTGAATTCAGAACTTCCAGACTCCAAGCCTAGTTCTCTATCTACTGTGCCTCCTAACTGATGTAGTGAGAAGACCCACAAAGTCTCCTCAATCTGCAGCAACTTTGGGAGGCCCATTTTTGAGGTAGCAATTCTATATTTCATACACACATAGTCCCCTATACATGTGCCCATATCTGCATATAGGTTGGATTTTTCACAGGACTATCAAAGTTTGAGTCTGCCCATAACACCAGTTCTAAATGCACACAATTGTATTATTGAGTGACCTTACTCTTATCTTCATGATTGTCTTCACCTACCTCCACCAAAATAATTTATAGAAACCCCTTTTGGATGTTATAAGCTATCCTTATGCATTTTTCTTATGTAATCAGTTATGAAAATATGAAGTATTTTATTTTAAAAATTATAGTGGTGTTTTCTATTTATAAGAAGTTACAGTTTATCCATATTTTATGAGCAATCTCTTGTAATAAGGTAGAATAATTAAGCAAAATTAATGTTATAATGACCTTATCAGAAATTTTAAACACTTATCAACAACTGTAACGCCCCCAGACTTCATTTTCTAAATTGTTCTCTTTTTAACATGAGCATAAGTCTACTTTCTCTCCCTCCCATCCCATCAACTTATAGAAAAAGAAAAGAGGGGAAAAAGCATATTTGTTTTCAACAAATTCCTCAATGGTTGCAAACATATATACATACAAACATATACATTATATATGCATGCATATTATATGTGCATATTAAGTGTACACATACACACATTGTGTTGATATATGCATTTTTGTGAATGTGTATATATACACCGAAACACTCATTCTAAAAATTAATCACCCTAAATCTATGATCTCTCTGTCATAGATAGTATGTTTCATCAATGTTCTTCTGGAATTATGAATAATTATTGTAGAGAACATAAATTTCACAGTTTTCCAAATTATTTTTCTTTATACTGTTGTTATTGTTTGAAGAGTCCAGATTCTTTTCCTTTCATTCTTCAAGAATTTACAAAATTTTTCAAATGTGTTTGTTTTAAAAATATTAATGTTATATGTTTAAATCACTGTGGTTCTGCTTTTTTTTCTTCTGCATATATATATACATATATAAACTGTCTTTTAGAACTCATATTCTCATTTATTGCTCTGTAACTGTACTCTGTCACATTCATATACCAGAACGTATACAATCATAACTCAATTGATAGTCATCCCTTTAATATTAAAGGGATTTTTGCCACCACAAAAAGTTTTGGTATAAGAAAAAAACTTGCAAGTATTGGAACTTTCCCCATTTATTTGATATTCTTTGGGTATAGGCATAAATATCACATATCAGGAACCAAAATATCATACTCATATTTCTGTGCGTAATTCCAAAATATTTTAGAGAATGGCTGTTCCAATTCACTCATCCAGTGATTCAAGATCATCTTGACAATCTAGTAGGTATGAGGTAGAATCTCATAAATCTTTTCATTTGTATTTCTCAAATTAATATTGATTTTTAACTGTTTTCATGTGGTTATGGTTTCTTTTCTTCCCTTGGGATGTTCCTGTTCATATCTTGAGAAGATTTATGAGTAGGGCAATGACTCTTATTCTTATGAATGAGAACCAGCTTCTTATACATCTTGAAAATCAGACATTCATTAAAGAAAATCATTGCAAACCTTTTTTTTTCCTAGTTAATTGTTTTTCATTTTATCTTCTCTTCATTGAATTTCTTTCTCCAAAAACTTTTAGATTTTTTATGAAATTAAAATTATACATTTTATGTTTAGTGATTTATTCTTTCTCTTGTTGGTTATGTATTTTTCTCTTATCTCGGATCACATAGATATTTTTCCATAATTCTCTAACTTATTTATGACATGATCTTTTATTTTCAGGTTACATACAGATTTAGACTGTCTTTCTAAAATATGTGGGATGTTTGTCCAAATCTAATTTCTTCCATACTTCTGTCCAATTTTCTTTCTTAAAAATGAATTAATCCTTTTTCCTTGGTCCATTGAATGACTCTTGAGATAGAAGGTAGCAATGAATAAGTTCTTCATCATATTTTTCTTCCTCAACTTACTGGCAAATATTTCTCTAAATGTGTAATTGTATGGTGATTCCGTGTCCAATGCTACTTAAAGAAAAAAAAAGAAATCTCACTTCCCCACAGATACATTCAAATGAACATTATTAAGTTATACAATTGCTGGTGATATATGGAGGCCTACAGTAGTATGTAACAAAGTTCTAGGGGAAATGTCTGAAGATGGGACTCCATTAATGGTCCAGTGAACTTCTAAAGCAACAGATAAGTTCATGTAAGGAGAAGAGCCATGAACAACAAGAAAAATGATTTCTGAGATTCTCCTTTTCATACAGTAAATATAAAAGGCCTCAAATATTTCAGTGATGTTTCACATATTTTCCTAAATTCACAGAGGTTTTATGGTAGTGAATGATGATGATAGAAGTTGTTTTTGCATACTTTGACTGCTGAGATCTTTCCTTGAGGGTCATTGTAATTAGGTTGAAGAAGACAAGGAGGAAGAAAAAGAGTAGGGAAGTAGTTGATTTACCCAACAATTGACTTATTCAGATTTTTCTCGGAGATACTGGTTTGATCTCATGGACTTGATTGGTTTCTAAGAAAACCAATAGAAAAGAGGTCACTGGCTAATAGGAGCCTCATGGCAACACTTCAGACTACAAGGCCATTATTTGTTCATCTGGAATTTTTTTTTTAATCTGTTAGTTTTTTATTTTATTTTTTTTTGTTTTTTATTTATATTTACATTTTTTAGTTTAAATCTTTCATTTCCACAAGATTTGAGTTACAAATTTTCTCCCCATTTTTCCCTACACACCACCACAAAACAGCAATCCCCCTGAATATCCCCTCATCCAATCTGCTTTCTCCCATATCTTCCACCATTCCCGATGTGAGTTTCCAGTAGGGGATGGTGGATATTTATGCTCCAGTGCCTGTATATTGAATTACTCAGTTACGTATAATATTATATATATATATATATATATTTAAATATTTGATTTTAAAACTTTGAATTCCAGATTATTTCCCTTTCTCCCTCATCACCCACACTTACTGGGAAGATAAGCAATTCAATATATATTGTACATGTGTAGCTATGCAAAATATTTCCATAGCAGATATGTTATGAAAGACTGACTGTATTTCCCTCCATACTATCATTCTCTACTTTGACTCTATCCATTTTCAGAAGTGAGTGCTTCTAACTTCCCTCTCCCCAACCTGCCTCCCTTCCCTCATCACTTCTCTCATAGCCTTCCCCCCTACTCTCCTGAAGGGGGAGATACCCTATTTAGTGTGTATGTCATTCCCTCCCTAAGCCACATTCAATGAGAATAAGGTTGACTCATTCCCTTTTGCCTTCCTGTTCTTCTCCTCCATCATAACAGTTTTCCCTTACTTCTTTTAAATGAGATAATTTACCCCATTCTATCTCTCCCCATCTCATCTCATTATATTTCTCTCACCTCTTAATTTCACCTTTTAAGTATCATCCCTTCCTATTAAATTGGTCCTGTATCCTCTGTCTATGTATACCCATACACACACACACATATATATACATACACACTCACATATGTATCCAAATGCCCATATATCCTGCTATATAGACATATATATGTATGTACACACACACACATATATACACATACATACACACACATTTCTATTCCCTTCAACTATCCTCGTACTGAGAAAAGGTTCATAAGTTACAATTATCATTTCTCATGTAGGAATATAAGTAGATCAACTGTGATAAGTTCCTTATGATTTCTTTTCCCTGTTTACCTTCTCATATTTATCTTGCTTCTTGTATCTGAATGTCAAATTTTCTATTTACCTCTGGTTTTTTCATCAAGAATGCTTGAAAATCCTCTATTCTACTGAATGACCATATTTTGCCATGAAACATGATACTCAGTTTTGCTGGGTAGATGATTCTTGGTTTTGGTCCCAGCTCCATTGACCTCCAGAATATGACATTCCAAGCCCTGGAATCCCATAGTGTAGAAGCTGCCAGATCCTGTGTTATCTTGATTGTGTTTCCACAGTATTCAAATTGTTTCTTCCTGGCTGCTTGTAATATTTTCTGCTTGATCTGGTAACTCCGGAACCTGCCTATAACATTCCTAGGAGTTTTCTTTTTGAGATCTTTTTCTGGAGGTGATTGGTGGATTCTTTCAACCTCTATTGTGCCCTCTGGTTCTAAATCATCTGGACAATTTTCCTTGAGAATTTCTTGAAGGATGGGGTCTAGGTTCCTTTTCTGATCATGCGTTTCAGGTAGTCCAATAATTTTTAAATTATCTCTCCTCAATTTATTTTCCAGGTCAGTGATTTTTCCAATGAGGCATTTCACATTACCTTCTATTTTTTTTTCATTTCTTTGGATCTGTTTAATAGCATCTTGATTTCTCATAAAGTCACTAGGTTCCATGTCACTAGCTTCCAGCTGCAATCTAATTCTGAAGGAATGATTCTCTTCAGTGAGATTTTGAGATTCTTTTTCCATCTGGCCAATTTGTCTTTTTAAGACGTTTTTGTCCTCATTGCCTTTTTGAGCCTCTTTTGCCATCTGATTTAGTCTATTTTTAAGGTGTTACTGTCTTCAGTCAGGATGTTGACTCATTTCATAATTTTCTTGCATTGTTCTCATTTCTCTCGCAAATTTTTCCTCCACTTCTCTTATCTGGCTTTCAAAATCCTTTTTAAGTTCCTCTATGGCCTGTAACCAGTCTATATTTTTCTTGGAAGATTTTGGTGCAGGAGTTCTGACTTTGCTATCTTTCTTCTGTTCCATGCTTTGATCCTTTTTGTTCCCAAAATAAGAGTCTAATATAGGAATGCTCTGCTTTCTTTGCTTCCTTTGCTTGCTCATGTTGCCACTCAATTACTTGACTTTTGAGCCTTTTGCTACAGTAGAACTCTGCTACCAGAAAGGGTAACTTTATCCCAAATGCTGGGGTTTTCACAGATGCCAGAGCTATTAGTTGGGTGCCCTCTATGAAGCCTCCACACACTTTGGCATATTGTTCAGGCACCCCAGGACTTCCGCTTTAGAGAGCAATCCAGATCCAAGCAGGTTAAAGCAACAGTGATTACCCCTCAGACTGGTCACTTGGTCCCCCTACCGTCTTCAGGACAAAAGCTCTGAAGCAGCATGGCCATGGAGCTTCAGCTGCTTCTCACCCTGGAGGCAAAGGCCAGATCACACTCCCAAACTCCCTGTTCCCACAAAGTCTACACTGACCTCTCACTTTGTCTTTGGCATCTATGGGTTGATAATTTTGGAAACCACCAGAGGTTCTGGTGATCTGAAGTCCCTTCAGCCAGAAGCTGGTTGTTGGCCACCCTGAGTCTAAAACCTCTGGCTTTAGCAGGGCTTTGGTTTGATCCCAACAAGCTGTGCTGGTTGCTTCCTGCCAGCCTGCCTTGCTGTCCTCAGTGGGAGGTCAGCTTCCCTGTGTCATTTTGCAAGTTCTGTAGCTCCAAAGTTTTTCTAGAGTAATTTTTTACATGAATTGGAGGAAGTAGAAACCAGAGCCATGCAGAAGTCCTGTTTTTACTCTTCCATCTTGACTCTGCCCCTCATCTGAAATTTTAATGTAACTCAAATCTCATGAATCATGCTCCATTGTCTCATGAAAGTTCTATGTAAACTGGTTCACATTTACTTATTTATTTTTTTCTATTATTTCATATATTGGGGTTTCCTATTTCATAGATACAAGACAAACCAATATCTTCTGTGACCTGACTTAGTTTATATCTTCTGAATGTATCTTCATTCTACATAAAAACTCATTTAATACGCATTTGTTTTCTTTTGTCCACTTTGTTATATCCCAGCAGAGAATAAAAAAGCAAATTCTCATAAGTATATGTAAACAGTTAAGCAAAAAATAGATTATAGATAAATTAATTAATTAATTAAAATCCCTTATTTGTAATGTTTAAATATTTATGTCACAATCAACATCTTGTGTCTATCTCCTCTTTGTCAGGAAGTGAGTAGTGTGCCACATAGTGGATCATCTATATTATGGTTGTCATTGTTCCAAATCAGTGTTCTAAAGTCTTGGAATATTGTCTTTACACTGTAGCTTGCAATGTATAAATTACTTTCCTACTTTTGTTTGTATCAATTTGCATCAATTCTTTGAATCTATCATATATATATATATATATATATATATGTGTGTGTGTGTGTGTGTATGTGTGTGTGTGTGTGTGTGTGTATTTGTGGCACAATAACATTCATATAACCTAACTGGTTTAGACATTTCTGTAAATAATAGACACTCAATCAATCTCCAGTTCTTGACTACTTAAGCAAAGCACACACACACACACACCAAACAACAACACTACTGCACTAAATATATATATATGTATATATATATACATTAAATATATATAACATTTGCATATTATATATAGCTGAACTAAACTCTTTCTCTTCATATATCAATTCACAGCTCTACCAATAGTACTTTAGTGTGTCTTTACCATCTAGATTGGTCCAAAAATTACTAATCCCTCCACACAAAACTCTTCAGCAAATCCTCCTTTATTTCTCCTTGTCAATTATTTTCTTATGCCATATTCAGAATTTTATTCTCCATATTTCCCCATTCCTACTTCCAATTCAGTGAAATTCTCTTTAGAATTTTAGTTCCTGAGATTTAACATATTTTTCCTTTGGACCCTGTGACTCTACTGAAATTTATATATAATTTTATTACAGTTGAAGAGCTATCACAAGAAAAGGAATCATTAGACTTATTTTGTTTAGTCACAGAGATCAACATGTGAAAGGTTCAGAGAGATTGATATAGGCTTGAAGACTACAAGAATCAAATGATTTGAAGGGCTCACATGGTACCTCTGTAATATCCATATCATGCAATGTTGTGTATTATAAGACAATATGGAGAGAGTTGTCAGAAACCTCAGTCATCATGTAATCCAACCTCATTTTACAAATAAGGAAGATGAGGTACATAAAAGTAAAGGAGCTTGTCCAAGGTCATAAAGATAATATAAGTGGAAATGCTAGGGCTTGAACTCAGTTTTACTAACTTCAAATTCAGAACATTTCCTTCTATACTTTCTTAGCTGGGCTTTTTTCATCTCACATCATAAGAATTTAAACTACATGAGAGTAGGGAAATTTTTGTTTCTTAATGTTGTATCTCACCAGGGCCCCTTTGCATCATGCATTGTGCATAATCATTTAAAAGTTTGTTTACTTTTTTTTTTAATCTCAGCAAATCCAAATCTGTATTTCCAAGCACCTGCATATACCAAAATAAATAGTTGTTAACTTACTTTCCAATTATATCAGGTTAGAGTTCCTCCTGACTGCCTTGTTCAGTGCTGAATTAAACTCTTAATTCATTTTTTTGTTTCTTTGTCTAATTAACATTTATTGTTGCTGAATAAGCAAATTTAAAATATATTATTTCATTTTTATATGGAAGTATTAAAAAACACAAAGAAAAAAAAAAGTAGGTTTCTCTGCTTTAAAAATTCTTTCACAAATATGAAGATAAGTGTTATCTAAGGAGTGGGAGAAAATTTCTGAATGTCCCAAAGCCATTTTAATAAGTGAATA
>NW_027186352.1:18558195-18558422 GCF_028583685.1 Petaurus breviceps papuanus
TTCTCTCTCTCTGTCTTTGTGCATGTGTTTCTGTATGTCTGTCTCTCCCTTCTTCCTCCTATCTCTATCTCTCCTCAATCTGTGTGTGTCTCTGTTTGTCAATCCCCCCTCAATGCATTAATCTGGAGAAAGAGAGACAGAGAAAGACAAAAAAAAATATATATATATATATATATATATATATATATATATATATATATATATATACAGAGAGAGAGAGAGAGAGA
>NW_027186352.1:18558522-18629728 GCF_028583685.1 Petaurus breviceps papuanus
AGAACATTATGTACTTGGGTTACATGAGGCCACTTTATCATATATTATCCATGATCATTCTGTCAAGAAGATTCTGGAATATAACTATTTTGTCCAGATAATAAAACTATATTTAAAAGAACTATTCTCTTTAAACTCCTGCCTGGAATTTATGGATCGATAAACAAATTGGTTGTCTCTTGAGAACTGGATTCAAAACTGTCATAGTTTACAAGAGCAGATGAATATTGTAGTATGTCCACTCAAGACATATTTGTTCATATCATACAGCCACCAAAAATGCTTGATATAATATGCTATGACTGACAGATTTTGTTCAGCAAACCGACAAGTATGAAAATGAGAAAAGACATTGGATATTAGATTTAAAAGGAAAGAAATAAACATGCCTATTTTTAAATTTATAATATAGTAAATATGCATTCCCCCCAAAAATCTTTGAGGTAGCTTTATATTGTTTTGCTTTTATTTTTCTTTCTTCATATTCAGTATTCAGAGACCCAAGATTGTTGGCTGTCTCATCAATGCATCTTCTCATTCATCATACAACAGGTTACCATTTAACTTGCTGACTGATGGGTTATTTCATCTTTATCACTGATGTGCAGCTGGCTTGGACTTGAAAAAAAGTTTATCACTACCATTAAACATAAGTTGTCAGAGAAACTGCCTTGCATCCCTGGGTTTGCTATTCTTACATCTGTGATATTAAACAAATAACCTGATGATTGGAACTCACTTTCCTCAAATGCAAAATTAGGAACTTA
This sequence comes from Petaurus breviceps papuanus, assembly GCF_028583685.1. Lineage (NCBI taxonomy): Eukaryota > Metazoa > Chordata > Mammalia > Diprotodontia > Petauridae > Petaurus > Petaurus breviceps. The sequence goes on from NW_027186352.1 coordinate 18,559,290, forward strand.
CAGTTAATGACCTTGGAGTTCTTTTTAATCTTCATGCAAATAAGTAAAGGTTTTATTTTGTATAATATTTTACCTTATATTAGGCATCTCTCTCTCTCTCTCTCTCTCTCTCTCTCTGTCTCTCTAACATCTCCATATTAGTAATTTTGTGCAAGAAGATTCAAATGAAAAAAAAAATGAAATCAAGAGAAAAAAATAGTGTTCTTCTGTCCATCTGTCTCTGTTTCTTTATTTTTCTTCACTATTCCATGCCCTAGCTCCATCTTCACATTTACATTTGGTGAAAGCAATAACAGCAAAACAGTGATGAGAGAAAGATATACACACATACACACACACACACACATATATATATACAGAGAGAGAGAGAGAGAGAGAGAGAGAGATTCAAGGAATGAAAGGACCATTAGGGAAAATGGAGCATTATCAGATAATATCAGTTCTTTCTCTGGATGTGGATGGTATATTTCATCATGAGTCCTTTCAGATAGCCTTGGATCATTATATTACTGATAATTTCTAAGTCATTCACACTTCTTCATCATGCACGTGTTAAACATTTTGATTCTGCTAATTTCACCTTGCATCAGTTCATGTAAGTCTTTTCAGGTTTTTCTGATATGAGCCTGCTTGTCATTTCTTATAGCACAATAATATTCCATAACAATCATATACTTGTTCAGTCATTCCCCAATTGCTGGCCATACCCTTGATTCTCAATTCTTAGCCACTACAAAAAGAATTTCTATAAATATTTTTATACATTTCTTTTACCTTTAATTTTGTCTCTTTTGGATATAGATCTAACAGTATTATGGCTCTATGAAAGAGTGTGCATAGTTTTATAGCACTTTAGGCATAATTCTGAATTGCTCTCCAGAATGGTTGACACAATTCACAATTCCACTACAGGACATTACTGTCCCAATTTTTGCACGTCCATTCCAACATTTATCATTTTCCTTTTTTGTCAATTAGTTAATCTGATAGGTATGGGGTGGTACCTCAGTGGTTTTTAAATTTTATGTAATCAATAATGATTTGGAGCATTTCTTTTCATATGCTTCTAGGTAGTTTTTATTTCTTCTTCTGAAAACTGCTTTTTCATGTCCTTGGACCATTTATCAATTTGAGAATTACTTGTATACTTATAAATTTGGCTCAGTTCTGTAAATATTACTTGATGTAATTTTCCCCCAGTTTTCTGATTTCTTCTAATTTTGATTATATTGGTTTAATTTTTGGATCTTTTCATATATATGTATACATATACATAATCAAAATTATCTCTTTTTAAGTTTAATAAAGCTTGTTATATCTTATAGTCATAAATTTTTCCCTTATACATAGATCTGACAGGAAAACAATTTTTTGCTCTCTTGATTTCCTTATGGTATCACCCTTTATGTGTAAATCGTATACCCATTTTGACCTAATCTTTGTATATAGTGTGAGATGTTGGTCTGTCCCTAGTTTCTGCCATACTGTTTTCCAGTTTGCCCAGCAGTTTTTCTCAAATAATGTGTTTTTGTTGTTGTTTTGAAAGTTTGAATTGTTGGGTTTATTATATGCTAGATTACTATGATAATTCAATACAATATATGGCACATAAAATCCATTCCCCTGATCTGCCACTCCATTTCTCATCCAGCACCAGATTGTTTTGATAATTTCCACTTTATGATGTGATTTGAGGTCTGGAAATTATAGTTTACCTTCCTTGTGTTTTTTTCCATTGTTTTTTTTTTGTTCTTCCTGACCTTTTGTTCTTTCAGATGAATTATATTGTTTTTTTCTGTCTCTCTGTATGGAAACATTTCTTAAAAATATGTCTCCATTAGTATATTTTATTTTAATATTACCAATGTTTTTCATTGTATTCTTTGGGGATGTGGATGCGGGTGGGTGAAAGTTCAACAAACAAGCGAAAATCTAAAAAGTCTGAAATTATATGAAGTATTCTACACCCATAGTGTCCCACCTCTTCAAGCAAGCAAGAGGTGCATCTTATACCTCTTACATGGGGTCAAATATAGTCATTACCATTACTAAGTATTCAGATCAAAAATAGGAGAAGAAGTTGGGAAAGGGGAAGAGAAGTAAAGAGGTCAGAACCTATAGGAAAAGAGTTATATTAAAGTATTTCATGAAAATCAATTGTATGGGTAAAATCTTGATTTTGCAGATATTAATTCTAGATGATAAATCTAACTAGATGTCTTTCATTTATCATGTATCTTTTCTCTCTTTTTATCTTTCTCCTTGTCTCTTTATCTCTCAATCATCTATCCAACTATTTTATTAATTCCTTTTAAAGAGAACTGGATCTATAGTCATAGAATCTGGTTTGAAATCTTTCCTTTGATGCTATGTTAATTAGAAAAATTGACTTACCTCAATGAATCTCAGTTTCCTCATAAACAACATAAGCCTGAACCTTGTACTGCAATCCTATGTTGCCCTAGCAATAATTCTAGAGCAATTCATGGCTACTCTCTTAAATTTTAATGAATTCTCCAGAAAAATAAAGTATGCAACATGCATTTAAGTTTAATCTTCAATATTAACATTTCTTTAAATCTAAAAATCAACAAAATAATATATCACAAACAAAAAAAAAATGATTTGTAGCAATTGTTAATTTCTGAGGTGTGAATTCTCCCACTAAAAATTTAATAGACAACTACTACAAGCCAGTTAGAGCTGCCTATAGTGTCCCACTGCCCATAGAGGACATTTAATCTCCCATCTCTTTATCTTTTCACATGCTGCCCATCAAGCCTAGACTTGCTCTTTGCAATTTTCTCTAAAATCCCTAGGTTCCTTTAATACTCCCTTCAGTTCCCAAGTACTACATTCCTGATAAGACTGCAGTGTTATCCTGAAATTTCCCTGTTCAGATAATGGTCGGCTTTCCCCAATTTTTTTTCCCTTTATTTTCCTTTAGTGTTTAAATATTTGTATTTATTCTGTTCATTTATTTTCCTGTAACAGAAGAAATTCCTTGAGGACATGGACTTTTTAGGTTTTATATACTCTGGACTTAGCAAAATACCTGGAAAATATTTAGAGTGTAAATAATACATAAATTACATTATTACATAAACAATTAAATACTACTAGTGATTGTTCAATCATTCAGTCATGTCTGACTCTACATAACACCAAGGGCTACAGCAGCCAGGCCCTTCTGTCCTCCACTATCTCTCTGAGTCTGTCCAAGTTCCTGTTCATTGTTTCCATGACACTATCTATCCATCTTATTCAGTGCCACTTCCTTTTCCTCTTCCCTTTAATCTTTCCCCACATCAGGGATTTTTTCAGTGAGTCTTCTTCTCACCATGTGGCCAAAGAATTTCAGTTTCAGCCTTTATATTTAACCTTGTAGTGAATAGCCTTAATTAATTTTGTTATTTTATAATTTTTTTTTGGAGGAGGGAAGGCAATTGAGGTTAAGTGACAAGGTCATACAGCTAATTAAATGTCAAGTGTCTAAGGCTGTGTTTGAACTCAGGTCCTTCTGACTTCAGGGCTGGTGCTCTATTCACTGCACCACCTAGCTGCCCCCCTGAATTAATTTCTTTAAGTACTGACTGACCTGATCTTCAAGGGACTTCTCCAGCATCAAGATTCATAAGCATAGTCCAACTCTCGCAGTCAAAAATTGCTACTGGAAAACAAAGAAACAAACAAGCATAGTTTTGACTATAGAGACTTTTGTTAGCCTGGTGTAGTCTCTGCTTTTTAGAATGCTATCCAGATTTGCCATAGCTTTACTTTCAAGGGCCACGTGTCTTTTAATTCTATGGCTACACCTGCTGTCTGCAGTGATCTTTAAGCCCAAGAGTAGAAAATCTGACACTGCCTCCACTTCTCCCTCTATTTGCCAGGAAGTAATGGGACCAGTTGCCATGTTCTTGGTGCTGGTTGTTTATGTTAAGCTTCAAGACAGTTGTTACACTCTTTTCTTTCTTATGAAGAGGATTCTTTATTTTTTGTCACTTTCTACCATCAGAATGGTATTGTCTGCATATCTGAGATTGTTAATATTTCTCCGGGCATCCCCAATTCTAACTTTTCATTCATTCATCCTGGCATTTCACATTATGTACTCTCCACATAAATTAAATAAATAAGGTGACAATATACATCCATGCCATTACTCCCTTTTAAAACTTAAACTGATCCTTGTTTGACTCTAACTGATGCTTCCTGACCACCTCCAGGTTCCTCAAAAGACTATTAAGATGATCTGGTACTCCCACATGTTTGAGGATTGGCCACATTTTATTACGATCCATCCAGTCAAAGGCATTACTGTAGTCATTGAAAATTATTGGAAACAATACTTATTGGTGAATCAACTCTTTTTATAGGAGATAATAGGTAGATTTAAATGTATTTTAAATTATCAATAGAAAATATAATTCAAAGTAATATTGTTTGAATAGAAGTATATTCTATTAATTAAAATATATTCTATTAATTGTTATGGACTCTGTAATTTATTGCACTTGCTATTTATTTATGTCCTCAATCATATTACTTGGTTAACTCATTCAGTAAGTGATCAATTTAAGTGAAAACAATGCAATTCAATAAAATTTATTGCTTGATTTTGTTGCAATTTAAACCCAGGAAGGCCAAAAAATCATTGAGATGGGGGCTTTGCCCACCCAAAAACTGTTGCAGTTTCTTGATGTGTTGTGGTGCAACCATCTCAAAGAATTCAGAATCAGACCACCTCTAATGCAGGTATAGGCATTCATTGAGATTAACATCTCTCATGAAGTGGGCTAAGTTCCAAGAGGAACCTGTAACTTTAGAGAAAGCAAGATGAATTTTTATAGGTTAAAGATGCAATTACATAACAGAAATTTACATAGAAAAGAGGAATGTCATTAATATTACAAAGGTATGAGGAATTTGTTAAGGGAATAGTTAATGGAGGAGGGATCTCATCTATAGTTCTGTGGTTAAATATTCTGTCCTCCAGCTGGCTAGGGATTGTGATCCTATCTGGTTAAGACAGATAGTTAGGTATTATGGTCCTGTCTTGGCTGCATGGATGATGTGATTATGATTGAATACAAGAACACATCTGTTTTGTGGGAATGGGTCTGGGGGCAATAACCAGGTAGAGGCTGGGTTCTCATCACATGGACACACCTGCTGTTTCTGTGGGAACTAAGAGTTCAGGGACACATCTGTTTTTCCAGTGAACCATGAGGCATATTTGAAGAAGTTAGGACATTGGTGGGGGGCGAGGGGAAAGTGTAAGCAGGTATGGTGGGCTTGCTGTTCAGTGGGGCTAGGTGTATAATGAAGTTAGAATATTGGGGCTGGGGGGTAGCTACTTTATTAGGATTCCATCAATTTCCTGTAGACCCCTGTCCCATTTCACCCCCAACAAAAATCCCTGTATGAATGACTGACTTCTACCTCCCCCTTTTAAATGTTTATATTGTTTTCTTATAAAAAAAAATTATTTTAGAGATTTTGGTTGCCTTACAACCATTTTTGAGGAAAAAGAAATCCATTTGATTGTTCTTAGTATAAATAGAGTTATAACATCATCAGCACTGTTGACTTGAGAGTCATTTTAAATCATGTCACTTTAACAACTTGTACACACATTAACAAATGAGAAAATTGATTGAAAATGAACAAAAAAGGGTGACTTTGTTGTCAAACTCTGTTGTATCTTAGGTTTGCTTTCCTACAATACCTGAGTCATTATTCAGTATAAACTGGCATGTTCTTGCTGTATATTAGAGACTCCAGGTCCCATACCTCTATTCCTGCTCCTAGGGATGCCTAGTTCATTATAATCAAACCACCTCAGCTGCTAAAGGTAGTGCTTCTATCCCAGAATTAAACCTTCCTATAATGTTATATGAGGATCTGCTACTTCACTCCATGTTCTCTCTCCATTGGATGAGATAATCATAACTAGATACACTAAAGCTCATGCTGGATGGGAAAAAAAATAAAAGAGTAAATAAAAATAGCAACAGCAACAAAAATATATCATCTTAATTTCTGGGAGCAAGGCCACTGGGAAGAGTTGAAACCGAAAGTTCTTAAAGAACCTGTTTTCTGTGCCCAACAGTTATCAACATAGTTAGCCTACTTCATCTTCTATCCATTACATTCACTATTTCTACACGTGGCCTGAGTTTGGAGAGATTTCAGAGGACATACAGTCTTCGTCATACTAGAGGCATAAAGAAATTTCCCTTTGGAACATAATGACCAAGTACTCACTCAGTCTTTGTGTGAAGACCTTCAATGAAAGAAAAGAAATCACAATCCCCTAAGATTGTACATTACACATCGAGGCAGTGTTAATTGTCTGGAAATATTTTCTATGAAAAGAAATCATTGAAAGCAGTATGTTTGTTTTGGTCCCAAATACCATTTTTTTCTAATTTGTAAAAATGTATTAAACTACAGTGTCGTCAGGGCAGTGAGGGGGCAGAAGAGTCTCTTCATTTATTTCTGCTTCTACTACTTTTAGTCAAGCAAGCCAGTAAGTAAGAATGAAATGAGAGAAAGAAAAGAATAAAGGAAGAATGAAAAGGAAGAAGGAAAAGAGGAAGGAAAAGGAAGGAAAAGAAAGAAGAGAAAAGGGAGGAAGAAAGAAAGAAGGAAGGAGAAGAAGAACAAGATAGAGAAAGATGGAGAGGAAGACAGACATATACAGAAAGATAGGGATACTGGGGGGAAAAGACAGAAAGACAGAGAATGGGAGGGAAAAAGTGAGGTAAACCAGCTATGACCTTTTCTTCTTGCTTTCATATTTCAAAGATCAATATTCTCATTGATGTGTCAGACTTCTGCTGACACATATCACAAACTTTGTATAACTGAGGAAATATACTTTCAAAGCTGATGTTGCCACAGAGCTCATCCTATGACAGCCAACCTGGTGATAAAGCTTATAGAGTGTGTGTTGTTCCATAAGTCACAGATGTGCAGTCAATCTTTGGGTCTATGAATAAAGCCTTTCCAGGTTGATAGTACCCAAATAAAATTCTGATAGGACAAAGTAGAACAAGTCTTCTTCCAGGGGTCAGTGATGAGACATTGTAATCAGACTTGGACCAAAACAAATCATTTCCTGTGGCCTTTACACTTATTGCCCTCTGGAATCAGTCTTCTAGATCCCTGCTTGATTTATTAACAAGAAACAAAGATCCAAAAGAGAAGCTAAGCACCAAGGTTGGATGTTTCTCTGTCTGGTTCAAGCAAAGGGGAAAAAATAGTGTATAATTCTAATCTACACAAGGAGAAAAAAATGGCTTCATGATTATTGATCTACATTTATATATGTGAATATATACCATGAATTACCACAGGAAACTTGATGACCTTTAAATTTTCTGTGAATCATAATTTGCATCAATGGTGTGAGTTCCTGCATCAATGAAATCATGCACCGTTACTGGATTAAGAGTGTATCAATACATGGATCCATAAACAGATTATGTTCTTCCCTTTTGCCCCACTATGGGACCAAACTAAATACACCCATTTATGAAGTCTATCAGTAAAGCCAGAGGTGTTAAAATTGGTTTTGAAAAATAAAATATACCTCCAAGATAAACTGACAGATCCTTCACCTCCTGAAGTATTTGAACATCATCCATGTGCTCTTTCCTTGGGATTTTTAATTATCTAGTTCCACAATCCAAGATAATGTGACTGTTGTTGGTACACAACTCTTCTAAGACCATCTATGCTCCTGCTGGCAGTAAACAGAAGAAAGGACAAAGCAAAGGTGGGAATTGACCACTACCCTTTGAGACTTGCCCCAGTACTTAGACAATGACAACATTCCAGGAATATTGCCAAGGCATCTAAATATATCCTAAATTTGGCTATGCCAAGCCCTCATAAAACATTCAATATTTAAAGAGTCATAATTCATAATGAATTAGGCACACTTGTAACATTATGATTTTTAAATTATTTAAATGCAAATCATACTCTCAAAACAGTTAAATTATAGCAATACCATGTAATTAAAGGAGGCAAATGTGCAACATAAATATTGTTTGATAATTATAATAGTCTTTGGTAAGATGGAGGAACCAATGAATCAGTACAGTAAGACAAGTACAGGAGAAGAATATAGATACTATTGGCATGTATACAACAAAATAAATATTAATATTAAGTACTTACTATGTGTAGTACATAGTCATCAATTTAGACTGAAAAAAGCAAAGTAGGTGTAAATTAGAATGTTTGTATTATTAATAATGGACAACAACCTGAAAACAACTCTGCCAGGGCACTAGCACCAATAGATAATGAACAGCAATTACTATGTCATAACCTGTAAATAAAAGTATAAATTTTAGCCATTAAGCCATATTTGCTATTTTCTGAAAGTTTTGTTTGGTATTTTGCAATCTTTAAAGTATCTGTAGGGTTGTGTTCAAATGATGAAATATGAAGAAAATAGCTCCCAAAGGATGATAAGAATGGCATATATAGACATTACTCTTGAATTTTGTAAAAAAAAGATTAAAACAGTAGAAAAGGTCCAATTTGGGATGGGCATTGAAAGTCAAACAATATTTTAAATTTGGTGCTGGGTGTAATGGGGTACCAGATAGATTAATTGAACTGAGGAATACTATGCCTACACATTCAAAAAATCACGTTACAGCTAATTCAAATAGTAATTGAAATGTATTTTTTTAAATGAATAGACAAGTCCAACCAGAGGGCTCTTGCAATAGTCCAGTCATGAAATAATGAGATAAGCCATCTATACCAGGATGAGGACTATGCGAGTGGAGAGAACAGGATATATAGAAAGGATGTTGTGAATAAATAAACAAGAAGACAGCATCAAGTTCATTATGAATATATGGGCTAAGTTTAAGTTAGAAGTTGAGGTTGACACAAAGGTATTGAGCCTTCATAATTGGAAGATTGTGGTATTCTCAAGAATAATGACAAAGTTGAAAAGAGTTGAGGATGTTGGGAGAAAATGAGTTATCTTTGTATATGTTGAATTTGATTTGCCTATGGGGTATCCGGCTTGAGATATCAAAGAGGTGGTTGATTTTATCAAGAGAATGATTAAGCCTGGATTATATAAATCATGGTATCATCTGAACAAAGGTCAATAAATCAATACATATTTATTAAATGTATACAGTGCTCCAGGAACTATACCAAGAACTGAGGATGGGTAGGGAAATAAAAGAAAAATCATAGTCAAGGATCTCACAATCTAATGTGAAATACAACATGTGAACAAATATATTCAAAGAAGATATATGTGTGTGTGTGTGTGTATGACAAATATGAAATAATAGAGGGAAGGCACCAGAAATAAGAAAAATTGGGAAGGCTTCCTGTAAAAGTGTAAACACAACACAAGGGTGTAAACACAAACAAGGAGGCATTTTTGTTATTTTTGGGGGGGGAGTTCAATTTCCCAGACCCTGGCTAAATTATGAACATCTGACAGATTGATCATCTTTGAACCTTGATAATTCACAGCTATGCTAAATCATGTAGGTATCATACCTACTGGTTCTGAGCCAATCAGGGGATGAAACTTTGTTATATATTCTAGGAGGTTGGCATCTTGCTTTGTGGGCTCACTCATGAGAAGGATCATTTGATTTCCTGGTTGAGTCTCTGAGTAGCCATATATTCAGAGCCCTTTGAATGCTTAGATGTCTTTGCTCCCTCGATCCCGTGATGGATGCAAAGTATATAGTAACATTGCTTTACTCAGATAGTTGAAATCTTGTATGTTGGTCTTTGTGCTAATTTATCAGCTTGTATTTCCTCTTTTTGTATTTGCTCCAAGTACAGGGTGCTGACCTTTCCACTGAACTAATGAATGTAATTAAAAGTAGGATTGTTAACCCTTTAAAGTTGTCTTTCCTTTATAAAGCAGATCAAAAGAATCTGTGCTAGTAGGCCTTAGGGTGCTTGCTAATACACTTGGCATAGTTAGTAGGATTCACATAGCCTAACAGAAAGTATGGGGTTTTGTGGGACTAGGATAGTTGTCCCTTGTTTTCCAGTTATGATAGTTGAGGTTCTGTGGAGCTCCAGGGGCAGTAGCAACCTGGGATGAACCAGGCAATGAATCAGTGATGGGAGAAGTTTCCCAGGTGCCCAGGGCAGGACCCTTGGGAGATAACCTCTCTTTTCCCCTCCATACCCAACTAGCACTCCTGAAGAGTAGCAGCTGTGGAAGGAAAACAAGTTTGTAGAAGGTAGGGATGGCCAAAACTGGAGCTAGCACTTGAGTGGAGTAGCTCTATCCTGGACTGTGCTAGAGAGGTGAAGGCCCTGAAAGTGCAGTGTATTCAGAGCGCATGTAGGAGCACTGCCCCCACAGATCTTAAAACAGATCCTGGAGCAGTTTTCAGAAGCATAAAAAGCAGGGAAAGTGGAGTAGAACCATGGAGCAGGAGCAGAGAAGTGAGTGTATGAAGCAGAGAGCTGCCTGAATCAGGACTCAGGCAGGAGTACTGAGGGTGCTTTCCTGCCACATTCCCCAGGAGGTGGAGTTGTCTATGGTAGGTGGAGGAAAGTGCAGTGGACTCCCAGGGCACACCATGTTGGCTTTGTTGCCCAGCCACCCTTCAAGACCTGGAAGGGGTGGGGGTTTTGGAGCAGTGTTATGGACTGGGATTCGGCTCATTAGAGCCTGCACTTGACAGTGCTAGAAGGATGCCTGTTAGGGCAGTGTGGGGAAAAGGACAAACCCCCAAGAGGACTTTCTTTGACATTTTTGTTTAGGATTAAGAGAGAAGGATCTGGTTACTTTGCTCCCCAAAGATTTTGACCCCCAAAGAATGTGTAGGGTGGGGAGGTATGTTATATACTTTTGTGTTTATTTAAGGCCATGTGGCTAGCCTGGTAACAAGTTGTTACATTATGTATTTTGCAAATGTGAAATTCATGATGTTTTATTTTGTGATTATTCCTCTTCGATTTCCAGGATTCATGGCTGTAAAAATCTCTTCTTCACCTGTGTAGGTGGGTAAGGGCTGAGTGTTAAGTGTAAAGGCCAGTATCCTAAAAAGGTGGAATGAAGCATAAGCAAAGTGTTTTTATTTTTTTTCTCTGGAGTTTGGTTTCCTAGGCTCTGCGAAATTGTAAACTTCTAAAGTATTAATCTCCTTTGAACCCTGGTAATTCACAGCTATTCTGAGACAAGTAGGTTTTGTGCCTTCTGACTCTGAACCAATCAAGGACCCAGTCTTTGTTATATATTCTGGGAGGCTGGCATTTTGCTTTGTGAGTTTGCTTATGAGGAAGATCTTTTGATATCCTGGTTGAGACTCTGAGTAGCTATATGCTCAGAGCCCCCTAACTACTTAGATGTTGTCTGAGCTCCCTTGATGCAGTGATTTATGTAAAATGTATAGCAATATTGATATGTTCAGACAAGTAGAGTCCTGTATGTTGGTCTTTGTGCTAATTTCTCTGCTTGTATTTTCTGTACTTACTTCTTTCTCTGTAATTAAAGTAGGATTGTTAATCCCTTTAATAAAGCAGATCAAAAGAACCTGAACTAGCAGGCTATCCTGGGCCTGCTAGGGTGCTTGCTAATACAATGGGTTATTAATTGGGATATAATAAAAGTCACAGAAGCTAATTGGTGAAATTGATGAGAGAATAGTCCAGGCTTGGGGGCCTGTCAGAGAAAATGCTTGGAGTTGTCAAGTGGGGTGTCTTCTTCATGAACAAATATGGAAGCTGGTGTCACTGTATCAGTTAACACATCAGGAAGTAATATCTAAGAAGACTGGAAAATAAAGCAGGTTTAGAATATGAAGGGCTTTGAATGACAAACAGATGATAATTGAAACTGTGGAAACTAATTATTTTTAAGTGAAATTTATAAGTAAAGACAGAGAAGAGAAAAAGGTTCGGGGGAGTCTCTTTGGGTACACCTCAAATTAGTAAGTATAACCTGGGTGAAGACACAGTAAAGGAGATTGAAAAAGTTTAGATAGGTAGGTGCAATATCATAAAATCTGAGAAAACCAGGGGCCCAATGCAAAAGAAAGGAAAAAAATGAGTCTCATTTTGTTGTTTTATATAAAAAAGACCAAAATCTCCTGATGTAAATAATTTCTAGTATTTTAGATATTTTCATTACTTTGAAAATAATTTTTAAGTTACTAGTTGACTGAATGAGGCATATGGGGAGCAAATGATAAAGTTAAGTTACATGTTGTTTTCCTAATTGAGTGCAAACCTGGTAAAATATTTGTACATTTGTAAAGCCAAGCATGAGCAGCTTTCCAGAGGACTGCTGCTGTGAATAGCTTTATGGTTCTGATCACAGAATATAATGAGCTCTCTATTCAGCAGTAAATTAAATCAAAACATTCACAGAAACCAAAGTACAGCATTCACAATGTTATAACATAACATCTTTTCACTAAAGTTGACACATGGTTTTGAAGCAAAAGATATCATTCAGTAAGTCCTTAGCTCAATCATCTTTAAGGAGAGAGCCTCCTTAAGGGACGCAAAGTACAATCATTTAGTAAGTTATTAACTCAATCATTCTTAATGAGCAAGCATTCTTAAGGGACACAAAGTATAAAGGTCAAAGTTCTCCACCCCTAGCTCACATTGTCTTAATCTTGTGGTCAAAAAGTCTTCTTTCTTCTTTATTGTAGATGAGTTTCCAATCATCCTTAACTCAATCATCCTTAAGGGTAACAAGGTATAAGAGTACAAAGTTCTTCCATCCCTACGCCATAGTAAATCATGATCTTTTCAGTCAGCACTAAGTACCTAAGGAGAGGTCTTTTCACCTTTAATTGAAGCTGGCTACCAAATTCCATGTTCCTCTTCCATAGGTCAAGTTTCTGCCTGAATTTACCCAACTGTCACCTGTATTGACAGGTAGGCAGCTCTCAGCTATTCCTCCACTTCCATATTGAAGCTCACAATGTCTAGTCCACCTCAAGTCCTTCACAATTTCTGTTTTTGGGAAGACTAAGCTTAATAGAGCCACAATAACATTCATGCACATTGCCTGTACCCTCATAAATTCACTATCTGCATGTGAAATCAACACAGGCCCACCAACAAGGCCTGAGAATACAAAACACATCATCAGTATGGTCCCAGGACCTCTGAAACTTTTTTCCATGACTTCTGTAAAAGGGCAACAAGAAAATCCTCTTTCAGGGCTTCCAGTAAGGTTCCAGGGTGTCTGTACAAAGCAACACAAACAAAAATCAACACAGGAAGAACAGACAAACAGAGTTCCTGGCCTCTACAACTGTTCCCCTTCTCAGTTCTGCTCTCTCCCAGCTTGGGCTTCTCCTTATATAAGGCCATTAACATGTTCCACACCTTCCTGTTGCATCAACAAGTTCCTCCCACTGTGGGTTTCATAAATTCTGTTTGTAAGCAAGGTTTGATATAATCAAGTGCAAGATTTTTTATTTTTTTTATCAAATGCTTTATTAACTTCTACTTACATCGTTCATTTCCACAGGATTTGAATTACAAATTTTCTCCATGTTTTCTCCTTTACACACCACCCCAAATCAGCGACCCCACTGGATATCCCCTCCTCCAATCTGCTTTCTCCCATATCTTCTCACAGACCCTATCCAACTTTCAGTATGGCACAGTGGATCTCTATGCCCCATTGCCTGTATAACTTATTTCCCAGTTACATATAAAATAATATTAATAACAGTATATATATATATATATATATATAATGTGTGTATATATATATCTCTGTGTGTGTATATATGTGTATATATATATATATATGTATATTAAACATTTGATTTCAAAGCTTTCAATTGCAGATTCATTCCCTTCCTCTTTGACACCCACTCTCACTGGGAAGATAAGCAATTCAATATAGGTTGTACATGTGTAGCTATGCAAACCATTTCCATAATGGATTAATTGTAAAAGACTGACTATATTTCCCTCCCTCCTATCCAACCTCCCACTTGTTCTATTCTTGACTTTGATCCTGTCCCTTTTCAAAAGTGGGTGCTTCCAATTTCCCCCCCCCAGCCTGCCCTCCCTTCCATCATCCTCCCTCTCATCCCCTTCCCCCCTACTCTCTTGTAGGGCAAGATACCCAATTTAGTGGCACCTCATTCCCTCCCTAAGCCAGATTCAATGAGAATAAATTTGACCCATTCACTTTTGTCTTCCTGTTCTTTCCCTCCATTGTATCCATTTTCTCTTACCTCTTCTATATGAGATAGTTTACCTCATTCTATCTCTCCCAATCTCCTCTCATTATATTCCTCTCTTACCTCTTAAATTCACCTTTTAAGTATCATCCCTTCCCATTAAATTGGACCTGTGCCCTCTCTCTATGTATACCTGTATACATATATACACACATTCACATATGTATTCATTCACCGATATACCCTCCTGTATAGACATATATATGTATGTGTTAGTGTGTGTGTGTGTGTGTACACACACATTTGTATTCCCTTCAACTATTATCATACTGAGAAAAGTTTCATAGTTACAATTATCATTTTCCCATGTAGGGAGGTAAATAGTTCAACATTGAAAAGGTCCTTATGATTTCTTTTCCTTGTTTACCTTCTCATGCTTCTCTTGCTTCTTGTATCTGAAAGTCAAATATTCTATTCAATTCTAATTCTTTTTATCAAGAATTCTTTAAAGTCCTCTATTTGGGGCAGCTAGCTGGAGGAGGGAATAAGGCACCAGCCCTGGAGTCAGGAGGACCTGAGTTCAAATCCGGCATCAGAAACTTGACACACTTACTAGCCATGTAACTATGGGCAAGTCACTTAATCCCAATTGCCCTCTGAAAAGCAAAAAAAAAAGTCCTGTATTCCTCTGAATGACCATATTTTCCCCTGAAACATGATACTCAGTTTTGCTGGGTAGGTGATTCTTGGATTTAGTTCCAGCTCCTTTGACCTCCAGAATATCGTGTTCCAAGCCCTTCAATCCCTCAGTGTAGCAGCTGCTAGATCCTGTATTATCCTGATTGTTTTTCCACAATATTCAAATTGTTTCTTCCTAGCTTTTTGTAATATTTTCTTCTGTGTCTGGGAATTCCAGAACCTGGCTCTAATATTCCTAGGAGTTTTCTTTTTGGGATCATTTTCAGGAGGTTATCGATGGATTTTTTCAACCTCTATTTTGCCCTCTCATTCTAAAATATCAGGGCAATTTTCCTTGACAATTTCTTGAAGGATGGTTTCTAGGGTTTTTTTGATCATGGCTTTTAGGTAGTCCAATAATTTTTAAATTATCTCTCCTGGATGTATTTTCCAGGTCAGTGGTTTTCCCAATGAGATATTTCACATTGCCTTCTATTTTTTCATTTGTTCGGCTCTGTTTAATAGTATCTTGATTTCTCATAAAGTCACTAGCTTCCATATGCTCCAATCTAATTCTGTAGGAATGATTCTCTTCAGTGAGATTTTGAGATTCTTTTTCCATCAGGCAAATTTAGCTTTTTAAGTTATTCTCCTTGTTGCCTTTTTGAGCCTCTCTTGGCATTTTAGTTAGTATATTGTTAAGGTGTTATTTTCTTCAGTCAGGTTACTGACTCTCATTTCATAATTTTTTTTACATCATTCTCTTTACTCTTCTCAATTTTTCATCCATTTCTCTTATTTGATTTTCAAAATCCTTCTTAAGGTCCTTTATGGCCTGTAACTAGCTCATATTTTTTGGAAGCTTTTGGTGCAAGAGTTCTGACTTCATTGTCTTCCTCCTGCTCCATGCTTTGATCCTTTTTGTCTTCAAAATAGGATTGCAAAGTTGGATTGTTCTGTTTGCTTTGTTTCCTTTGCCTGCTCATGTTGCCACTCAATTACTTGATTTTTGGGCTTTTTGCACAGTAGGACTCTGCCACCAGATAGAGGACCTTTGTCCCAATTGCTGGGGTTTTC
This sequence comes from Petaurus breviceps papuanus, assembly GCF_028583685.1. Taxonomy (NCBI): domain Eukaryota; kingdom Metazoa; phylum Chordata; class Mammalia; order Diprotodontia; family Petauridae; genus Petaurus; species Petaurus breviceps. The sequence continues at coordinate 18,575,225 of NW_027186352.1, forward strand.
TCAGCTGCTGAAGGTATTAGTTGGGTGACCTCTTTGAAGCCTCCACACACTCTGGCAAACTGGTCAGAAACCAGGACCTCCACCTTAGACAGAAATCCAGATTCAAACAGGTTGACGCAAGAGAAATTACCCCTCAGTCTGTTTTATTGGTCCCGCTACAATCTGCAGGCCAGAAACTGAAGCTGCCACATTGTGGTTGCTGCACATCCGTGGTGCCTCAGTGGCTTCTCTCCCCAGGGGCAAAGGCTGACCACACTCCCAAACTTTGGATCCCAAAGTCCACACTGCACTGACTTTTTCCTCAGCTTCTATGTGTTGACAATTCTGAAAACAGCCACAGCTGCTGGTGATCTGAAGTCCCTCCAGGTGGCTGCTGGACAGGCCCACCCTGAGGCTAAAACCCCTGGGTTCATGCAAGGCTGGGGTTAGCTCCAAGAGGTCTGTGCTCACCCCTTACTGCCAGCCTGCTGGCCTGTCCTCAGTGGGAGGTTAGCTTCTGTTTCAATTTGTGGGTTCTGTAGCTCCAAAATTTGTTCAGAGTCACCTTTTACATGAATTGGAGTAGGTGGGAGACAAAGCCCCACAGAAGTCCTGTTTCTACTCTCCCATCTTGACTCTTCCCCCCAAGGGCAAGGTTTAACTGAAACAAGGTGCTATGTACTTGTTTGCTTACCATTACAACATTATGATTATTTATCATTAATAATTGGGATTTTATTAAATATCTTGGTAATGTTAATGTGATAAGGACTAGAATTAAATTCAGATAAAATATTAAAAAGGAAATAAAACATTATTAAGCACTTTATGCAAGCAATACTTCTAGATAACTTAAAAAGATAAACAGAAAAGTGAGGCTTGCTTTTATAGCCTTGAATGTCCTGATGTTTCTGCACCATTACTACCTATAGTGGCTTGGCGGAAACAATGGATAGAGTGCTGGGACTGAAGTCAAGATAGTGGTGGTCATTTCTGACTTTTCATGACACCATCGACCATAGCACACCACACATTTCAATCCTCGTCTATCTCCCAAAGTTCATGTTCACTCTTTCTATAACATTATCTATCCATTTCATCCTCTTCTGTTCTCTTTTTGTTTTGCCTTCAATCTTTTCCCAACATTAGAACCTTTTCTCATAAGTTCTGAATTCTCATTATTTGGAAAAATATTTAAATTTCTACTTCAGTGTTTGACCTTCCAATGAATAGTTGGAATTAATTTAAATATTGAGTGATTTGATCTCCTTGCAGTCCAAGGGACTCTCAAAATTCTTCTCCCATACCATAATTCAAAACCATCGATTCTGTAGCACTCAGTTTTCCTTATTTTCCAACTTACACAGCCATACATTGCTAAAGAAGAAAAAAAAAATACACACTTTTGTTAATAAGGAAATGTCTCTGCTTTTTTTAGTATACTGTCTATCCAGATTTGCCATAACTTTCCTACCAAGGAGAAAGTGTCTTTTAATTTCTGGGCTTCAGTTACTGTCTGCAGTGATTTTTGAGTTCAAGAATGTGAAATCTGACACTGCTTCTAGTACATCTCTCTCCATTTACCAGGAAGTGATGGGACTAGTTGCCAATATCTTTTTTTTTAATGTTAAGCTTTAAGACAACATTTACACTGTCCTCTTTCACCCTCATGAAAAAGAGTTCTTAATTCTTCTTCACTTCCTGCTATCAGAGTGGTATGATCTTCACATCTGAGATTGTTGAAATTTCCCCTGGCAACTTTAATTATGGCTTTTAATTTTGGTATTTCACATAATTCTCTCTAATTATAAATTAAATAGATAAGATGTAGCCTTGTCTTACTGCTTATCCAATCCTAAATCAAACAGTTTTTCATGTTTGATTCTTCATTTTCTTTTTTTATTAATTACTTTAGTTTTCAAAATTTATTTCCACAAGATTTTGAGTTCCAGATTTTCTCCCTATCTCTCTCCTACACCTCAGCCAAGATGACATACATTCTGATTACCCCTTCTCCCAGTCTGCCTTCCCTTTTATCACCCACCCTTATTCCCTTGCCCCTTACTTTCTTGCGGGAAAATATAGATTTCTATACTCCATTGCCTGTAAAAAAAATTTAACATTTGTTTTTAAAACTGTGAGCTACAAATTCTATCCCTTCTTACCTCCCTATCAACCCATGTGGAAAGGGCAAGCAATTATAGGTTATAGATGTGTAGCTATATAAAACACTTCTATAATAGTCATGTTATAAAAGATTAACTATATTTCCCTCCATCCCATTCCCCCCCATTTATTCTATTGTCTCCTTTGACCCTGTCCCTTTTCAAAAGTGTTTGCTTCTAACTATTCCCTCCCCTTATACTTTCCTGAAAGGTAAGATAACAGATTGAGTATGTATGTTATTCCCTCCTTAAAGTAAATCCAATGAGAGTAAGGTTCACTCATTCCCTCCTACCTCCCACCTCTTCCCCTCCATTAAGAAAACTTTTTCTTGCCTCTTTTATGTGAGGTAATTTACCCCCATTCTATCTCTCCCTTTCTCCTCCCAATATATTATTCTCTCATCCCTTAATTTTATTTGTTTTAGATACCATCCCTTCATGTTCAGCTCAACTTGTGTCCTCTATCTATCTATCATCTATCTATCTATCTATCTATCTATCTATCTATCTATCTATCTATCTATCTATCTATCTATCTATCTATCTATCCATTTCCTCCCACTACCCTAATATTGAGAAAGGTCTCACAAGTTACAAATATCTTTCCATGTAGGAATGTAAGCAGTTCAACTTTAATAAGTCCTTCGTGATTTCTCTTTCCTATTTACCTTTTCATGGCTCTCTTGATACTTGCATTTGAAAGTCAAATTTTTTATTCAGTTCTGGTCTTTTCATCAAGAATGCTTGAAAGTCCTCTATTTCATTGAATGTTCATTTTCCCCTGAATAATATACTCAGTTTTGCTGGGTAGGTGATTCTTGGTTTTATCCCTAGCTCCTTTGACCACTGGATATCATATTCCAAGCCCTTCCATCTCTTAGTGTAGAATCTGCTAGGTCTTGTGTTATTTTAATTGTATTTCCACAGCAATCAAATTGCTTCTTCCTGACTGCTTCCAATGCTTTCTCCTTGACCTGGGAACACTGGGACTTGGCTAAAGTATTCCTAGGATTTTTCCTTTTGGTATATCTTTCAAACCATGAATGATTGATTCTTTCAACTTCTATTTTACCCTCTGGTTCAATAACATCAGGGAGGATTTTCTTAATAATTTGTAGAAAGATGGTGTCTATGTTTTTCTTTTTTTGATCATGGCTTTCATGTAGTCCAATAATTTTTAAATTATCTCTCCTGCATCTATTTCCCATGTCAGGGGTTTTTCCAATGAGATATTTCACATTGCCTTCTTTTTTTCATTCATTTGGTTCTCTTTTATAATTTCTTGATTCCTCATAAAGCCATTAGATTCTATTAGCTCCATTCTAATTTTGAAGGAATTATTTTGTTCAGTGAGCTTTTGGACCTCCTTTTCCATTCGGCCAGTTATATTTTTAAGACATTCTCCTCATTGATTTTTGTACCTCATTTGCCATTTAGGTGAGTCTATTTTTTGAAGTGTTATTTTCTTCAATATTTTTGAGTCTCCTTAAGCAAGATGTTGACTTGTTTTTCAGGATTTTTTTTTGGTATCATCCTCATTTCTCTTCCCAATTTTTCTGATGAGCAGTTTAATTTTTTTGAACAGTCATATATTTCATTCAGATTGCCAGTTTTCCTGGAATATAATTGTACAGAATACCTTCTAATTTTTCATACTAGCAATTTGGTTTTCTTTTTTAAATTAACCATTTTAAATCTTTTTTAAAATCAACCATTTTTATCTATTGTATTATTGTTTTATTCATAAAACTAGTTCCTAGGTTTATGTATTATTTCAATGGCATTATAACTTCCCAGTTTTATTAATTTCTCTTTTTAGATCCAGGATATCTTTTTGGAGTTAAAGTGAAGATTTTAAATTTTTTCTAAGTTTTTTTTTTAGTTCCATGCTTAATTCATTGAACTGCTCTTTCTTTTATTGATGGAAGCATTTAGATATATACATTTTCCTTTAACGACTGCTTTTACTGCATTTAATGTAAATTTTGAAATTTTTCCTCATTGTTGTCATTCTTTTTAATGAAATTATTGATTGCTTCTATGATTTGTTCATTGGTCCATTTATTCATGGGAATTCTTTAGTTTCCAAATCTTAACCTATGTTTCCATGGCCCTTTATGGAATATATTTTTTTACTGTATTATGGTCTGACAGGGTTGTATTTTTTTTTCTTTTCTATATTTGGTTATGAAGTTTTTATGCCCTAATACATAGTCAATTTTTGTGAAGGTACTGTGTACAGCTGAGAAGAAAAAAAAAAACATTTCTTTTTGTTCTGATCCAGTTTTCTCCAAATATCTAGAATACCCAACTCTTCTAAGATTCTGTTAATCTCCTTGACTTCTTTCTCATTTTTAAAGATTAGATTTATATATTTTAGAGAGAGAAATGTTAAGGACCCCCACTAGAATAGTTTTACTTTCTATTTTCTCCTCTCTGTTTCCTCATTTAACTTTTCCTTTAAGAATTTAGATGCTACAATTCATGTAAAAGGTGACTCTGAATGAACTTTGGAGCTACAGAGTCCACAAAATTACACAAAGAAGCTAACCTCCCACTGAGGACAGCCCAGCAGGCTGGCAGGAAGCAGGCAGCACAGCACTCTGGGAGCCAAACCCAGTACAGCAAAACCAGAGGTTTTAGCCCCAGGATGGCCTGAACAGCTGCCTGCTGGAGGGACTTCACATCACCAGCAGCTGTGGCTGTTTTCAAAATTATCAACCCATTGAGGTTAAAGACAAAGTGAGAGATCAGTGCAGTGTGGATTTTGAGACCCGGTAGTTTGAGAGCACAGTCAGATTTTATCCCTGGAGAGGGAAGCCATTGAGGCACCGTGTCTGTGCAGCCACATCCATGTGGCAGCTTCAGCTCCTGGCCTGCATATTGTAGGGAGACCAAGAGACCAGTCTGAGAGGTAATTGATTTTGCTTTAACCTACCTGGATCTGGATGGTAGTCTAGGGTGGAGGTCCTGGGATGTGTGACCAGCTTGCTAGAGTGTATAGAGGCATCCAAGAGGGCACTCAACTAAAACTTCAGCAGCTGAGAAAACCCCAGCAACTGGGACAAAGCTCCCCTGTCAGGTAGCAGAGTTCTACTGTGGCAAAAAGCTCAAAAGTCAAGTAATTGAGTGGCAATATGAGCAGGCAAAGGAAGCGAAGTAAACAGAGCAACCCAACTTTGCAATCCTATTTTGCAGACAAAAAGGATCAAGCATGGAACAAGTAGAAGACAGTGAAATCAGAAGTCCTGCACCAAAAGCTTCCAAGAAAAATACGAGCTGGTTACAGGCCATAGAAGACCTTAAGAAGGATTCTGAAAACCCAATAAGAGAAGTAGAGGAAAAATTGGGAAGAGAAATGAGGACAATGATAGAAAATTATGAAATGAGAGTAAACAACCTGACTGAAGAAAATAACACTTTAAAAAATAGACTAATTCAGATGGCAAAAGAGGTTCAAAAAGGCAATGAGGAGAAGAATGCCTTAAAAAGCAGAATTTGCCAGATGGAAAAATAAACTCAAAAGCTCACTGAAGAGAATCATTCCTTCAGAATTAGAATGGAGATAATGGAATCTAATGACTTTATGAGGAACATGCAACACCTGAAAGCCATGATCAAAAACAGCACCTAGAAATCATCCTTCAAGAAATTCCAAGGAAATTTGTCCTGATGTTTTAGAACCAGAGGGCAAAATAGAGGTTGAAAGAATACACTGATAACCTCCTGAAAAATATCCCCAAAAAAACCTCCTAGGAATATAAGAGATAGGTTTCAGAATTCCCAGACACAGAAGAAAATATTCCAAACAGCCAGGAAGAAACAATTTGAATATTGTGGGAACACAATCAGGATAACACAGGATCTGTCAGCTCCTACACTGAGGGATTGCAGAGTTTGGAATATGATATGCTGACGGTCAAAGGAGCTGGGACTATAACCAAAAATCACCTACCCAGCAAAACTGAGTATCATGTTTCAGGGGAAAATATGGCCATTCAGTGGAATACAAGACTTTCAAGCATTCTTGATGAACAAACCAGACTTGAATAGAAAATTTGACTTTCAGATACAAGGATCAAGAGAAGCATGAGAAGGTAAATGGGGAAAAGAAATCATAAGGAACTTAACAAAGTTGAACTATTTACATCCCTACATGGAAAAAAAATCATTGTAACTCACAAAACTTTTCTCATTATGAGAATAATTGAAGGGAGTAGAAATGTATGTGTGTGTATATGTACATATATATATATATATATATATACACACACACATAGAGAGAGATGTCTATATAGGAGGGTATATAGGCATATGAATACATATGTGAACATGTGTATATATGTATACAGCTATACATAGATTGAGGGCACAGGTCCTGTAGCAGCAAGCACCCCAGCATCCCCAGGGTGGCTGCCAACACCAGTTCTTAAATCTGCTTTTCTAAAGGAAAGCAACTCAAAATGGGTTAACTATCTTACTTTAATCAATCAAACATATCATTTACCTAGTTCAGGGGAAATAGTTCAGCACCCCAAACTTCAGAGTATATAGACAGAAACATTTGAAGGAGATAGGCCTCCAACACTAATCACGGAGTCACAGTCACCAGAGAGAGAAGCATCAACATCTGGGTGTTTCAAAGCAGGGGGGCTCTAAATGGCTGCCCAGAGTCTCATCTGGTCAAATCACACAACATTTCTCAAAGTGAGCCTCAAAACAAAGTCTCACATTGAGGATTATATAGCTTTCTCCTGGGTCAGAGAATGTAACAACCCTCTTGACCCACTGCCCAATCACAAAGCACCAAGGTGTGGGCCTTCCTGAAAAACAAGCCTCCCACCACAGGCTCCAGGTGAACTTAACCTAGGGGCAGGGAAGATCTTAAAAATTTACATTCCTATAACAGGTCCAATTTAATGGGAAGGGATGATCCTTAAAAGGTGAAATTATGAGGTGAAAGAGGAATATAATGAGATGAGAAGGGGAGAGACAGAATGGGGTACTATCTCATGTAGAAGGGAAAATGGTTACAATGGAGGGGAAGAACAGGAAGGCAAAAGGGAATGGGTCAACCTTATTCTCATTTAATTTGGCTTAGGGAGAGAATGACATACTCACTAAATTCAGTATCTTACCCTACAGAACAGTAGGGGGGTAGGGAATGAGAGCAGGGATGATGGAAGGGAGGGCAGCCTGGGGAGGAGGGAAGTTGTAAGCACCCACTTTTGAAAAGGGACAGGATCAAAGTTGAGAATTGAACAAGTGGGATAGGATGGAGGGAAATATAATCAGTCTTTTACAATATATCTACTATGGAAATGTTTTGCATAGCTACACATGTACAACCTATATTGAATTGCTTATCTTCCCAGTAATGGTGGGTGTCAAAGGAGGAATGGAATGGATATGCAATCAAAAATTTTAAAATCAAATGTTTAATATATATATATATATCCTATCATCTGTTTCTGTAAAGAGAGAAAACATCTTCCTTAACTCCAAGTCCTTGCATGTTTCTTTTTAAATCAACTGACTTATTTCCCATACCATAGCAATATTCCAAGTCTGTCATATCCTATTTGATAGACTGTCAATGGAAACTTTTTTTTAAATTTCCTGTATTCCTTCTATTTTTGGCTACGTAACTTTTATTAGAACATGCAAATTTTACGTAAATTGACCATAATTATCCTTTTTTTATACTTCCACTATGCTCTCACCTTATACTATAATTTAAAACAGGGGTAGGGAATCCATGGCCTTGAGGCAGCATGTAACATTATAAGTCCTTGGATATAACCTTTTGAGTGAGTCCAAGTTTTGGTTTGTTTTGTTTTGCTTTGCTTTGCTTTTTTGGAGGGGGAAGCAGGACAATGGTCATTAAGTGACTTGCCCAAGGTCACAGGGTTAGTAAGTGTTAAGTGTTTGAGACCAAATTTGAACTCAGGTCCTCCTGACTCCAGAGCCAGTACTCTATTTAGTGTGCCACCTAGCCACCCCAGTGAGTCCAAGTTTTAGAGAACAAATCCTTTCCATTAAGGGGATTTGTTCAATGAAGTTTGGATTCAGTCAAAGGGCTACACCCAAGGATGTAAGGGACTACATGTGGCCTTGAGGCCACAGGTTCTTCACTGCTGGCTAAGGTCTGACACTGCTAAATCTACTTCCTTTACATATTTTTTCCTCCCAGTTTCTTTCTCTTTATGTTTATCCTAGACACATATTCATTACCCTTATACCAACATCTTATTCACTTATGGAGGTATGCACCAGTGCAACCCTCTTGAACCTCCAAAGCAAAGCCTCTTTTCCCCACTTTTTCAATCTTCTCCCCTCCTATTCAGCCATTCACCTATAGGCTATTCTCTTTGTGAGACCAGAGAAATTGCATTTGACTCAATACCAGACCTTTACATTCCCCTTGTGTGTCACTCACTCCTCTCTATCCTCCTACTCTCTTCCTCCCTTTTATGTATACTCTCATGTAGTAATATAGTTCAATAAAAAAGCATTCAGCTACATGCAGGGAATTGCCAGGTTATGTCCAAAATACTTCCTGACAACCTTTATACTGTTATCTCTACCCGATTTTCACATTCACCCTTATTTCTGTGTACGTTTAGAAAGGTTTTTACTACTTTTTCTCTTCTAATTCTGTTTCTATTACTGTCCTTGTAAAGTATATTTATTCATTTTTCTGCACTCCTATCATTTGGATGTGCTAAGAGGTAAATACTCCCCTCATTTTTGTTTTTGCACTTGAGTATTTTATTTATTTCTCCAACTATATGTCAGGAAAAATTTTATCATTCATTTTTACAAGATTTCAATTTCCAAATTTTTCTCCCTTTCTCCCCTCCCCTCTTCTGAAAGTGGTAAGTGGGTTCGTGTAGCTTATACATGTGCTATAATGTAAATATATGTATATATATATATATACATATACACACATATTAGTCACTGTTGTGAAAGAAGAGACATATTTTTTAAAACCATGAAAAATAATAATGTGAAAAAATATGCTTCAATCTTCATTCAAAGTCTATTAGTTCTTTATCTTGATATGGAAAGAATGTTCCTTCATGAGTCCATTGTACTGGTCTTGGATAATTGTGATGCTGACAAAACCTTAGCTTTTCATTCATAGTTGATCTTAGCTCATTCGTAGTTGGTCTTCATGTAGTGTTGCTGATACTGTGTACAATGTTTTCCTGGTTGTCCACACTTCACTTTGCATCAGTTTGTACAATTCTGTGCAGTTTTTTTTTTGTTTTCTGAAATATGCCTGTTCATCATTTCTCAGTGCATAATAGTATTCCATTATAGTTATATATTGCAACTAGTTCAGCTATTCCCCAATCTATGAGCATCTCCCTGATTTTAGCTTTCCAGAATGGTTGAATCAGTTCATAACTCCACCAACAGTGCAGTAATGTGCCAATTTTCCCATATCCTCTCCAACATTTGTCATTTTCCTTTTTTGTCATTTTAGCCAATCTGATTGATGTGAGATGGTAATTCAGAGTTGGTTGAATTTGCATTTTTCTAATCAAAAGTGATCTGGAGCACTTTTTGTATGCCTGTAGAGAGCTTTGATGCTTTCATCTGAAAACTATCGATTTATCAATTGGGGAATTGTTTGTATTCTTGTTAATTTGACTCAGTTCTTTATATATTTTAGAAATGAGACCTTTATCAACAACACTTGTTGTAAAGATTGTTTCCCATCTTTCCTCCTTATCTTTGTTGCACTGGTTTTGTTTGTAAGAAAGCTTTTTAATTTCATGTAATCAAAATTATGTATTTTATACATCATACTGTTCTCTATATCCTGTTTGCTCATGAACTTAGAATCATTCGCTTCTCCTTTAACAGTGTGGATGCCATAACACTGGGAGCATATGTTTATTATTGATAGTCCTTCATTGTTTATGGTTCCTTTTACAAGATATAATTTCCTTCCTCATCTCTTTTAATGGGATCTATTTTTGCTTTTACTTTGAGATCAGGATTGCTACCTTTGATTTTTTTTTATTTCAGCTGAAGCATAATAAATTCTACTCTAGCCTCCTACCCCCTCTCCCTGTTCCTCTCCCCATCTCTCTGCTTCATGTGTATTTCTTGTAAAAAACATATTGTATGATTTTGGTATTTGTTCTACTATGCTATACTCTGCTATCCACATCCGTTTTATGGAAGAATTTATTTTATTCCCATTCACAGCTATGAACTGTATCTGTATATTTCCCTTCATTCTGTTCTTCCTCCTGTTTGCCCTCTCTCTCCTTTCACCCTTTCCTTCCTCACCAGTGTTTTGTTTCTATCTGCCACCTACCCTGATCCGCCCTCCCTTCTGTCAGTCCACAATCCCCCTCTTTATTTAGTCTCCTCCCCCTCCTTCTTCCTGTCAGGTAATATGGATTGCTATATTCAACTGATTGAGTATATTATTCGATCTTTGAGTCAGTACTGATGAGAGTGAGGTTCAAACAATGCCCATCACCCACCCTCCCTCTTCCCCTTCGCTATGATAAGTCTTTTGTACTTCTTCATGTGAAGTAATTTACCCCATTCTACCTCCTTCTCATCCCTGAAGTTTTTATGTCATTCCCTCAAGTTCACTTTATACCCATACCCTCTATGTATGTTCATTCTAGTTGGACTATTAGTGCTAGTTTTTAAGGATTACAAGTATCACCCAGGAACAATATGAACACAATTACAAAACATGTTTCACACAAATAAAGTCAGATCTAAATAATTAGAAAAACTTCAGATGCTCATGGCTAGGTTGAGCTAATATAATAAAAATGACAATTTTACCTAAAGTAATTTGCCTATTTAGTGCCATGCCAATCAATCTACCAAAAATTACTTTATAGAACTAGAAAAAATAGGAACAAAATTCATCTGGAAGAACAAAAGTTTCAGAATATCAAGGGAATTAATGAAAAGAAATGCTAGGGAAGGTGGCTTAGCCATAGCAGATTTTAAACTTTATTATAAAGCAACAGTCATCAAAAGTACTTGATACCACCTGAGGAATAGAGTAGTGGATCAGTGGAATAGATTAGAAGCATGAGACACAACAGTCAATGAATCTATTGTTTGATAAACCCAAAGACCCCAGCATCTGGGATAAGAAATTCACAATTTGACAAAAACTGCTGGGGAAAATGGGAAATAATATGGCAGAAACTGGGCATAGACAATATCTTACATCATATATCAAAATAAAGTCTAAATGGGTACACAACCTAGATATAAAGGTGGATACTGTAAGCAATCTGGGAGAGCAAGGAATAGTTTACCTGTCAGATTTATGGAGAAGGGAAGAATTTATGAGCAAATAAGATATAGAGAGCAATACAAAATGCAAAATGGATCATTTTGATTACATTAAATTAAAAAGGTTTTGTACAAATAAAGTCTTTGTAACCAGGATTAGGAGGGAAGTGGAAATTTGGAAAAGACTTTTTAGAACCAGTGTCTCTGATAATGGTCTCATTTCTAAAATATACAGAGAACTGAGTCAAATTTATAAGAATACAAGTTATTCTCCAATTGATAAATTGTCAAAGGATGTGAACAGACAGTTTTCAGAGGAAGACATTAAAGATATCTATAAACATATGAAAAAGTGCTCTAAATCACTATTGATTAGAGAAATGCAAATTAGAACAGCTCTGATGTACCACATCTCACCAGTCAGATTGGCTAAGATGGCAAAACAGGAAAATGATAAATGCTGGAAAGGATGTGGAAAAATGGAAACACTAATGCATTGTTGGTGAAGTTGTGAACTGATCCAACCATTTTGGAGAGCCATTGGCAACTATTCCCACAGGGCTATAAAAAAAGTGCATGCCATTTGACCCAGAAATACCACTTCTAAGGCTGTATTCCAAAGACATCATAGAAATGGGAAAAGGTCCCATATGTACAAAAAGATTTATAGCAGCTCTTTTCTTGGTGGCAAATAATTGGAAATTAAAGGGACAACCATCAACTGGGGAATAGCTAAACAAGTTGTGGTATATGAGTGTAATGAATACTATTATGCTATAAGAAATAAGGAGTAGCAGAATTCATAATAACCTGAAGAGACATATATAAACTGATACTGAGTGAGGAGAGCAGAATTAGGAGAACTTTGTACACAATTACAGACACATCTTATTTGTGACAATTAACTTTGATGGACTGGGCTGTTCTCAATAATGCAAGGTTAGAAGACAACTCCAAAAGACTCCTGATAGAAAGGGACATTCACATCCAGCAAAAGAACTATAGTCTGAATGCAGATTGAAGCAAAGTAATTGCTCTCCCTCTTTTGTGTTTCATTTTGTTTCATTTCTTCTTTCTCATTGTTCACTGCATTGGTTATAATTCTTCTTTAGAAATGGACTAATATTTAATATGAAGTTTTTTATAGAACCTATATCTGATTACATGCTGGCATGTTGGGGGAGGGGGGAGGAGAGGGAGAAAATATGGAACTCAAGGTATTGTGGAATTGAATGTTATAAACAAAAAGTAAATAAATCAATTTAAATTAAAAAAATAAAATTAAAAATTTTTAAAAAGGATTACAAGTATCAACTTCCCATGTAAGAATGTAAACAATTTAGCACTATTGAATCCCTTATGCTTTCTTTTCATTTTTTAGGCTGTCTTGGATCCTGAGCTCAAATGTTTAGTTTAATTCTGGTCTTCCCCTTATGAAAACTTGAAATCTTCTGTTTCATTGAATGACTATTTTCCCCCTTGATGCTTCAGGCTTAATTTTGCTGGGTAACTGATTCTTAGTTGTAGTCCTAGTTTCTTTGTCTTCCAGAATATCATGTTCATGTCTTCCAGTCTTTTAATGTTGTAGCTACCAAGTCTGATGAAATAATAATTGTGGCTCCCTGATATTTGAATCATTTCTTCCTGTACACATGTAGTATTTTTTCTTTAACCTGATAGTTCTGAAATTTGGCTCTTATGTTGTTTGGAGGTTTTAATTTGGGATCTCTTTCCTGATGTGATCACTGTATTCTTCCAGTGCCCATTTTGATCTCTGCACAATATCAGAGAAGTTTTCCTTGATAATTTCTTGAAAGATGCTGTCTGGGTCCCCAATTTGATTATGGTTTTCAGGTAGCCCAGTGATTCTGATACTATCTCTCTTGGATCTGTTTTCCAGGTCTGTTGTTTTTCCCGCAAGGTAATTTACATTTTCTTCCATTTTTTCATTCTTTTGATTTTCTTTGATTGATTTGTGATGTCTCATAGAGTCATTAACTTCCATTTACTTAATTCTAAGTTTTAAGATGTTTTCCTCAATTAGCTTTTGTACTTTCATTTCCACTTGGACAATTATACTCTTTAAGAAGTTATTTTCTTCAGTAGAATTTTGTGTATCATTTTCTATTTAGCCAATTCTATTTTTAAGCAGTTTTTTTCAAGCTGTTGACATTTTTTTCATAATTCTCTTACACTAATATTATTTGTTTTCCCAATTTTTCTTCTGTCTCTCTCAGAGGGTTCAATAGTCATTGAAAGAAAACATTGATCCCTCCTGAAAGATCCCAAAATGAAAACTCCAAGGAATAATGTAGCCTAATTCCAGAATAAGGAGATCAAGGAAAAATTACTACAACCAGCCAGAAATAATTCAAATGTCACGGAACCTAAGTGAGGATTACACAGGACTTAACAGTTTCTACATTAAAGGATGGGAGGCCTTGAAATATAATATTCAGAAGGCAAAGACACTTGGATTTCAACGAAGAATCAGCTACCCAACAAAACTGAGCATAATCTCTCAGGGGAAAAGATGAACTCTCAAAAGAATAAGGGACTTTCAAAATTTCCTGGTGAAAAGGCCAGAGCTGAACAGAAAATTTGATCTTCAAATACAACATTCAAGTGAAGCTTAAAAAGGTAAACAGGAAAGAGAAAAAGTATTATTCAAAAAAAAAATTAAACTGTTTTCCCTACACAGGATGATATTTTTTAACACTTGAGAACTGCATCTCTATTATGGCAGTTAGAAGGAATATACATAGACAGAGGGTATAGGTACAAATTGATTTTGATGTGATGATACATAAAAAAGTAAGAGGTGAAAAAGTTTTACTGGGAGAAGAGGAAAGGGATAGGCAGAATAGGGTAAATTATATTACATGAAGAGGCACAAAAGACCTATTACAGTAGAAGGAAAGAAGGGAAAGATTGAACATAGTTTGAACCTTACTCACATTACATTTGACTTGAAGAGAGAATAATATACATAGTCAGTTGAGTAGAAAACTTTATCTTCCCCTATAGGAAACTAGGAGGGAAAAGAAGAAAACAATAAAAGGGAGAAGGCTGATAAGAGGAGGGAATATTGAGGGAGGTTGTGGTCAGAGGGTTATGGTAATGCACTGCTTACTCTGCCATCTTGGCTCCTGGAAAACTCATCCCTCAATTTTGTTTTCTAAAATGCTGGGGATTTTATTTGGAGGGGCAGTGGTTTTTTTTTAACATTGGATTTTAAAACTTTGAATTCTAGATTCTTTCCCTTCCTCCCTCATCACCCAGCCTTACTGGGAAGATAATCAATTCAATATAGGATATGCATGTGTAGTTCCTTAAAACATTTCCATAGAGGATATATTGTGACTATATTTTCCTCCATCCCATCCCACTCTACGCTTGTTCTATTCTCTACTTTGACCCTGTTCCTTTTCAAAACTGTGTGATTCTGACTACCCTCCCCACCCAACCCATCCTCCTTTCCATCATCCTCACTCTCATACCCTTCCCCCTACTCTCCTTTAGGGCAAGATACCCAAATTACTGTGTATGTCCTTCCCTCCCTAAGCCAAATTCAATGAGAGAAAGATTGACCCATTCCGTTTTGCCTTCCTTTTCTTCCTTTCCATTTTAACAGTTATCCCTTGCCTCTTCTAGATGATATAATTTACCCCCTTCTGTCTCTCCCAATCTCCTCTCATTATATTCCTCTCTCATCTCTCAATTTCACTTTTGAAATATCATCCCTTCATATTCAATTGGTGCTGTGCCCTCTATGCATACCTGTACACATATGTACAAATACATATTCACATATGTATTTATATGATCATATACCCTCATATATAGACATATATGTATGTATACATATATTTATTTATATTCTCTTCATCTATCTTCATACTGAGAAAAATTTCATAAGTTATGATTATTGTTTTTTCCATGTAGGCATGTAAATAGTTCAACTTTGATAAGTTCCTTATGGTTTCTTTTCCCTGTTTACCTTCTCATGCTTCTTTTGCTTCTTGTATTTGAATGTTAAATTTTCTATTCAACTCTGGTTTTTTCATCAAGAATGCTTGAAAGTCCTCTATTTTATTGAATGACTATATTTTCCCCTGAAACATTATGCTCAGTTTTTCTGGGTAGGTGATGCTTGGTTTTAATCCTAGCTCCTTTGATCTCCAGAATGTCATATTCCTAGCCCTTCGATCCATTAACGTACAGGATGCTAAATTCTGTGTTATCCTGATTATGTTTCCACACTATTACAATTGTTTCTTCTTGGATGCTTGTAATATTTTCTCCTTGACCTGGGAACTCTGGAACCTGGCTATAATATTCCTAGGAGTTTTATTTTTGAGATCTTTTTCAAGAAGTGATAGGTGAATTCTTTCAATATCAACTTTGCCCTCTGGTTCTAAAACATCAGGGCAATTTTCCTTGAGAATTTCTTGAAGGAAGTTCTTTTTTTGATTATGGCTTTCAAGTAGTCCAATAATTTTCAAATTATCTCTCCTGGATCTATTTTCCAGGTCAGTGGTTTTTCCAATGACATATTTCACATTGCCTTCTATTTTTTTTTCATTTGTTTGGACCTGTTTAATAGTATCTAGATTTCTCACAAAGTCATTATCTTTCATTTGCTCCAATCTACTTCTGAAAGAATTATTCTCTTCAGTGAACTTTTGAATTTCTTTTTCCATCTGGCAAATTTGGCTTTTTAAAGCATTCTTCTCCTTATTGGATTTTTGGGCTTCTTTTGCCATTCGAATTAATCTTTGTTTAAGGTGTTATTTCCTTCAGTCAGGTTGTTGACTCTCTTTTTATGATTTTTTTGCATCATTCTCATTTCTCTTCCCGATTTTTCCTCCACTTCTCTTACTTGATTTTCAAAATCATTCTTGAGCTCCTCCATGGGCTGTAACCAGTTTATATTTTTCTTGGAAGCTTTTGGTGCAGGAGTTCTGACTTTGTTGTGTTCCTCTCATTCCATGTTTTGATCCTTTTTGTCCCCACAAAAGGAATCCAAAGTCAGATTGCTGTGCTTGCTCTTCTTCCTTTGCTTGATCATGTTGCCAGTCAATTACTTGACTTTTGAGCTCTTTGCCACAGTTGAATTTTGCTTCCAGAGAGGAGAGCTTTGTCCTAAATCACTGGTCTTTTCTCAGCTGCTGGAACTATTAGGAAGGAGCCATGTCTAGACCCCCCACATGCTCTGGCTCACTGGTCACACACCTCAGGACAACCACCCAAGACCATGATCCATACAAGGCAGCTTAAAGCAGGAGTGATTTCCTTTATTTTTTTTTGGAGGGGAGAAGGTAGGGAAATTGGGGTTAAGTGACTTGCCCAAAGTCACACGGCTAGTTTTTGTGTTAAGTGTCTGAGGCTTGATTTGAACTCAGGCCCTCCTGACTTCAAGGCCAGTGGTCTATTCACTGTACCACCTAGCTGTCCTCAAGAGCAATTACCTTCTGAATGTTCACTTGGTGGAGGGGTCGTATTTTTATGGCTCTTTTACCAAGCTGTTGACTCTCTCTTCATAATTTCCTTATATCTATCTCACTTCTTTTCACAATGTTTTTATTCTACCTCATTTACTTATTTTATTTTTTGGAGGGTGGAAAGCAGGCCATTTGGTGTTAAGTGACTTGCCCAAGGTCACACAGGTAGTAAGTCTCTCAAGTGACTGAGGTTAGGCTTGAGCTCAGGTCCTCCTGACTCCAGGATCAGTGCTCTATTCACTGCACCGCCTAGTTGCCCCAATTTATTTATTTATTTTTTTTAATCTTTTAAAGTTCTTCCAGGATTTATTTTTGGGCCTGTGTCCAATTCACATAACTGCTTTAATTTAAGTTTTTTTCTTCTTGATTTTTGTCTTGATCTCCCCTGCCTTCACAGTAACTTTATAAGGTAAGATTCTTCTTCCTCCTCCTCCTCTTCCTCCTCCTCCTCCTCCTTCTCCTTCTCTTCCTGTTCCTCCTCCTCCTCCTCTTCCCTTGACTTTCAACATTATGTCCAATATTTTGTTAAAGTTGGATTCAACTCCTGGTAAAGAGGGGGCAATGTCCCAAACTTAAAGTTGTTTGTGCTCCTGTTTTCAAGCTAGTTCTGTGGGTCTGAAACTTTTCAGTTCTTTCAAAGTGGTACAGTCTAAGGAGACATGTGGTCACTGCTCTCTTGGTCTTTATTTTGGCTCAGGAGCCTTGACAATTACTTCTCTATTCCCTAGGAATCATGTCTAGGGCTCCTGCTCCATGGTCATTAGTGATCTCTGGTCTGGTAAATGCAACTCAGACCCTTCTCTTCTGTTGTCACAATTGATACTGCTACTCCCTGCTATTGGTCTGAGACAAGGCCATCAGCTGTACTGTGAGAGACCATAGGCACTTCTCTCTGCCCTGGAACTATGACCATATCTTCTGCTCCTTTGGAGACAAAAGGCACAATGCACTAGTATTTTTTTTACCCTACTATTCTGACCCAGAATTGTGTATTCACAATTCAAGAAGGTCCTATACCCAGTGCCAGCACAGTCTCTTGCTATATTCTTCTGACCCTTTGTTCAACACCCCCTTCCATCTGTGTTCTGAGAGTTCTTAAAACTGCTAACCTTATGATGTAATTGTCCCCCCGTTGGGGCCTCTAATACCTATACTGCCTGCACTGAGCTTCCAGGGTCTACCACCAGTCCAGAGAGATAGATCTTTCCTGTTGACTTCATAGGTTTCTTGGGCTGGAAAATTATTATGCCCCTATCTTTTGTTGGTTCTGCCAGTCCAGAATTTAATTTTAGGTTTTATTTTAAAGTTGTTTAGAGAATTTGAAAGAGTTTAAATGATTTTCTGCATCATCTTGGCTCTCTTTTCTTCTGTTATTATTATTTTTTTTCTGTTCATTCATCTGTTTATGTTCAAGGTCTTTACATTTTCTTGCTCCTAACATCTTTTGTACTTTCAGTCTCCCCCCTTATTTTCCCTATCAATCATAATTGCTGACTCCCTTCTTTCATATTGTGATATTGTGATTCCCCTGGAGCCTGATTCTCATAGTTTCTCAGTCTCCTCTCAAGCCTGATGGAATCCTGCATAACTGCCCATGTGCTGTGTGCTATGCTCATTGTTTGTCTCACTTCTTCTCTTCCTCAGTTCTCTTTTCCAGTACCAGTAATTCAGAGACTTTTTTCTGGTACTGGCAGTTCGGAATTTCGCAACATTCATGATTTTAGGGCTCAGCCTCCATCAGCTTTTGCTCCTGGAGGGCCTTGGTCAAACTGGAGTGTTGAGGCTTGAGGAAAATTTCAAAGCCAGAACTGGAGCCTACATAGTACTAAAGACAGGGTAAGAAGACCAGGTCACATAGGGGTGGGTTTTGATACCAATCTCTGTGCTGTTCTTAGGTCTGGCAGTACAGTCTCACTGCTAGTCATGAAAGTGATGCGGGAGGGGTTCTAAGTGAGCTTGGCAACAGTGAACATCCATTTTGGGGAATTCTTTGTTTGGTTTTGGTTAAGCTCCTTTGGAATTCTGAGTGGACCATGGAGAAAGCAGCAGTTTTATCTTTGGCATACAATTTCTGTTTTGGAGAGTTTTTCAGAGTCATGGAGATAAAAGAAAATGTTTAGTCTATCATCTTGCTGTTTATATGACCCAGAGGTCCATTGAGTGCTATGCAAATGCTCATTCCTTCCCCATTTCCTCCCCCACTTTAAGTCTTCTCTGGCATATACATACCTTATCTCTCCAACAAATCCTTCATGTTTGTAATCTCCATCCTCACATCCATCTTCACTAACTTCCTTCAGGGTAAGCTCTATTTCTACTGAATGTGGGAGGCTTTCATTACCAGTATCCTTGCTAGTATTGTTCCTTTCTAATTGTGTTTTTGTTGTTGTTCAGTTGTTTCAGTCATGTCTGACTCTTTATGACCCCATTTATGGTGTTCTTGACAAACTGGAGTGTTTTGCCATTTCCTTCTCCAGTTCATTTTACAGACAAGGAAACTGAGGCAAACAGGATTAAGTGACTGGTCCCGGATTACAAAACTAATGTCTGAGGTCAGATTTGAACATAATTATTCCTGACTCTGCGTCTGACTTTATATCCACTGTGGCAACTAGTTGCCCTACAGTAAGTTAGATTAGAATTAAGAAATCCAATTGTTCATCAGCCTTTTGGAAGAGTGGCTGATGCCAAGCCCCTAAAATAAAATTAATTGGTTGTGGGAGTGGGAAAAGAAAGCCTCCTTTATACCACACAAGTTGCTTAATCTTGTGTTATTCTAATTGTGGCTCCACAATATCTGAATTTTTCTCTCTGGAAGCTTGCAATATTTTCTCCTTAAAGTTGGAGTTGTAAAATTTGGCTACAATATTTCTGAGAATTTTTATTTGTGGATCTTTTTAAATAGTTGAGCAGTGGATTTTTTCAATTTCTGTTTTACTTTCTGGATACAAGATATTGGGGGAAGTTTTTCTTTGTAGTTTATTGAAATACTATGTCTAGGTTCTTTTCTTGATCATCATTTTCAGGTAGTCCAATAATTCTTCAATTAACTCTCCTGGATCTATTTTAAAGTTCAGTTTTTTTTTTCCTAGTGAGATATTTCACATTTTCTTTTAATTGTTTTTATTTATTCATTTCTGACTTTCTTTTATTGTTTCTTAATGTTTCATGAATCATTAGCTTCCAATTGTCCAAGTCTAATTTTTAAGGAATTATTTTCTTCAGTAAATTTTGTATCTCTTTTTACATTTGGACTTATGCTTTTAAAGGTATTTTTCAGTGAATTTTGCCTTTTTGTTAAAGTTGGCGCTATGCTCACTTGGGGCTGCAGAGGCATTGTCCCAAACTTTAAGCATTTTCATGCTAGTTTTCAAGAACTGTTTTGATAGTCTACAAGTTTTTGGTTCTTTCAAGGTTTTGTGAGTCAGAAAGAGGTATGATCAGTGCTCTCCTGAGCTCTGCTCTTTACTAAGGAAAGATCACTACTTTCCTGCAGCCATAAATATAAGGAATTTGGTATTCTGCCCTCCAGCTCTCCAGAGGGAACAGGAGGCTAAGGGAGGTGGTTTCAATCAAGGCTTGAGTTAGCAGAATGATGGTGAGTTGAGAAGTAATGAACATATCCTGGTAGGGGTATCTTTTTTTCTGTGGAGTTGTAAAGCCAAGCATGAGCATCTTAAAGGCTGCTGTTCACAGTTTTCAAGGTTCTGATTACATAGCATAGTGAACATTCTATTTATTCAGTAACAAATCAGAAGAAAACATTCACAGAAAATAAAGGTACAGCATCCACAATGTTACAACTTACCACAGTAAATCAAAATGCAGCATTTACTGTGCCACAATAATTCAATAACTTATCACTAAAATGGCCACATTGTTTTCACCAAAGTGGTCACATAGTTTTTAACTAAGTACAATCATTTAGTCTGTCAATCCCTTAGTAACTCAATCATTCAATCATAAAGTACAAAAGGTCAAAGTCTTCTACCCATGGGGCACACTAAGTTACAAATAAGTCCCTATTCAGTTATCAGTCACTATTCAATCATCAGTCACTACTTGGTCATCATTCACTACTCAGTGCCCTCTTAAGGGGCAGTGGAAAATACACAGGCCATCCACCCCTCAGTCACAAGTAAAACACAGTTTCATCACTACTCAGTACCCACGGAGATGTCTTTTCATCTTGATTTGGGGCAGGCTTTCAGCTTCCTTGGCTCCTCTTTCATGTTCCCAGCTTCCACCTGAATCTAACCAACTGCCATCTGACTTCAAAATCATACAGCTCCTGGCTCCTTGACCAGCTCTCTGTGTAGTTCCTGCTACACATTGGAGCTCACAGGGACCAGTCTACCTCAAGTTCTTCACAGCTTCTGTTCCTGGGAAGAGAAAACTTAACAGAGCCACAGACAAAGTACTGACACCATAGTCATGCTTCCTCTGGCAGCTCCAGCTTGCCCTCAGAAATCCTCAGAAGCTCCAGCTTGCTCTTAAAAATCCTCAGCAGCTCCTCAGCAGCTCCAGCTTGCCCTCAGAAATCCTCAGCAGCTCCTCAGCAGCTCCAGCTTGCCCTCAGAAATCCTCAGCAGCTCCTCAGCAGCTCCAGCTGGCCCTTGAAAGTCTTCAACAGCTCCATTCTCAAAAGCAAAATGACTTTCTCCTATTCTCAAAATCAAGAAGTTCTCTCTCTGGCAAAAGCTCCAGCCTCCAGGTGCTTGACCCAAGAAAGTTCTGACTGTTCAGCTTGTGCTCTTCCTTAAGTACAGTATAGCTCCTCCCTGTTCATCCCCTCCCTGTTATGTCAGCAACAGAGGGTCATACCTTCTGTTTCTTTAACGGAGGCTTAATTTGAAACTAGGTGATAAGTACCTCTTAGCTTAGCGATATACAGGGGTCTTCAATTGTCATTACCATTACAGCAGTTTAAACCAGGTATAGCAAAAGAGTAGAACTCTTTAGTTCTGTATAATGTACTTATCATGAGTATATCTAGGAACCATAGGACTAGTGGTAGAGAACCATGAGCCATTCAGAAATATATATATATATATATATATATATATTTTTTTAAATGGACCTTCCCTGAGAAGAAAAATAAGCTGATGAGGTGGGGGAATAATAAGCAAAGGATCCATAAAGTATGCTCTTTTAATAGTAACTCCCAGAAGGTATTTGTTTCCTTTGAAATATATGGGAGTACCTTTTCTTTTTTTTTTTTGGAGGGGTGGACACAATGTAATTGGAGTTAAGTGACTTGCTCAAGGTCACACATCTAGCTAAGTGTCAAGTGTCTGAGGCCAGATTTGAACTCAGGTACAGTGAATAGAGCACAGGCCCTGGAGACAGGAGGACCTGAACTCAGGTCCTCCTAACCCCCAGGGCAGTGCTCCCTTCACTGTGTCATGTAGCTCCCCTGGGAAGTATCTTTTCAAAGTCACTTTCTTAAATATCTCAAGAATAAGCCTTTATTTCATTTGTATATGTTTGGCCCTTTTCTTTGTATTTATGGCTCAAAGCATCAAATCAAATCAGCCATTTTCAGAGTAAATGGAAAAGTGGGAATATTTGGGCATTTGAATCTGTTTCCCAGAGAAATTGGCAGTTTGTGAGAAATAAACACATGATTGTACTTTGTGGTATATGCTGTTAAATATTCAGTCTGATTACGGAGGTGTTGAATAGTCAGAAAAGAGATGCAGTGTCAAAAGAAGTGAAGATAAACCTCTGAGAGAACAGCCAATTCAAAAGAATTTATTACTTTTTAAGACATTTTTTGCACTTAATAGCATTTTATTTTCCCCAGAGAAGATAATTTTCAACATTCATTTTTGTAAGATTTTTGATTTGCAAAATTTTTCTCCCTTATTCCCTTCCCTTCCCCTCCCCAAGATGACATGCAATCTGATATAGGTTGCACATGTACAATCATATTAAACATATTTCCACATTAGTCATGATGTGAAATAATCAGAAATAAAAAGGAAAACCAGAATAAAGAAAAAAATTTAAATGATATGCTTTGCTCTGCATTCAGACTCCATACCCCCCACATGTGGATAATAATTTCTATCATGAGTCTTTTAGGCTTGTCTTAGATCATTGTATTGAGTGTACAGTCTTGCCATTATTGTGTACAATGTTCTCCTGGTTCTACTAACTTCACTTAGCATAAGTTAATGAAAGTCTTTTGTGACTTTTCTGAAATCTTCCTGCTCATCATTTCTTATAGAACAATAGTAGTCCATTACATTCATATACCACAACTTGTTCAGCCATTCCCCTCAGATGGACATCCCCTCAGCTTTCAATTTTTTGCCAAAGAGGTTATATATTTGTTTGGAGTTCTGAAACGTAGATTAATGTGAAACAAATAATGAATATCTGCTCTGGACTTCTCAAAACAATTCCTTCCTTTCTGTTACAATGGATCTATGACTTCACTGATTTGAGAAAACATGCAGTTTTTGACTCATATCTTTTCATCCTATGTGAATAAGGTCCTTATCATTTTATAAATACCCCATTGGTGGTTACCAAACATGGCAGGGCCTTTCTGTTAGGTCTCACAGAATTACCTAGAAATCAATAAAAAATGCAAGTTATCCATTCATTATGCCTAATCACTAGTTCATCTACTTCTCTGGTTACTTCTAATGGCACCCATTATCTTCAGAGATTATTTAGTGCTATGCCTACTCATGCCTACTATTTTGTTTTCTTTTAATAGCTTTTAAATGAAACTCTACTTTAATATTTCAGAACCTATGACATTATATGACTTGAAAAAATATAGCATCACTGAAATATTATTCTTTTTTTAATGGAACTTTTAAAAAGTTCATTAAAACCAATGCATAGTTCCTCAAAAGCAATCTATCTTGTTCTCTCCCTGTTCGATTATGGGTGCAGTTTTTTTTTTCAAATTCAGTAAGCATTTGTTAAGCTTTTATTATATACCAGGTACTGTGCTAAACTCTGGGAGTACAAATAAGAAACAATGATATCTTTTGCATTTGAAAAGATTATAATCTAATGAGGGAAGACAAAACACACAAGGAAACTAGAGAGCAGTGGGAGAGGGAAAGACGGACATCAGGGTATCTTGTTTTGAAAAATTCAGATCAAACAGAGTTGCTGATGGAAAGTCAAGTGAGTTGCCAAGTCCATTTATGTGCTTGAATGTTCTACATCTATGGATTAGCAATCCAAATTCCTATCATAACAGGGAAAATATGAATTATGAGTTAGTGAATAAAACATTGAATTAATATGGACAAAGCATTGTATCAAGTTTTAGGGATATAAATAGAAAAATAAGGAATTCACAATTAAGGGAGAAAATAAATATTAAAAATTTATCTGTAAAAGTGAAAAGAATTTTCTTTTGGGGGAATTTTTGTTTTTTTAGGTAATTGGGGTTAAGTGACACCCAGGGTCACACAGCTAATAAGTTTCTGAGGTCAGATTAGAATGCAGGTTCTCCTCACTCCAGGCCTGGTGTTCTATTCAATGCACCACCTAGCTGCCCCTTGGGGAATCTTTATACTACATGGTTGTTTAAACTTGTTTAATCTTTAAACTACATGCAAGAGCTCTCACAAACGTCAATTTTCACTAGAGTTACTTCCCAGGATTATGACTTCAGACAATAGGCCTGAAGCATTGTTCTAAAGACTTTTTAGATCAGGGTTTTGGTCTGTCTCTATCTAAGCTAGTAGTCAAGCTAGATATAGTAGATTGACTTACTTGGCATACTTGCTGCCATTCTTCTCTCCCTTTCTTGAAAGAGACAGAGACAGAGAGATAAAGGGACAAAAGAGAAAGAGAGGAAGAAACAGAGAGAGATAGAAACTCAAAGAGTCAATAAGAGAAAGACTGACAAAATGACAGACAGAAACAGAGGGGGGGAAAGACAAATAGAAAAATAGAGAGAAAGAATAGCAAAAGAAGAAAATACTCAGGAGATGTCTTTATGTACACACATAGTATAATCAGAAAATGGGAAAGATATGCAATGGGTCAGACAATAAGGAGGTCCAGGATCCCACAGTATCATGAAAACCCAGAATGGTTAGTGTACCCAAAAGGAGAAGGTGGTCAGCAGTATGAAATAAAACAGAGATATCATGAAAGCCAGAAAAAAAATCTTATGTCAAGCCACTAAAATTATTAATTCTTTTTGGTATTTTAGAAGCTTTTTACTAATTCCAAACAAAATTATCACCCCAAGTACCCATTTGTGAAAAGAAAGATTTTGTCTTCTGAGTCTTATTCTAATGGATAAGTCATTTAAAAGATCATCATGACAAAGACTACTTGATCTAGATGGACATATTTATACAATCATGTGAAGCAAAATGGAAATATGATTGGAGATGAGTTCTGATTGAAAGAAACCATAAAAAATGCAGAGTTCTGCTAAATGTCATGAAGATGTTGATTGGGAAGAAGAAACATAAATGTCAAACTTAGATGAAAATGTCGATCTGGGATGAAAAGTGCCCCCTTTTCCACATTATTTGCATGGCATGTTTATAGCTAATGGAGATTTGCTGAAGGAAAAAAAAAATCAAAGGAGAAGCTCTTGAGAGCAACGTATTTAGTATAAAACATATTCACTGAATAAAATTTGCATTTGGGGTCAAGATTTGCTTTTTAAAGTATATAGTTTACCACTCTGCTCTTACAAGCTTCCCTGATCAGTTTTGTTGAAAAGCGTTTGCATTTGTAAACAGAAGAGTTGAAGCTTTCTTCATTTTCTCAATAGGATATTACTTTAAAAACAACATGAAGTGGGAATAGTTAGTAAAACCAGTGAGAAAAGAAAAGAAAAAAAAAACTCCATTCTGCTAACTAGAAATCACACAAAAAAATAAAGAGTGAGAGAATGTTTTCCTCTTCGTTGCGTTATACAAAGGATAAATGAGTAGAAGGAACTTTAGCTATTCTCTGCTTCAACAACATATTTGTTTTAATATTACTGTTATTCACAACTGAGGAAAGTGAGGATCAAAAAGGTGGAATATTTTTTCTCAATATTGCACAGGTAGCTGAGCTAGGATTCCAGTGTAGACTTCTTGATTCCAATCCCAGGAAATCTTCCCAAGACTCCATTATTTGACTCATGTAAGTAATTCATATAGTAATGAATCTAACACATTTGTATCTTAGCATGTATTTTTGTGAGGGGACTATATATCCTATCACCTACTGACTGCCTTTCTGAAGATGAACTCTTTGAGACTTCACTCTATCGGCCTCAGAGGAAAAATGAGGTCTGCCAATGGTCCTGTGGACCAAGTATTTGGACACTGATACAACCTTTCAGATATTATATTCAATGAATACATTGGGGCACTGGTAAATTTTTAACAATTGTCTGAAAAAATGTATGCATGGCATACTTTTAAATTTAATATTCATCATCATTTTTCCATCACTTTCTTAACCATAGAAAAACAACAAAACAATCAATTGAACCCTGAGAGTTCATATTTGCTGATGTCCCAGGAAAAACATCCCTGCTGTAAATTCAACAATCAAATCTAAAACCAATAAGTGAACTCTAGCACACTTTCTTCTGTGAAATTATTTTGCATACATTTCTGTGCTTACTTGTTTTTGGACATGCCATTTTCATCTTCCCACCCTGGTACAATAACAACTCATTGAGGGCAGAAACTATCACATTTTTTTTTTCTTGTATCTATACCATTCAATCCAGCAATTCCTGGTAAATAGTGTATAATCAATATGAGCTGGATTTAATCATTCCTCTGGCATACTCATTAAGAATCAATATGTCCTCCATGACACAAGGAAAACTTTAATGGGAAAGAAATGGATCATATGTGTATATATATATATATATATTCTTTATTGATAAACATGCTTAAAGTGCTTATGTGACATGCTTAAAATGCTTATGCTTTAAATCATGACAGCACAGTTAGTTGTATAATTAAAGTTAATGATGTATAATGGTCAGTTATGAGAATTATTAGGGTTCAATCCTATACCTCAGACATTTAACAGCTCTAACCCCAAGAAATTCACTCTGCTTCTCATACTTTCAATTTCTTCATCTGTAACATGAGGGCAGGGGTTGAACCTCCAGTGCTAAATTTTATGATACTGTAACATTATAAAGAGGAAGGACTTTTTTATTATATTGATAAAACATTAATCTACTCTTTTAAATTTTAAAGTTTTTTTCATTTATTTATCCTTTCAACATAATAAAAATCCTGTGGATTCCTCCATTGTGTTCTAATTGACCAAATTGGCTTTCCTCCAAGTAATTTAGCAGAGGGACAAGCTGGTAAAATATCCTTTCATTCTGAATAAATTTAATACTACTTCTCCCTTTAGATGTCTAGAGGTGACTATTTTTAACTCCTAACAACAGTCTTTTTAAAAAAAAACTGATTTCTGAAGCTTTTTAATATTGCACTTAGCTCATTTTAAAGGTTATTTTTATATTAAGATCCCAATTTCAGGAATTAAAAAAAAACATTTCCATGGGCATTTTGGGGATTTTTTGCTGGTTCCTTATTGGTTAACTTTATATAGTTTGGGGCTATGAAAGGCAGCATTATATAATGGCTAGACAGATAACTTTGTAATAAGGAAGAACTAGGTTCAACTTCTCTCATATGAACTATATAACCTCATGGAAGGCACTTAGCCCTCAGTCACCTGGAAGCTCACTAAGACTGTAAATTATAGAACAACTGATGTATTTAGTAGAGAGATTGTTCATACCATGAGACACTTAAGTAAATGAATCATTTCCTTGTGCCTCAACTTCCCCCAACAAAATGTTCCTTTAAAGGATAATATATTTAAAGACTACTTTTCAAAAATGGGAATTAAGTATCATTCTGTTCAGATCAACACCAGATGTCAGAATGGCAGTGTGCATGACCAAAATTGTATGAAAAAGGAAGTGTGTGTGTGTGTGTGTGTGTGTGTGTGTGTGTGTGTAGAGGGAGAGAGTTTATATTGTGTTATATATTGTTTACATCTATGTTTAAAAACACATACATACACATATATTTGTGTTATATGCATATGTATATGTGTATTTTTGTTGGAAATGTGGAAGTCTTTCTCGAGACTTTGGAAGTACAAAGGAAATAATGCATTAACCCTTCTTCCAATACCTTTTGTGAGATAACAAGGGGAGAGGTAGGCATAAAAGCTTAATGTAAAAATAGTTTTAGAAGTCTCTGCACATGATTGATAGTCAAATGATATGAATATATGTACTTGGGAAAGATGTATTTATATATTGCATATATAAATATATATTAAATTTATTACACACATATATACACTTACGTGTGTGTGTGTGTGTGTGTGTGTGTGTGTATTCTGAGTTAGAACCATGAAGAAACTAGAATTTCATAGTGGATAAAATCTTGAAGTACATGTTTTCAAAAGAAGAAACTTCAAAGTCTCCTGAGATGCAGTGAAATACATTAAAGAATGTGGCTCATGTTGATCTGTACCAATTGTTTACTCTTATGAAAGGTTAGAAAATATAGATATTATTGGCATATGCTGAATAAGCTGCAATTTTCTCTAGAATTGGAAAATATATACTTTTTTGGCGATTTTCCCCATTATATTAACATTCAATTTCCTGTATTATTAGGTCTTTCTTCTATTTTCCTCATTTTGTTCTTTAAAAAATGTCTTAGACCAACATTGTGTGCTCTCTCTGCCCTGTTATTGTAGGGCATTAGTTCAGAGCAGATTGGAAGAAAAAAAACCTTCCATTGAGTCATTGATATCTATTCTAACATGCTAATTTTCTTCAGAAATTCAGAATTATTGAATTTCAGAGCTCAAGGGGAGAATAAGGTCATCTAATCCAAACTGTATCTGAAAACGTTTCCCTTCTATGACGTATTGGATGATCATTTGAACTTGATTGAAGACTTCCAGTAAGTGGGAAAGCTCTACCTCCCATTTCACTTTGGGAGAGCTCATTTTGCCATCAAACTCCAATTACCATTTGACATTCTGTATGTTGTTTCTCAGCCACCTGCAGCTAAATAGAGTATGCCCCATGCCTCATTAATGTGATAGACCTTAAAACATTTATACATAGCCAACCTCACCAGTCTTCTTCTCCAGGATAAATACACCTAGTTCTTTCAATCAATCCTCATATGCCATGACCTAGAGGACCTATCCCACTGTTCCTGTTCTCTACTGCATGCTCTTCAGCTTACAAATATCTGCCCCAAAATGAACTGTCCCAGAATTGGTTATAATACTCCATATGCAAGGCACAGCAGAGTAGAGCCCTCACTTCTGTATTCAGAAAATATATTGAAGAAACAATATTGAAATTAAAATTGAATAGTCATGTTTAATTATATTGACTGGGAATTCTGATAGTTTTAAAAATATCTGGACTTGAAATCGGGAAGACTTAAATACAAATTCTGTTTTGTAGACATGGAAAGTCACTTAAATTGTTAAACTTCTCCTTTGTAAAGGGAATCCATTGAACATCTGTAATGGGAATGCAAATTTGGAAGATCTTCCCTGCCCCTAGGCTAAAGTGCACTAGCCTTTAGTGGAGCTGGGGTGGGAGGCTTGTTTTTCAGTAGATACTTCTTGATTGGCCAGTGGGTCCAAAAGGTTGTTACATTCTCCGAGCCAGGAGAAGGCTATATAAGCCCTAATGTGAGGCTTTGTTTTGGGACTCACTTTGAGAAGTGTTCTGTGATGTGATCTGTATTCTGGGAAGCCGTTGTCCAGGGCCCCCCCCGGCTTTGAAAAACCCAGATGTTGATTTGGTATGGATGTAATGGTTGGACAGTTTGGAAATCTGTCTACTTGATCTGTCTCTGACTTGATAATTCTGTCTGTGTACTTTGAAGTTTGGGGTGCCGACCTTTTTCCCTGAACAAGGTAAACGATATATGTCTGACTGATTAAAGTAAGCTTGTTAATCCATTTTGAGTTGCTTTCCTTTAACAAAGCAGATCCAAGAACCTGTGGTGGCGGCAAACCCTGAGGACCCTTGGGGTGCTTGCCGCCACAACATCTAAAGTATAATTTTACATTGAAGATCATAAAAGATTGGAATTGGTCAGTATTTGTAATTGGTCCATAGATCAGCAACTCTTCTTGGTTTATGAGTATATTTTTTTAATTATGTATCTTTTCTTTTTTTTTTTTATTAATTTGTTTGTTTCCTTTTAGTTTACAGGATTCAATTGCACAATCCCTTGAGTTTCACATTTTGACCCCTCCCTCCCCGCTCCCCCATGGCGGCTTATAGTCAAGT
Organism: Petaurus breviceps papuanus; assembly: GCF_028583685.1. NCBI lineage: Eukaryota > Metazoa > Chordata > Mammalia > Diprotodontia > Petauridae > Petaurus > Petaurus breviceps. The sequence goes on from NW_027186352.1 coordinate 18,605,476, forward strand.
ATAGGATCTGTAGATACTTTCACATTCTACATTCATCAGGTTCAAACATGAAATATCCATATTCTCTTTCTATCCCAAATTGGGGGAGGGGGGGCTTGTTCACATATACATAGTCAAACAAAACAAATTTCTTCATCGGTCATGTCAATGTCTAAAAATAATTCTTGTTGTTTTTGTGTTTCTTTTAATTCTCTTATCAAGAGGAGGGTAGTATATTTCATTATTAGTCCTCTGGAATTATGGTTGATCTGATCAAAGAACCTAATTATTTCAATATTACAATATGTTTGTCATGGCATAAATCGCTCACCTGGTTCTCTTTACTCTGTATCAGTTCACACAAATCTTTGTAGATTTTTCTGAAATTATTCTCTTCCTCACTTCTTATACAAAACACTATTTCATCATATGTATGTATATATATATATATACAATATATGTATGCCATAAGTTGTTCATCCATTTTCCAATAGAATACCCCCTCAAATTTAATGCTTTGCTACCTCACAAAGAAAAAAACAAAAATAAATATTTTGTCCATTCTATTTCTTCAAATTATTCCTTCCTTTAATCTAACTTCCTTCTATTTCATTTATCTTTCCATCCTATTTCCTTGTTCAGTAAACTTTACCTATTTCTGTGTATGTTCCTCCTTACTTTGATTAGTTCAGAGGAGAATGAAGTTCGAACATCAGACCATCCTCAAATCCCTTCCCTTTATTTGTATAGATGTCTATTTGTACATGATGAGTGAAATTATTTCTTTCATCTTCCTTTCCCTTCCCCCACTCAGTTGGTTCCTCATTTTATCTCTTTCATTTTTTTTTCTTTTAAGATAATCAAAACATAATAAACCCACTCCAAGGCCTTGTTTAATTAGACTCAGGATCAGAGCCCTTATGATAATTTGTACTCTCCCTATTGCCAATATTGGAGTGTGTTGATAATTGTGTTATTCTGGGATCTCAGGAACAACTCACATTAGGAACCTGTATGCTTTCCATGCTCTCAAAGTCGACTAATTCAGGACAAATTGTAGTTGCTACTGTCCTGATCTGAGTTCTGCAAGTTCTTTTTTTTTTTTTAACAGATGATTCACTTTATTGTGAATCAGCCCTCCACTCTACCACCATCATTGCCACAGCATGTTTCCACAAAGAGAAGAGGTACCATACTTGCCCCACAACAATGGCTTTAAATTTCTATGGTAGGAAGAAGCTATGAAGACACGAATAAGGTGCTACTGAAAAAGCTGGGGCTGACTTAGTTGTGCCTCCTCTCTATTGTGACAAAGGCTCAATTTCTTTTTTTGGGGGGTGGGGGGGATGGAGGGAGAAGGAATAGGCTTTCCCATCAAACTGGCTGGATACACAATTCCCAAAGTAGGGTGGGACTCCATAACCAAATAATATCCCAAGATCAGACTGGCCAAAACATTCATTATCCCAGTAGGAGTCTTTTTCTTGAAGGGGAGGGGAAGTACAGAAGGTGGAGGCATCCATCCCTCCTCATTTTGAAGAAGCTCCATCCAGGGTGGAGAAACCCACTTGGGGTTTAGGGACTGTTGGTCCCCGAAGCTTTCACTCTAGCAGCTTTGGCCTTGTCTTCCAAATCATCTAGAAACCTCTCCTGCGCCACTGAGTAGAATGTATAGCCATAAATGGCCAACACCAAGGCCCCGATGCTCAGGCCAGTCAGGATGTTCCGGCCCTGCCGCTGTGGAATCGTTTTCTGCCACTGGGAGAGCTCCACCTGCCACATAAAGTGTAGCTGGGCCGGACTCAGTTTCTCTCACGCTGGATCAATGCGCTGTGCTACCGGGGCCTTCCCGGCCCTGGCTCTACTCAAAAGGGGGGTCAAAGCCACGGCGCACGCCAGGAAGGATGCTCTGCAAGTTCTTAATATGAGTTTGTATCTGAGCAACAATGGACTGCTATTGTCCTTAGTTACTATCAGCCATATGAGAAACTTCAGATGTATGAATGTAGAGGCTACCCTTTGACCTGGAATTCCTATCCTTTCTCAGTAGGGCTCAGACTGTGCTAGAAGCTGGTTCTGCTGCTTCAATCTGAAACTCATGGGAATATTTTTGCTTCTGAATTTTGTTCTCTCGGTACATTGTTGCTTGGCCCCTCAATACCACCAAACACTGTGACTAGGTATATAGGCAGTCTCTTACATCTGACCTGGATCTATGACCCAGAATTGGAAGATGGCACCATTTCTATCGCTGCCCCATTATGACCTTGGACTTTCCTTTGCAAAGCCTTTCCCTCGCTACTGGCATGCTCCCCACAGCATACCCACAGTCTTCTCCAGTTTCTGCAGACCTCTCTGTCTCCATATGTAAACTTGGATGGGAAATGTGACTCTCTTTTTCTGGAATTTCCTTATCAGAATTCAGTCTTCTGCATTTTCTAGATGTATTTATGATTCATTAGTTTTTGAAGGTTGGTAGAACCCAAATATACCCCACTCTTAGGCCAAACTGGTGGAGTCTCTTTGAAACTTGTTGGAATGATCCTCTGATGATAACCAGACTGACCTTCCCCAGACCCATACTTGAAAACTTTATGTGCTCTGTCAGAGCTTATGATGCACTGGTAGAAACACAAGGAAGTCAGGATCACCTCCGCACAACAAGGAGGCATTAAACTCGAGGTCTTTGTTACTGTATCACATAACAAAATGAATATGTTGCAGATAAGTCAGTGCCAGATACGGAGGAAAATCTGCTGAATCCTGTTATAAAAATAGGTTAGAATTTCTGGGCCAACCTAGGAAAGTAGGGTAGAGACAATAGAAGAAAAATCTTGCCAAAGTCAAGGAGGTGATGATGGAAGCAGCCAGGAAATTCTTAGGGAATGTGGATATGTAACATTATTTTAGAGTTTGAATTTATATTATGGTCTTGCGGGACTAGGTCAAAATTGGAGGTTATGGTTAAATGAAAATATCTGATATTCCTAGGTAATCTTCTCCTGGAAATTCTACACACACACACACACACACACACACACACACACACACACACACACACGTCTGTACATCTGTATAAACTGTGTGTATTTGTATAGGTGTATATATGCATTTGTATGTATATGTGTGCATAGATTATATATCTAGTGCATGTATATACACACAATATATGTACATATACGTACACATATACATGTAAACATCTCAGTGGCAGAGTAGATAGAGTGCCAGGCCTGGAGTCAGGAAAACCTCAGTTCAAATCCAACCTCAGACACTTACTAGCTATGTGACCCTTGGCAAGTCATTGAACCTTGTTTGCCTCAGCTCCATCACCTGTTCCATAAACTAGAGAAGGAAATGGCAAACTGTTCCAGTATTTTTGCCAAGAAAACCCCAAATAGGTTCACAAAAAGTTGAAAATAAATGAAACATCTCAATAAATACAATAAGTTTGTATGCTCATATACATATATGTATGTGTATACACACACATATATACATATATGTAGCTCGTGTGTATGCTTTTGTCTACCTGCACATAGGGTCTCCCAGAATGTATGTCCCATGAGTGTGCAGTTATTCTCCTTTGCATTTTGTATCCCCAGTGTACAGCACAGAATTTTACACAGAAAAGAAGCACTTAAGAATTACTTGTTGAATTTTATGGATTTAAATCAACTTTGATAACATTAGCCTTGTTCATGAATTCCCACGTTACTCAGTAATGATTCTCCCATTGAATAATACTGAAGAAGCTTGGAGAATTATCTGGATAAAACACATGTATGCATATGTATATATGTTCATATATGCTACTTGACCTTCATTTTGAAGAGGATCAATGAAATCATGGGGTGATATCTTGACTTGTACATGAATTGGATTTAAGTAAGGCAGAATTACACAAAGTCCACAGTCTCACTTTCTTTTCCAGAGTTATCTAAGTCCAGTGGCAAGATAAAAGTAAGGATGACTGGTGGTGACCTCGCATTCAGTGGATGACCTTGGTGTCTTTATAGCTGACCAAGTTCTAAGCACTCCACAATGCCTGCTTCAGCCACCTCCATAGCCACTGGAACAAATTGTTCTCATAGACCCATTCTGCTGGAAGAAGACTTCACATGCTTGAATAGACATCCCCCGACCTAGCAATGGCTTTGAAGCCTGTTGGCTACCCTCAATCTGGTTTAACTTGTCTGTCAAGATGGTTTTACCAGGACTTGGCCAATCTGCATGCTACAGCTTCTTGGAGCCACAAGTAAAAAGTGGGTGATAGGCGTACACCAAAGGTTGATAAGCAGCACTAAGAAGGGCTGAGCAACACCCCCACATACACAACAGTTGTGCTACTTATTCCTGAATATCCTATACACAAAAAGCAGTTATAATGTCTAAATGCATGAGCATAGCTCTGTTCCCATAAAAAATTATTTATGAACATGGAACGTTAATATAATTTTTATGTGACAGAAAATAATATTCTTCTTTTGATTTTTTTTCAGTACTTTAAAAACGTCAAAATCATTCTTAGGTTTTAGGCTTTTCATTTGCATTTATTTCATACATTTGCATATGTGCATGTCTACACATAAAATGTATAATGCACATAGGCATGTGTATACATGCAAACACATTTATTCCATAGTACTTAATTCCTGGGACAATAGAGAAGCTAAGTTTTCCACTGAATCAGTGACAGGTAAAGGATCCCCTCTTCCTCCATTCTTGTAGCTATGATGACACTGTAAGGGCTCAATTTAGATCTTGGTTTTTCCGGGATCTCAAAATTCATCACAACTTCCATATGGAAAACTTCTGTTAGTTAAGAGCACAAATTTTGAACTTTATTGAGTCAAAACAGCGAAGTCAGATTTTTTTTCTCAATCCTAAGGGTTAAGAAAAAGGGAAAAAATGCAATTGACATATGATTTCTTCCCTTTTATTCCCCCCTTGTGTTCTTCAACTACTAACCAGCTAGTTTTGTGAGGCTACATTTAAATAAATGAAAGCAATAATTTCAGTCATCTTCACTCTCATATTGATCATTTCCATTCAGCTTGCTTTGCTCAGCCTCCAGTAAAAAGACCACTAATGACATGGTGCAGCAATCAGTGAGATGGCATAGTATCTGTTTCCAACTATCCTCCTCTTGTCCAATAACCTTAGGCTACAGTGATTGTCCAAAGTGATAGTAACCCATGCCGCAATGACAAATGCTTCAGGTTTTGTTTTTTTGGAAGGGAGGGAGAAGAGGTAGGGTAAGATACCTCCTCATAAATCAGAGCCCTCCTAAAGAGGGATGGATTCAGCTTAGTGAACCTGCTCCCTACTATGCCAACACAAGCATCTAGACAGCCTGTATTTCTGTCATTGGTGGCCAATTGCTCTGATCTTGGCAGTGGACCAATCCTAACTCCCCACAGTCAGGGTGCTACTGGAAACATTGATCTTTTCCAGGTTCATTTCAGAATACAGGGCACAAAAGTATCTTGGAAGGAGGGAGACATAGCAAGGCATAGTAACAACAATTCACTCTGAGAAACTGAAATTGAATTAATGACCACAAAAAAGCCAGAGTGGAGACAAGGAAATGCTAGGCTAGATGGGAAAAGATATATGAATCAATGCATAATGAAAAGAGTGAGGCTACCAAGGAAATGTATGCAATGCCAGAAATAATGTCAATGCAAAGATCATGACAATGAAGGAGAATGCTGTCACTGTAGTAACTAGTCTTGACCTCTGCAAAGAAAAAAAAGGAAAAGGTCTACTCCACTTTCTCATTTCATAAGAGAAGTGTCAATTAAGAGTGTAGAAAGTGACTTAAGCTTTGTGAGTCTCTTCTTTGTCGTTTGCATGTTTTTCATTAGTTTTGGACACTTATTTTGTTCTGTTTTATTGTTTGTTTTCCTAATTGTTTTCATAGAAGGTTCATTGATTGATGGTGGGAAGAAACTATATTCAGAAATGTCAATTTTATGAAACTTAGATATCAATATTTTTAAGAATCAACATAATAAATGATAATAAATATATAAAAATAAATAAAATGTGTTTTGTTTCTATAGACATGCCAATATATAGGTGTGCATAACATAAAAGATGAAATTGTAACATTCCTGCCAATTAACAGGAAAACCAAGTTCATTACCTCCACATAGGAATGAGCTGAGCAAAGACCACTAAAGTTCCACATCAGAAAGTCTAATTAACGCTTCTGGAAGTACTTTGTGGGTTCATTTGGTATCTAAAAGTATGTCACCTCGCATAGGATCAAATACTTAGATATTTTATATCTGAAGTAAGGGAGTGCAAGGGAGCCTAAGACAGTTGATAAAAGTTAAAAGGTAATAAATGGCAAAGGTGAGATATGAATTCATGTCATTTGGATTCCAAAGACCATGCTTTTTGTTTGTTTTATTATTCCAGGCACCACATTGCTTAATCCTATACACACATAGAAACCTTTGCATATTCTACACCCTGGTAGACATATGTGTGTACATGTACACATATATGTACACACATATATATGTATACATGTACATATATGTGTGTATATGTATGTATACACATATAACATGATGAAAAGGAAATAAGTGTTAACATCTAAGGGGTTCTTGGAATAAGTGGCAACCAAATCAACTTTGCAGCGAGCATTTGATTATAGGAAGAAGAGATGAAGAGAGTGTGTTTTAGACATAGGTGAGGTTTCCTTTTTGAATGATATTTCTTCCATGGAAATACACAAAGCAAGGTGTCAGGACTTTCTTTTAAAATCCTAACCTCCTTGCACCCAAATACAATGTTCTTTTCCTAAATTCAAAATTTCCTTAATTCAAACAAATGTTGTCAGTAATGAGGATTTTTCCACATAATATTAAAAGAAAAGCTTTTCCTGACTTTATTTTGATCTGTGCATATTAAAACTTGATGCTCTTATGGAGTAACCAGAGCTGCAAAATAGAAAAGGGAAGCACAGTTGAACCACACAGCCTCTCTGTTCCTGGAGTCATTCATGTCAGGCTGAAATCCATAGATTAAGGAACCATATTAACAGCCAGTTATCACTTCACAAATTCAGATCATAACACCTCAGTCCCTTGGCAGACAACCTTTGTCAGTTTCTGTGGCTCAAATATTATACAAAATCACCACTTGGTGGTTAACATTCCAATGATGACATGCACTGAAGGGAAGAGGAGGAAGAAGAAAGAGGAGAAGAGAAGGAGGAGGAGGAGGAAGAGGAGTAGATCTTTACCATTCCACTCATTTCTTATGTTATACCATTTCTCAAAAAGACATGATTTGACTTTAATGTTAGGTGGTTTTCTAAATAAAGACAAGAACAGATTAATTGAAATAGAATTGATACAAATTTATCTTCAGGATTTTTTCTTAAATTTTCCTTCACCTTAACAATAAAAATTATTTTTCAAAATAAATTTTAATATATTGTAAAGAAATGATGACAAAGGGGCGGCCAGGTAGCACAGCGAGTAAGAGCACCGGCTCCAGTGTTGGGATGACCTGGAGATCGAATCCCAGGCTCAGACACTTAGCACCCACCCAGAAACACCTGGCCGTGTAACCTTGAGCAAGTTACTTAACCCCAATTGCTTAGGGGCGGCCAGGTGGCTCAGCGAGTAAGAGCACCGGCTCCAGTGTCGGGATGACCTGGATCAAATCCGGGCTCAGATACTCAGCACCACACCCAGAAATAACTGGCCGTGTAACCTTGAGCAAGTTACTTCACCCCGATTGCTAAAAAAAAAAAAAATTATGACAAACAGATGAAAGTAGGCATCAGTCTTGTAAGACAAATATTTGAATCCCAGCTCTACTGTTAACTATTTTTGAGTGAGGATTTGTCCATGCCTGAACTTCAGTTATCTTCTCTGTTATATAAGAGTCCTTGAGTAGATATCTTAACTATGTGCCTTCCAATTCTAAATCTATGATCTAATGTCCCATGTAATCATCATTTTAAGTCAAATTGTATTATACATTGAAAATTACTCTCCCACGAGTTTTCTTTTTCCCTGCCAAAAAAAAAAAAGGTCCCAGTGTTGACTGGAAAGATGAGTGATACTTAGAACAATTTGATGTGATCCCCAATCTGCAGGGGAAGCAGTTGAAGATTACAGTCTTCACTATTTTTGAAACATATATATATATATATATATGCTTCATATTTCTTTTCAATAACTGTTTATCTGGTGCATCAAAACAATGGCATCATAATTGAAGCTAATTACAGAAGGGAAAAAAAAATCCTCAGTGAGTTGTTTTTTACATTTGCTTTTATGTCTTGACAGTTCCAACTTCACAAACCAGTTCCTTTACCAACATTCTATGAAGTAAACCTTTGCCCACTTCCTTGCATTGATTATAGTCCAATACATTGATGAAAATGGAATTTACCATCTTTAAGAACATTTTCTAATCTAGACTTTCTTTATCAAATGATCTTGATGCACCTATAGAAGGTATCTCCATGTATTATCCAGGACTGCACAAACAGTATATTCTTACTCTCAATACTGGAAGGAAATAATTTCACAGAATTTTTCTCACTGCCAGAAATATTTTTCTTAGTTTGTCTAACTTAAAAGTGTTTCTCAGTTTTTTTTAAATCAAATGTTTTATTAATTTCTTGTTTACATCATTCATTTCCACACGAGTTTGAGCTACAAATTTTCTCCCCATTTTTCCCCTACCTACCACCACAAAATAGTGATCTCACTGGATATCCCCTCCTCCAATCTGCTTTCTCCTATATCTTCTCCCATACCCACTCCAACTTTACAGTAGGGCACGGTGGATCTCTATGCCCCAGTGCCTGTATATCTTATTTCCCATTTACATGTAAAATACTATTGATAACACTGTATATGTATATGTATATGTGTATATATATATAACATTTGATTTTAAAACTGAATTCCAGATTCATTTCCTTCCTCCCTTGTCACCCACCCTTACTAGGAAGATAAACAATTCACTATAGATTGTACATGTGTAGCTATGCAAAACATTTCCATAGTAGATATATTGCAAAAGACTGATTATATTTTCCTCCATCCTATCCCACCTCCCACTTGTTCTATTCTCTACTTTGATCCTTTCCATTTTCAAAAGTAGGTGCTTCCAACTTCCCTCCCCCCAGCCTGCTGTCCCTTCCATCATCCTCCCTCTCATCCCCTTCCCCCCTATCTCCTGTAGGATAAGATGTTGTATTTAGTGTGTATTTCATTTCCTCCCTAACCAAATTCAATGAGAATAAGGTTGACCCATTCCCTTTTGACTTCCCATTCTTCCCCTCCATTGCAACCATTTTCCCTTACCTCTTCTATATGAGATAGTTTACCCCAATCTGTCTCTTCCCATCTCCTCTCATTATATTCCTCTTTCACCTCTTAATTTCACCTTTTAAGTATCATCCCTTCCCATTAAATTGGTCCTGTGCCCTCGATCTATGTATACCTGTACACATATGTACAAACATTCACATATATATTCATACACCCATATGCCCTCCTATACAGACATATTTATGTATGTGTGTGTATACACACACACACACACACACACACACACACATTTCTATTCCATTCAATTATTCTCATACTGAGAAAAGTTCCATAACTTACAATTATCATTTTTTCCATGTAGGAATGTAAATAGTTCAACTTCGATAAGTTCCTTATGATTTATTTTCCCTGTCTACCTTCTCATGCTTCTCTTGCTTCTTGTATCTGAATGTCAAATTTTATATTCAATTCTGCTTTTTTTCATTAAAAATGCTTGAAGTCCTCTATTCCACTGAATGACCATATTTTCCCCTGAAACATTATACTCAGTTTTGCTGGGTAGGTGATTCTTCATTTTAATCCCAGCTCCTTTGCCCTCTGGAAAATCATATTCCAAGCCCTTTGATCCCTCAGTGTAGAAGCTGCCAGATCCTGTGTTATTCTGATTGTGTTTCTACAATATTCAAATTGTTTCTTCCTGTCTGCTTGTAATATTTTCTCCTTGATCTGGGAATTCCAGAACCTGGTTATAATATTCCTAGGAGTTTTCTTTTGGGGATTTTTTTTTCAGGAGGTGATTGGTGGATTTATTCAACCTCTATTTTGCCCTCTGGTTCTAAAACATCAGGGCAATTTTCCTCGAGAATTTCTTGAAGAATGATTTCTAAGTTCTTTTTATAATCATGGCTTTCAGGTAGTCCAATAATTTTTAAATTACCTCTCCTGGATCTATTTTTCAGGTCAGTGTTTTTTTTTTTCAACAAGATATTTCACATTACCTTTTCTTTTTTTATTTGTTTGGATCTGTTTAATAGTATCTTGGTTTCTCAAAAAGTTACTAGTTTCCATTTGCTCCTCTCTAATTCTGAAGGAATGATGGTCTTCAGTGAGCTTTTGAAATTCTTTTTCTATCTGGCAAATTCTGCTTTTTAAGTCATTCTTCTACTCATTGCCTTTTTGAGCTTCTTTTGACATCTTAGTTAGTCTATTTTTAAGGTGTTATTTTCTTCTGTCAGGTTGTTGTCTCTCATTTCATAATTTTCTTGCATCATTCTCATTTCTCTTCCCAATTTTTTATCCACTTCTCCTATTTGCTTTTCTAAATCCTTCTTAAGGTCCTCTATGGCCTGTAACCAGCTCATATTTTTCTTGGAAGCTTTTGGTTCAGGAGTTCCAACATCACTGTCTTCCTCCTATTCCATGCTTTGGTCCTTTTTGTCCCCCAAAATAGGAGTCTAATATTGGATTACTCTGTTTGCTTTGCTTTCTTCATTTCCTCATGTTGCCACTCAATTACTTGACTTTTGGGCTTTTTGCCATGGTAGAACTCTGCTACCAGACAGGGGAGCTACATCCCAAATGCTGGAGTTTTCTCAACTGCCAAAGATATTAGTTCAGTGCCCTCTCTGAAGCCTCAACAAACTTTATCAATCTGGTCACACACCCCAGGACCTCCACCCTAGACTGCAATCCAGATCCAAGCAGGTTAAAGCAAGAGCAATTACCACTCAGACTGGTTGTTTGGTACCCCAACAGTCTGCAGCCAGGAGCTGAAGTTGCCATATGGCAGTGGCTTCATGGCCGTAGCACCTCAGTCTACATTGCATTTACCTCTCACTTTGTCCTTAGCATCTAGGGGTTGATAATTCTGGAAAGTGACACAATTGCTGGCGATCTGGAGTCCCTCCAGTTGGTGGTTGGTCAAAACCTCTGGCTGTTGGGGGGAGGGGTTGGGGAGGGCTGAGGTTGGCTCTGAGAGCACTGTGCTGACCCCTTCCTGCTGGCCTGCTGTGCTGTCCTCTGTAGGAAATTAGCTTCTCTGTGTCATTTTGTGGAATCTGTAGCTCCAAAGTTTCTTCAGTCACCTTTTACATGAATTGGAGGTGGTGGGAGCTGGAGCCCAGCTGAAGCCCTCAGTTTCTCAGTTTCTTCACCCCAATTTATCTGTATGATAGCTAAAGGAAAGAAATCCTCAATTAAGAATAAGAGGATGCTGGTTTCAATCTCTGCCACCTCAGTTAAATATGAGCAGCTTAAAGGCAGGGAGTGATTTCCTCTTCTTTTTTTATCATGAGTACATAACACAGTACTTATGATAACACGATAGGAACTAAATAAATTGATGAAATTCAACTGAACCAAATTTTCCTGATTACTTTCCTGTAAACCTTCTCCTCCCCCATTAGACGATACTACTTCTTTTAATATAATTAGATAACTACCTAATTCACTATGAAGCATTATATACAGGACTTTCATGAATAGAGATATGTACTTTTTCTCTATTCTCCCCAAAGAAGAAAGTGATGTGTGATGGATTATAGCATCTTGAGAATTATAAGACCTAGGTTCAAATGCTGTCAATCATTGTCTTTTTGACTATCATGAATAGTTTTCTTTACCTCCAGGGGTCTCCATTTCTTGATATGTAGAATGTGGGGCTGAGCTAAATGACAGTAAAAGTCTCTTCCAACCTTAAATCTACTATAGCACCTCTGTGAGGTATTCTAAATTGTATAGATTGGGTTCCCCAGAGGGAGATGTATTGTAGTAATCATAATTATTGAGGTCTAGGGGAAAATATTGAGTGTGACTTTTCTTCTAACATTGAAGGTACTAAGTCTTCATGAGTATACTTTTTCTTACCAATCAGAGAGTAGACACAAAATTTATTTTATCAATGGATAGTATGGTAAGAACAATTAGTATAAAATACTTGCCACTACTCCATTCCCCAAACAAAAAAAAAACACAATACTAATTTTCCCATAGATGTCCACAAAAGAGAAATTACAAGTTCAAAATTAGATCACAATGGTAGTGAGGCACATATGTATAAAAACATTTTCATCAAAAGAGCAATGGATAAGTCCTGGTACTGCTGGAAGTCCTTTCTTAATTTATTCCACAGGCAGTAATTTTCTTGACTCCAAAGGAAACCATTGTTTTCTCTGACTCATGCTTCTAGAACCAGCTAACTTCCTCTGCTGTCTATCTTTCCATAGGCATTTGTTCTCAATGTTCCTCTCTCATCCTAAAGTAGATGCTTGTCCTTCCATCCCATAATGAAACTTCAGAGATAATGTAGGTGCTTTATCTGAGGTCTCCCAGGGATATATCTTTATCAATTCATAAAATCACTGTTATTCCTGGTCACATACAACATGGGATAGTTATTATTCTATTACCAGATCAAACTTAAAAGAGACAGATGCCAGTTTGTCCATGTGGACCCATGGAATTTGGTGGGAGAAAGTTAATACCACTTAACCTCACTCAACTCTTCAAATGTCTGAAAACTGCTTAATTGCTATATGTTGGAAATTTTAGAGGATGTGGATGGAAATGATATTACTTTTGTAAATCATCAGCTCCTCTGACTCACCAGCCAATTAAGGTATCCTTAAACCATCACACGGTACAAATCTATTAGTCAATCATAGTTAGGGGCAACCTCTCTCCTCCCCAAACTTCCCTTTTATTTTATTTGAAAGCAGATAAATATTAATAAACCAAATAATGACCAGTATAGGCTACTTTATCCATGTTCTGCTGTGATACTTCAAGGACCCCTCATATTCAAAAGATCATTGTTCTACTTTCAAATATGCTCTCCTTTAGGTGGGTTCTGCTGTTCCATTGCCCAGGGTTTCTTGCTTAATGTTATGTACAGAACTTCCTCACTTTGTTGTCCTTAGACTTTTGGCTCAAGTGTACTTAACAGTGGTGAAAGAAAAAAAAAAGGTGTGAAAAAGTATTGAGTGTGTTCAAGTCAAAGAGTGATGGACATGACACATAAAAAACTACAATTAACTCCTCTCTCTCTAACACATAGTAGCTCTGAAATTTAAGTCAAGCCACTTCACCTTTCCTCAATTTTCTCATCTACAAAATGGGAATAATAATTAACAACAACAATAATAGCATCAACTACTTCCCTACAGTGGTTGTGAGCATAAAATAAAGTACCACTTTTGAAGTGCTTTGTGTCATCATCATTTATTATCATTATCATTAAAATTAAGAGAAAATAGTATATCTGGTAAAAATAAATCCAGAAGTAATTTTAAAAACAAATTTTAAGATACTTTGATGTGGGGCAGCTAGGTGGTGCAATTAATAGAGAAACAGCCCTGGAGTTAGTAGGACCTGAGTTCAAATTCAGCCTCAGACACTTAACACACCAAACACTAGCAATGTGACCTTGGGCAAGTCACTAACCCCAATTGTCCTCCAAAAAGCAAAAAAAAAAAAAAAAGATATTTTGATGAAGGAATCTTTTTGAAGAAAAAAATCATTTGGATATATAAGTATGGCTGTGTTTGGAATGCAGGTAGAGAAATGGAGAATGTCATTACAGTATGGTGAGAATTCATATTCAATTCTTCAGAATATCAGATAAAAAGAAATCATTGTAGCTCTCTAGTGCTTGTGGCAATATAATATAATAAGATTATTCAACATTTGTGACTTAGAAGAAGATAATTTTTTGATTAAGGAAATTCAAGAAGACATTCAGCACTGTATGTCTTTGAGCTTGTCCAAAGTCAATCAAAAACTTTGAGAGTTTTTAATGATGTGAACTATAATGTGGTGAGAAATCAAGGAATGGAAAGTGTTGATTGATTTAGGGATGGCTTGTGACTTTTAAAGGCAGTTATACCCTGCGTAACATCTTGCCCAAAGTGAAGGTGCTACTATTGATATATAGTAGCTGAAGATCATAAAATCACTTGATTCTTTTGAATCCAGAAAGACCAATAATTTGAATCTTAATATCTTTGCAAGCAATGTTAATTTCACTGAGAAAAAAATGAATGGTGAAATGGAGTTGGGTTCCCCTTTTTTCAATGACTTGGATAGAGACAAAGACTACATCAAATTATCAATTTATTATATTAGAATGAGAGAATAAGAGACAGGTAACATAATTGATGACAAATTTTAGAAACCCCGACAATATGGCAGTCTGAACTAGAATATTGCACCAAAACTCATAAGAACAAATGGACAAATATAAAGTCTTATATATGGGTTCAAAATATCTGCTACATGAGTACAAAAAGGAAGTGACGTGGTGAATATGGAATAGCTCATCAAGGGGAAAATAACAGCTTTAGTAGCTTTACTGCATTGAAAAGTCAATATGGCCCAACAGCGTATTATCTGGCCCAAAAGAGAACAAAGACTCAACAACATGAGTTATACTTAGGAAAGCATACTTTCCAGAACCAAAAAAGTGATATGCCCACTCTACTCTACCTAAGTCTGACCACATCTAGAACTTTGCATTCACTTTGACATCATATGATTTTGGAGGGACAATGATGAAATTGAGAGCATCAAGTGGACAGAAAGGAGAGAAAGTTGTTCATTTCATGTCATGAGGGCATCAGTTGAAGGAAGTAGGCATGCTTAGTCAGGAAAATAACAAATATAAAGGTGAGGGGGAGTGGTAGCTCTCTTCAAATGTTTGAAAAACTGATATAAATGAGAAATTTGATTCAATTTACTTGGTCTCTAAGGAAAGAAGTAGGAAAAAGGGGAGGAATTTACAAAGATCAAAATTTAGACTTGATGTCAGGAACTCTTAGTAAAATAAGAACTATTCAAAAGTGGAATGCACTACTCTGTGAGGGGTGGGTCCCTTCTCACTGCATATCTTCAAGGCAAATTTAAATAACCACTTACTAGTTACACTGTAATGGAAATTCCTTTATAGGTAGGGATCAGACTAGATCAGCAACTAGATGGTTGCTGAAGTCTTTCCAATTCTGAAATGTATGTGATTCTTTTATTTCTATCAAAGGCATCAAATGGTGCTGTTACCTGTACCCCAAAGCTTCTGAAAATTACCTGTCAAAAATCTCTCCAAAGAAAACATTCTGTGACATGAATGAAAATGTGCCTTCACCTTCTGATTTTTCACAGTAAAATTTGACAAGAGTGATGAATAAATACATGCTCTCTCTGACAGGTCAATAATATACTCTAACATACTGATATAATTTTAAATGATTAGCTAATCTGATGACTTGTTAAGTTGATTTAGATGTGCTTTATACTTTATGTATGTGATTTAGTCTTGAATAACGACATTAGGCTTTTAAATAGAAGTTCTCTTCTGCTTTCTTAGTAACAGATCATCAATATGTGTAAAAGTATATGATGTTTATATTCCCTCATACAAGAGATGAAGTTTGAGCCTCAGGGAAAGGGCTTGCCACCCCACTATTTGTCCAGGATAATTCAGATTTTATATCATTAATCAATCAATCATTAAAGTTTTTTTAAGCACTTGCTAAGTGCCAGGAACCACATGTGCTACTTTCATAGGTTGCAAAAAGAAGCAAAAGATAAATCCTACCCTGAAGGGATTTACAATCTAATAGGGGAGACAGCATGCAAACAAATTTTTAAAAGCAAGCTATATACAGAATAAATAGGAGATAATTAATAGAAGGAAGGCACTGAAAGAAAGAGAAGTTGGGAAAGGCTTGCTGTAGAAGATGAGATTTATTTGGGACTTAAAAGGAGGTCAATAGTCAGAGTGTAGCACAGAAAGTAGTCCAGGCATGGGGGACAATCAAAGAAAATGTCTGGAACTGACAGATGGAGTGTTGCAATTGAGGAACCGCCAGGAGGTCAGAGTCACTGGATAGAAGAGTACAATTGGGGAAGTAAGGTGTAATAAAACTAAAAAGGGAGGAGAGAGCTAGATTACAAAAGACTTTGAATGCCAAGCAGAGCATTTTATATTTGATCCTAGAGGCAAATGGAAGTCACTGGAATTTGTTGAATGGGGGGCTGATATTATTGGACCTGTGCTTTAGGAAAATCCTTTGATGGCTGAATGGAGGATGGATTGGAGTAGAGGGAGAGTTGACCCACCAGCAGGTCATTGCAATAATCCAGATGTGAAGTGATGAATGCCTGGACTAGAACAGTGTCAGTTTCAGATAAGAGAGGGGGGCTTATAGGAGGGATGTTGAAAATGTGAGATAAGGGCGGCTAGGTGGCACAGTGAATAGAGCACCGGCCCTGGAGTCAGGAGGACCTGAGTTCAAATCCAGCCTCAGACACTTAACACAAAACTAGCCATGTGACCTTGGGCAAGTCACTTCACCCCAATTGCCCTGCCTTCCCCCTTCCAAAAAGAAAAAAAAAAGATTAAAATGATGTTCTTTAAAAGGGGTGGCTAGGTTGTACAGTAGATAGAGCACTGGTCAAATCTGGCCTCAGACACTTGACACACATACTAACCATGTGGCTTTGGGCAAGTCACTTAACCCCAACTGCCATCCAAAAAAGGAAAAAAAAAGTGAGATTGACAAACATTGGCAACAGATTGGATATGGGGTGGGGGGGGAGGTTGCTGAAACAATGAGGAGTCAAGGATGACTCCTAAATTGTTATCATGAGTGACTGGGAGGATGTGGTTTCCCTCTGTCATGATTTGGAACAACTGTTTGAGAATGGCTGTTATATGTGGATTGAGTTATTTATTATCTATAGAAAAGAGAGAAGGAAATGTACATTTCTTAATGGTCTCCCATGTGTCAGGCAGTGTGTGCTAAGCCTCACAACTACTCTGAAAGGTAGGTGCTCTTGTATAAATTTTACAGTTTAGGAAATTGAGACAAAGACAAATAGTGGTAAAGTGCCTTGCAAGGACTAGCTGCTAGGAAATTCCTGAGGGAAGATTTGAACTCTTCTCTTCCTTATTCTAGGCCCAACATTTTCTCCAGCATGCCATCTAGCTGCCTAGGTTTTTGTTATATCTAAAAAGAAAAACAACCTAAAACAAAACTTGACTCAGTGTGACATTGATTTTACTCAAAATTCTCAAATGCATTTCCATAGCATTCAGTTCAATTCAATAAAATATTATGAAGTACATCCTGCAATCCAGGGACTCTTATAAATAGTAGGGATACAAAAAGAAATGAACTTGCCTTTGAGGAATTTCTTTGCCCTGAGGAAAGTTTTCAGATCCTTCTACTTAACCCCAGTTGATGAGATTGTATTAGAATGGACATATGCCTTATCATTCCACTTTATCTGCATTGATAGACTCAAATGAAATGATATACATATTGTACTCCCTTGAATACCTCAGCATGCTATATTTAAAAAAAAATGAACAATTTTTCATTGATGCATGACTTTTTTAGGATGCCAAAGATAAGCCATCTTTATATATGAATTGAGTGTTTATGGAAATAAAACAAATTTTAGATCAAAACTATCTTTCATCTTTAGTTATTTGGAGACAAACATATTTTGATGGAAATTAAAATAAAATATATACTATGAAGTGGTGCATAAAATAACTGATGAATTCTGATATCCTTATGCCTCTCCTTTAAACCAAATTTGTTCACTTTTCAGGAATATGACAGTCATGAACATTTCATTTCAATTCTAAAACAACTCTCCAACTCTCTCTCTCTCTCTCTCTCTCTCTCTCTCTCTCTCTCTCTCTCTCTTTCTCTCCCTCCTTCCCTCTTCTTCTCCTTCTCCCTGTCTCTCTCTCTCACTCACTCACTCACTCACACACACACACACACACACACACACACACACAGAGTTGCTTGAGAAATCTCATCAGATTTTATAATCAGAGTTCTCTATCACCAGCTTAGTATCAGGTTTCAAACAAGTAGAAAAGGGTCACAAATCTTTTTTCCCCACTTCATTATCACCTGTTACATGACTCTCCTAGCTTCACTGCTTTAGTGCAGGGAGGTATTTTAGAGATCCCATTCCTCTGCCAGTAGACAGATGTGGAAACTTGAGTCCAAAGAGTGTGACTACTTTGCCAGAATCACACAGCTTGAACCTACATATGAAAACAAGGCCTCTGTTTCCACTGTTGCAAGCTACTTTAATAATGAACATTTATTTCTCCTGGCTTTTACCACTTTATAGAGATTTTCAGAGAGGAATTTCCAAACCTGTGAGGGTGGCATAGGTAACACTTAGGAAGGAAATTTGTAGAATACACAAAAATAAATTTTTAAAATATCAACTGGGGAAGTGATATAAGCTAAGCACTATGTCTCCACTCTAACCTTGACATTACAAAATGAGTAACTTATAGACTACAAGGAATGGTGGCTAAAAAAAATATTCCTGAAAATTTGATTGAACTTATCCACTATGTTTCAGTTTTTAGGTAGAAAGAAAAGTCTTTCAAATATATGGAGTAACTGTGGATTGTACCCTGGTGCAAATTAAACAAAGTTCTGCAATCTAGAAAGGCTTTAAATACTGAAGCTGAGTCTGAGACAAACAACCCAAATGAATAAGACAAACAATCATTTGAGGTTTTTTTTTTAATTTGATTTAGGCTTTTTTTTCTTATTCAAGACGCCCATGTTCCCAGGGTGTATGTCACACTTGTAAATCATGGCCTCTTCACAATTTGGTAAAACTCTATGTGAATTGCTTTTGGACACAATTTATCACCTTGTGGACAATCAAGTGGTGAGCTTTTCCCAACCTAGCTAGGCTAGTTCTCAGATGCCAGGTGTATAATCCATCACTGGGCCCTCACTAGAAATCTTTCCAACATGAGTGGTACCTCCCAAAGCTTGAACTACTTTTGGCATAACCTTGAAAAAAGTCATTGTCACAGCCATACTAAGAAACATGTAAGTTCTACACTTCACTAAAATATATATGTATACACAAATCTATCTATCTATCTATCTGGTGTGTGTACATACATTTTCAAATTATGTCATCTTCACTTTAGGTTTAGTCTGTTTAATTTTTCCCCTTTTCTTCTTTCTTTTCTATTTAAAGTTCATTGCATTTGTGGAAGAAAGAGTCATCTACATACAAATGAGATTTTGCCAAATGAGTGGTTTGTCCTGCTCAATTTGGTTAATCAACAATTATTTAGCTTCTATTACATGCCAGGAACTGTGTCAGAGTTTTAGGATATAAGGACAACAATGAAACCGTAATTCAAAAAGAATTTAAGTGTCTACCTGTAATGCCAATCACAGAAGTAGTTGACACCTTGTTTCAGATATTGAATTAACACCTGGTTTCAGTTTGTTAAGAAACCCAACCTGTGAACTACACAACCTGTGAACTCCTGGGGAAGAACTAATGATTATATAAGGAAAGCTCCAGGGCTAGAGACAGCAGGAGTTGAAAAAAAGACTCTTGTGGTGGCAGAGTCAAGGGGAATATTTGTTGTATCCTAGCACTCTGTTTGTCTACTCTGTTTGTGTTGATGTTTGTGATACTTTGTACAGAAGCCCTGGGACCTTACTGGAAGCCCTAAAAGAGGGTTTTCTGGTTGTATGTTTACAGAAGTTCTGGAGGAGGGTCTTGGGGGTCCTGGGACTTTACTGATGATTTGTGCTGACCTATTGGACCTTGTTTGTGTGTCAGTGTGGATTTCTATGCTGATGATTTGTGTTGAGGTCTCAGACCTTGTTGGTGTGTCTGAGTTGATTTCACAGGCAGATAATGAATTGAAGATGGTACCAGCAATGTGTATGAATATTATTATGGCTCTGTTAAGCTTTGTTTTCCCAGAAACAGGAATTGTGAAGAACTTGAGGTGGACTGGACACTGTGAGCATCAAAATGGAATGGGAACTGGATGAGGAATGGGACAAGGAGTTGGATAAGGAACTGGGAGCTGCCTGCCTTTGAATCCAGGTGACAGTTGGAGCTGGGACCATAGAAGAGGAACCATGGAAAGCAGAGGTCAAGCTGAAAGATGACTTCACTTGGATACTATGTACTGACTGAGAATATTGTGATTTACTCGTGACCAAGAGGTGGGTGGCCTATATATTTTCCACTACCCCTTAACAGTATTGAGTAGTGACTAATGACTGAGTAGTGACTAATGATTGAATAGCGATTGATGACTGAATAGTGACTGATTTGTAAGTTAGTGTACGCCATGAGTGGAGAAATTTGACCATTGTATTTTGTGACCCTTAAGGAGGTAAGCGTCCGTAAGGATGACTGAATGATTGAGTTACTAAATGATTGGACTTTGTTGAAAACTATTGTGACCACTTTGGTGAAAACTATGTGACCATTTTAGTGATAAGTCATTGTGAATTCTGTATTTTGATTTTCTGTGATAAGTTATAACATTGTGAATGCTGTACCTTGATTCTCTGTAAATGTTTTGCTCTAATTTGTTATTGAATAGAGTGTTCACTATACTATGTAATCAGAACTCTGATAGCTGTTCACAGCAGCAGTCCTCTGGAAAGCTGCGCATGTGGCTTTACACTACCATACCCCAGTATCGGAATAGGCACTATGGATAGAAACATACAAGTAAAACAATTTTTTCTTCTCTGAGTGGTTCATTCTAGATCCTATAATTACAAAAATGACTTTTTTTTCCCATTGCCCATAGACTTACAGAAATATAATGTAGTCTAATACCTAACAAGGCTCCAATTATCTGGGACTACAGAAACTATTTTTCTCTATCATCTCATTTTTCCCTGGGCTCATCGCTCTCAAGTTCTGCATGTTTCTAACTATCACACCAGGTAGGTCAAAATCTGTCTCTGGGCTTAGTTCCCTTCTCTGTAAAATGTAGGGGTTGAATTGTTGAGTTGTTTTTTTCTGCAATTGAATTTTTGAATGGTTGCTTTTGTTTTTCTCCAATTATAAATTCATAAGATCTTTGCTAGTTATGTATATATGTGTAAATGAATGAATGATCATTAATCATTCATGATCATTAATCACTTCCCATGTGCCAAACATGGAGCATACAAATATCAAAGCAAAGAGAGTCTCCACCCTCAACAAAGAGGGGACTACTAGCTAGGAATGAACTTTTGTTCAGAAAGTTATTCACATGATGAGTGACTGCAGAAAAAGAGATCAGAATAGGAAGGGCCAGGTGTAGGGAAGATCAAGAAAGGGCATTCATGGAGCAGTAAAATGTCTGCAAAGTAGATGGGCTCCAAGACATTTGGGCCCCAGAGCAGAAGTAGCATATGCTGACAGCTCTCATTCCAGTGGTCTCATTCCTATGCCTAAATTCTGTCTATAAAGTTTCTAAGGGACTCAAGAGTAACATGAAACATGACTGGAGATTTCATAAAGTTGAAGGAAAGAGAAATGATTACCAATAGGGTATAGAACAAGAGGCATTTCCAGAGCTGAAAGAGGAGAAACTTCTAAGGGTAACACCTCTAACATCTGTGAAAAGTCAGTTGATAAGAAATGGTTAGAGGTTAGAGAGTAAAGTAAAGCAAATAAAAGTAAATGTTGTCTTTCAAAAACAAACAAAAAATAATGTTTACTTGCTTAAAATGTGCAATACTTCCAATTAGTTCAAGATTTAAAAAAATAGTAGAGGAGTTATTTTCATTTCAAAGCTTAGATATTTACTTTCCATTAAGAGGGAAAAAATATTCATACCTTTATTCATAAGGCATGAGGACCCAGTAAATATTAATTGATGATGACCATAACTTAAATGCAGGCTAAGCCAATTTACAAATGTAAAAGAGTAATTATTCATTGAAATTATATACTGAGATGGAATAATTATTGATGACATTTCTAATGATGTTGTCATCCTAGAAAAACGAGCATGAAGCAACAATAATAAAATTTCTACTGGTGTGATAAAGGATGATATTTACCAAATCAATTCTGTGTATACAAGATCAACATTCCCTCCCACCTACCCCCTTTTCTAGGACAGCTAAATATTGAGAATATTCTTAGAAATGTATTTGTATGCTTTAATCCTAGGACAAATACACAGAAAATTCCATGTTTTCATAAGATCAAGAGCTGCAAGAAATTTTAGGAATTGGTTATTCCATATCATTTATTTAGCAGATAAGGAAATGGAAGCATTCAGAGGAAAAAGTAATCATGCAAGGTCACAAAACAGTCAGCAGAAGAGCAGAGATTGGCACTGAGCTCCCACCAGCTCAGAGCCTTTGATTTCTCTGCAAGGCACTGCAGTTTTCTGTAATAATCTCTCAACTTTGGAATTAAAAGGAAGGCAAAATTCTAGGGCATGTTGATGTTTACAGGATGGTTTGCTTTTTGGGTTTTTTTGCTCTCTTTTTTTTATTTTTTAGTTTATATCATTCATTTCCACAAGAACTGAGTTACAAATTTTCTCCGCATCTTTCCCCTACCCATCACCCCAAATCAGTGATTCCATTCAATATCCCCTCCCCTAATCTGCTCTCTCCCATATCTTCCACCATACCCCCTCTAACTTTCTAGTAGGACTCAGTGGATTTCTAGACCCCAGTGCCTGTGTATCTTATTTCCCAGATACATATAAAATAATAGTAATAATAGTGTGTGCACGTGTGTGTATATACACACAAATATATATATATATATATATACATATATATTTTAAACATTTTATTTTAAAATTTTGAATTCCAAATTCTTTTCCTTCTCCCCTCATCATGCACCCTTACTGGAAAGATAAGCAATTCAATATAGTTTGTACCTGTGTAGCTAAGCAAAACATTTCCATAGTGGATATACTGGGAAAGACTGATTGTATTTCCCTCCATCCTATCCTACCCCCCACTTGTTCTATTCTCTATTTTGATCCTGTCCCTTTTCAAAAATGGGTGCTTCCAACTCCCCTCCCCCCAAGCCTGCTCTGCCTTCCATCATCCTCCCTCTCATCCCCTTACCTCCTACTCTCCTGTAGGGTGAGATACCCATTTAGTGTATATGTCATTCCCTCCCTAAGCCAAATTCAATGAGTATAAGGTTCACTCATTCCCTTTTGCCTTCCTGTTCTTCCCTTCCATTGTAACAGGAATTCCCTTGCCTCTTTTATATAAGATAATTTATCCCATTCTGTCTCTCTGCATATCTTCTCATGATATTCCTCTCTCACCTCTTAATTTCACCTTTTAAGTACCATCCCTTCTTATTAAATTGGCCTTGTGCCTTCTGATATGAATACCTGTACACATATATACACACTCACATATGCCCATATACCCTCCTTTAGACATATATATGTATGTATGTATACATATATATGTGTGTGTGTGTATATATTTATATACATTTCTATTCAACTAATCTCATACTGAGACAAGTTTCATAAGTTACAATTATCATTTTTTGATGTAGAAATGTGAATAGTTCAAATTTGAAAATTCCTTATTATTCTTTTCCCTGTTTACATTCTATTGCTTCTTGTATTTGAATGTCAGATTTTCTATTCAACTCTGTTTTTTTTTCCATCAAGAATGCTTGAAGGGGCAGCCAGGTGTCTCAGCAAGTAAGAGTACTGGCCCCAGTGTCAGGATAACCTGGGGATCAAATTCGGGCTCAGATACTTAGCACCACACCCAGAAGTAACTGCCTGTGTTACCTTGAGCAAGTTACTTAACCCCGATGGCTTAAAAAAAAAAGAATGCTTGAAAGTCCTCTATTCCATTGAATGACATATTTTCTGCTGCAACATGATACTCAGTTTTGCTGGGTAGGTGATTCTTGGTTTTAATCCCAGTTCCTTTGACCTCTGGAATATCATAGTCTATCTATCTATCTATCTATCTATCTATCTATCTATCTATCTATCTATCTATCTATCTATCTGTCTGTCTGTCTGTCTGTCTGTCTGTCTGTCTGTCTGTCTGTCTGTCTGTCTGTCTGTTTGTATGTCTGTCTATCTATCTGTCTGTTTATCTATCTATCTATCTATCTATCTATCTATCTATCTATCTATCTAT
>NW_027186352.1:18629738-18642168 GCF_028583685.1 Petaurus breviceps papuanus
CTATCTATCTATCTATCTATCTATCTATCTATCTATCTATCTATCTACCTATCTATCTATCCCTCAATGTAGAAGCTGCCAGATCCTGTGTTATCCTGATTGTGTTTCCACAATATTTAAATTGTTTCTTCCTGGGTGCTTGTAATATTTTCTCCTTGATCTGGGAATTCTGGAACCTGGCTATAATATTCCTAGGAGTTTTCTTTATGGGATCTTTTTCAGGAGGTAATTGGTTGATTCTTTCAAACTCTATTTTGCCCACTGATTCTAAAACATCAGGGCAATTTTCTTTGAGAATTTCTTGAAAGATGATTTCTAGGTTCTTTTTCTAATCATGCCTTTCAGGTAGTCCAATATTTTTTAAATGATCTCTCCTGGATCTGTTTTCCAGGTCAGTGGTTTTTCCAATGAGACATTTCACATTGCCTTCTATTTTTTTGTTTCATTTGTTTGGATCTGTTTAATAGTATCTTGATTTCTCATAAAGTCACTAGCTTCCATTTGCTTCACTCTAATTCTGAAGGAATGATTCTCTTCAGTGAGCTTTTGAGATTCTTTTTCCATCTGGCAATTTTGGATTTTTAAGGCATTCTTCTCCTCATTGCCTTTTTGAACCTCTTTTGCCATTTGAGTTCGTCTATTTTTTAAGTTGTTATTTTTTTTCAGTCAGGTTGTTGACTCTCATTTCATAATTTTCTGGCATTTTTCTCATTTCTCTTCCCAATTTTTCCTCCACTTCTTTTATTTGGTTTTCAAAATCCTTCTTAAGGTCCTCTATTTCCTGTAACCAGCTCATATTTTTCTTGGAAGCTTTTGCTGTCTTCCTCCTGTTCCATGCTATTATCCTTTTTTGTCTGCAAAATAGGAGTCTAATCTCAGATTGCTCTGCTTGCTTTGCTTCCTTTGCTAGTTCATATTGCCACTCAAATACTTGTCTTTTGAGGTTTTTGCCACAGTAGAAATCTGCTACCAGAGAGGGGAGCTTTGTCCCAATCTCTGGGGTTTTCACAGCTGCCAAAGTTATTAGTTGGGTCCCTTCTGTGAAGCCTCCACACTCTCTGGCCAACTGGTCATGGACCCCAGGACCTCCACCCTAGATCATGATCCACATCCAAGCAGTTTTAAAGCAAGAGTGGTTACCCCTCAGACTGGTTGCTTGATCCCCCTATGATCTACAGGCCAGGAGCTCTGAAGCAGCCATGGTGCAGTGACTGCATGACCGTGGCTACTCAGCTGCTTTTCACTCCATTGGGCTATGGCTGGACCCCTCTCCTGAACTCCCGGTTGCCAAAATCCACACTGCACTGACCTCTCACTTTGTCATTAGCATCTATGGGTTGATAATTCTGGAAATTGCCACAGCTGTTGGTGATCTGAAGTACCTCCAGCCAGTGGCTGGTCAAGCCACCCTGAGGCAAAAATTTCTCGTTCACACTTGGCTGGGCTCAGCTCCCAGAGAGCTGTGCTGGCTCCTTGCTGCCAGCCTGCTGGGCTGTCTTCAGTGGGAGGTTAGCTTTTCTCTGTCATTTTGTGGGTTCTGCAGCTCCAAAGTTTGTTTAGAGTCATTTTTACATGAATTGGAAGAGGTGGAAGCAGGAGCCACTGAAAGTCCTGTTTCTACTCCACTGTCTTGACTCCCTGCAAGATGTTTTACATACACAATTTCTTCAAAGCCTTGCAACAATCTTGTGAGGTAATTGTTACATTACACCACTCTTATGGATGGAAAAACTTGTGATTCACAGAGGTTAAAGTACTTAGCTTTGGCTTTATTCATCTTTTTTTTTCATTCCAACAGGGGGAAGACAAGGTGAGAAAAGGTAGGAAAAGGCCAAAGATTTACTTTTTAGGAATGAAAAAAAAAACAAAAAAAGTTATTAAGGCATCTTTTTTTAAGGCAGAGTAGAGAGCTGAAAGAAATGAAGAAGCAGGCCAGTTTCAAACCCTACAGGTTGAACTTAATGTAAACTAAAAAAAGAAAGTAAGTTATACATGGTAGATATGTGCATGTCCATGTATAACTTTTTCTTTTTTGGATTACTATGCATATAGAATTATCCATTTTATAGTGTTTCATATATGTATGTATATAGCCACATGTAGAGAGGATATATACAGGTGTACACATAAATGATGTATACATATATGTGTATGTATGTATATAAAACCTATGATCTCTGTCTATCCATATTTTTTCTATCTATATATT
This sequence comes from Petaurus breviceps papuanus, assembly GCF_028583685.1. Classification (NCBI taxonomy): domain Eukaryota; kingdom Metazoa; phylum Chordata; class Mammalia; order Diprotodontia; family Petauridae; genus Petaurus; species Petaurus breviceps. The sequence goes on from NW_027186352.1 coordinate 18,631,948, forward strand.
TATATATACACGTATATAACTATATTCATCAATAAATACCATTTTTGAATAATTTAGTAATATCAGCAAGCTAACAAAGAGATAGCATTTGATTTCCAGTCTTCTAGGCTCTAGGTTCAGCTACTCTACTACCCTGTGAATTATGTGAGATCAGGCCTGTCTACTTTATAGGAATAACTTCTGCGGTTACATTTTCTGATATATAGGATTGCATAGGAAATACTGAAAAGCAGATCTGTCTGCATCCTTGGGAGCCTCAGGTAAGCTATGAGTTATAGTGGAAATCAGATCTTTGATCAGAAAATCAAGGCTGCCTTTACACTGATTCTGTGGGATACAAAATGTAGCACAAGATTATTTCAAAGTATTTTGTCAGAGTAATTCTAAAGATTAAAAACAACAATACATTTGAACTAGATAAAAGAAGACAGTGGTACAAAGTGTGCTTTGAGACCTGAGGAAGTGTCATGATCACAACAAAAGCTATGTTAAATGACATATTCATACTTCAAAAAGGAGAAAGAAATGTCAACAATTAAAATTTAGGCTATTCTAGAGAATAACAAAATATAAATTTGTTTGATATAGAAAGAAACATTATTTTCCAGTTAGGCAGTGTGACCTGACATGGGCTGGGGATAGAGTACTTATGGCATACTCCTAGACTCATCATTTTCCCTGACTTGGTGCTTAAAATTTCTCTATTGCTCATTTATTTTAATTGAATGTTTATTAAAATGATTTGTTTATGGGTTCAAAGATTTAAAATTTGAAGAATATTTAGGGTACTTACAGTCTAGGAATTCTTAGACTGGGGTCCATGGAATTCTGCATTATTTAGGGATAGATATGATGACATCCATGAACTTGGATATGGAAAATATTTATTTTACTAGCTTCTAACTGAAATTAGCATTTCCTTCAGCAATGTGAAAACATTATTCCAAGGAGTCCTTAGGTTTTATCAAACTGCCAAGAGTGTCTATGACAGTAACAGAACTGAAACCTCATGACATACTATAGACATCTGTTTTAGAAATGAAGCAACTGCAGACCATAGTGGTTAAATATGTTACCAGGGCATGGGAAAAGTAGTAAATGATTATTGTTTGAGAGGAATAATAATGACTAATAGTAATAGCCATTAATAAAGGGAGCCATTCACAAATCAACATTTCTATTGAATTTCCTGGCCATTCAATCAATAGGATCCTGAGGAAATGGGAATAAGATATATAAGTGATGAACTAAGGGGAAGGAATTGAAACCGGTCCATATTGAGTGATATAACCTGTGGAAGGAGGCATGGATGATATTCCTACCACTTTTCTTTTCACTTAATAGTATTTTATTTTTTTCAATTGCATGTTGTATCAGCAAGCACCCTAGAACACCCAGGATGGCCTGCTAGCAGAGGTTCTTTTAATCTGCTTTATAAAAGAAAGTCAGCTTTAAAAGGGTTAACAATCCTACTTTAATTACAGAAAAAGAAATTAGTATAGAAAATACAAGCTAAGAAATTAGCACAAAGACTAACAAAAACTAACTCCAGCTGTCTGAATATAGCAATACTGCTATACACTTTACATAGATCACTAGATCAAGGCAGCACAGACATCTAAGCAGTCAGGGGGCTCTGAACATACAGCTACCCACAGGCTTAATCAAGAAATCAAAAGATCCTTCTCATGAATGAACCCCCAAAGCAAGATACTAACCTCCCAGAATATATAACAAAGACTCAGCATCTGATTGTCTGAGTGCTGAGGAGATTGAAAATCCTCATGCCCCAGCACTTAATTGGAAACTCCCTGTAGCCCAGAGCCTGATTAGCTCTAGTCCAGGACTCTATGTGTCTATTAATGGACAAGGAATATCTTCAAATTCCCTTAAAATTACACATGCAATGAAAGTTTTCAATATTTATTTTTCTAAAATTTTAATGTCACTTTTTCTCCCTCCCTTGTTCCCTCACCCCCTTCACCAAGATGGCAAGCAATCTTACATAAGTTATACAATTATGTTAAGCATATTTTGAAATTAGACATATTTTAGGGGCAGCCAGGTAGCACAGCGAGTAAGAGCACCGGTTCCAGTGTCGGGATGACCTGGGGATCGAATCCGGGCTCAGACACTCAGCACCACACCCAGAAACACCTGGCTGTGTAACCTTGAGCAAGTTACTTAACCCCAATTGCTTAGGGGTGGCCAGGTGGCTCAGCGAGTAAGAGCACTGGCTCCAGTGTCGGGATGACCTGGATCAAATCTGGCCTCAAGATACTTAGCACCACACCCAGAAATAACTGGCCATGTAACCTTGAGCAAGTTACTTAACCCCGATTGCTTTAAAAAAAAAAGAAATTAGACATATTTTGAAAAGGAATCATAAAAAGGGAAAAACCATGAGAAACAACAACAAAATAAAACCAATAAAGTGAAAATAGGATGCTTTGATCTGTATTCAGACTCCATAGTTCTTTCTCAGGATGTGGATAGTATTTTCCATCACAAGTCATCTGGAATTGTTTTGGATCATTATATTGCTGAAAATAACTAATTAGACCAAATCATAGTTTATCACCACACAATGTTGCTGCTAATGTATACAATGTTCTCCTGTTTCTGTGCATTTCACTCAACATCAGTTCATGAAAGTCTGTCCACATTTTTTTTTTCTGAAATCTGCCTGCTCATCATTTTTATAGAGCAACAGTATTCCATTGCATTCATATACCACAACTAATTCAGTCATTCCACAATTAATGGACATCCACACAATTTCTAATTCTTTGCCATCACAAATATAGCTACTATAAAGGTTTTTGTACATGGACATCAGAGAAAGGCTTCAGATCTTTCCCCCCAGTATCTTGTTTTTCTTCTAGCTTTGCCTGCATTAATTTTGATTATACAATAACTTTAATTTTAGATGATAAAAATTATCAGTCTTATAATCCTTGAAATTGTCTTTTGTGTTGCTATGAATTCTTTTGCTATCCATAAATCTAACACATGATTTCTTTAATGTTCCCTTAACTGTCATTGTCATTTTGAGTGGAGAATCATCAATGATAGAGAGATCCCCCAAAGATAGTAAAGTGCTACAGGTGCTCCTTTTTGAAGGATGGTGTGCTGATTGCATAATGTCCTGAAATACTACAGAAGTTTTTCAACAGTTTCCAACCTAGTACTATGCTTCTTTACCATAACAATATTCTGTCCTGCTGATGATTCATTTTCCAATCAGGACTTTCAGAGAATATGCCTAATTGGAGGTGAGCCACAAAATAATGATTCTTTCTCTGGGGATTTCCCTCTGCTCTTTTTCCCTTCTTATTTAATATTTTATTTTCTCCAGTTACATATAAAAATATTTTTTTTCAAATTCTGAGTTCAAAATTTTCTCTCTCCCTCCCCTCACCCCTTTTATTGAGAAGGTAAATGATTTGACTTTGATTATACATGGTGTAGTCATGCAAAATACATTTCCATATAAGTCATTCTGTGAAAGAAAATGCAGGTAAAAAAGATAAATAAAGTAAAAAGTAAGTTTCTTAGACATGCATTCAGGCTCTACCAGTTCTTTCTCAGGAAAAGGACATCACCTTTCATTTAACGTCCTACAGAATTTTGATTGTTGTATTGCTGTAAATAGCTAAGTTATCCATAGTAGATCATCATACAAAATTGCTGTTACTGTGCATAATGTTTTCCTGATTCTACTCCTTTCATTTTTATCAGTTCATATAAGTATTTACATGTTTTTCTGAAAGCATCTTGATCATCATTTCTTAAATCACAACAGTATTCCATTATAATCATATACAACAGCTTGTTCAGCCATTCCCCAATTGACTGACATCTCTTCAATTTCCAGTTTTTTTGCCACCACTAAAAGAGGTGCTGTGAATATTTTTGTATACATAAGTCCTTTTCCTTTTAAAATTTTTTTGTCTCTTTGGGATAAAGAACACTACCTAGCAATGGTATTGCTTGGTCAAAGGGTATACGTGGTTGAAGCCCTTTGGCCACAATTTAAGATTGCTCTCCAGAATGGTTGAATCAATATACAACTTCAGCAATAGTACATTAATGGTTTAATTTCCCACATCTCTTCTAGCATTTGTCATTTTCCTTTTCTGTCATATTAGCCAATCTGTGTGAGGTTGCTTTAACCTTCATCAGTTTTAACCTGATCAGCATTGTTTTAACTTTCATTTCTCTCATCAATAGTGAATTAAAGGGGAAGATAGGTGGTGTAGTGAATAGAGTACTGACTCTGGAGTCAGAAGGACCTGAATTCAAATCTGGCCTCAGACACTTAACACAAAAAACTAGCCATGTGACCTTGGGCAAGTCACTTAATCTCAATTACCCTCCAAAAAAGGCAAAAAAAAAGTGAATTAAAGCATTTTATATTACTATGGATAACTTTAATTACTTTTTATGAGATTGTCTGTTCATATCATTTGACCAGTTATCAATTGAGGAATGACTCATTTCTATAAATGTGACTCAGTTTTCTATATGCTTGAGAAATGAAGCCTTTATCAGAGAAATCCACTGTCTTTTTTTCAGAGTAATAATTGCCAACTAGGTATTTCCCTCCACCCTATTTCCCCCCTCTTTATCCTACTCTCTCTCTCTCTTTTTATCCTGTCCATTCTCAAAAGTATTTTGCTTCTGCTTTTTACTTCCCCCAGACTGTCTTCCCTTGTATCAGTTTCCCACCCCCAATTTTTTTCGCTCTTTCCTTCCTACAGGCCTTTGCAATAAGATAGATTTCTATACTGAACTGAATGTGTGTATTTTTCCTTCTTTGATTCAGTTCTGATCAGAGTAAGTTTCATGTGCTCCCCTACCCACTTCACCTTTTCCCTCCTCTACTTTAAAATCTCTTTCAGACCTTTTATGTCAGATAATTTCTCATTGTATTGCTCCCTTTCCCCTTCTCCCAGTTAATTTTTTTCTTTCTCCTTAATTTTTTTTTAGATTATCATACCATCATATTCAACTCACACATCTGCTTTCTGTCTTTGTATACTCCTACCTGCCATAATAATAAGAAAGCTTTTTATGAGTTATAAATATTTTCCCATGTAGAAATATGAAAAGTTTAGCCTTACTGAATCCTTCATGATTTCTTTTTCCTGTTTACTTTTTCTTGCCTCTTTTATATCTTGTATTTGAAAGTCAAATTTTCTATTCAACTCTGATCTTTTCTTCAGGAATGCTTAGAAGTCCTCTCTTTAATTGAATATCCATGTTTTCCTCTGAAAGATTATACTCATTTTTTTTGGGTGGGTGTAATTCTAGCTGTTTTGCCCTTTGGAATATCATATTCTAAACCACCCCTGCTCTAAGACTTCAGATCCTTTAATATAGAATAGGCTAAATCTTGTGTTGTGCTGACTATGGCTCCACAATATTTGAATTGTTTCTTTTTTGGCAGTATTTTCTCCTTGATCTAGGAGATCTGGAATTTGGCTATAATATTCTTGGGAGTTTTCATTTTGAGATCACTTTCAGGAGGTGATTGACAGATTGCTTCAATTTTTATTTCACTATCTGGTTCTAGCATATCAGGGCAGTTTGGATAATTTCTTAAAAGATGATGTCTAGGCTTTTTATTTGACCATGACTTTCAGGTAGTCCAATAATTCCCAAACTATCTCTCCTGGCTCTGTTTGCTAAGTCAGTTGTTTTTTTTGTTTGTTTTCCAATGAAATGGTTCATTTTTTTTTTGATTGTTTGATTGTTTCTTGATGTCTCTTGAAGTCATTAGCTTCCACTTGCCCAAATCTAACTATTAAGGAATTATTTTCTTCAGTGAGATTTTATACCTCCTTTTTTGGACCCCCAATTCTACCTTTTTAAGGAGTTCTCTTCAGTGAATTTATATGTATATAAATGGATATATATATATATACATGTGTGTGTATATATATATATATATATATATATATATATATGTGTGTGTGTGTGTCCATTTGCTCAATTCTGCTTTTCAAGACGTTCTTCTCTTTGTTAGATTTTTGTGTCTTTTTTACCATTTGGCCCATTCTGCTTTTTCTTCAGTATTTTTTTTCTTCCTCCTTCACCAAGATCTTAACTCTTTTTTTCATGATTTTCCTGCATCATTCTCAATTCTCTTCCCAAATTTTCCTCTAACTCTCTTACTTGATTTTTAAAATTATTTTTGAGTCCTTACATGACATGAGATTAATTAATATTTTTCTCTGGCTTTGGATGCAGGAACTTTGATTTTGTTGTCCTTGTAGTGTGTGTTTTGATCTTCCTTGTCACCATAGTAACTTTATATGGTCAGAATTTTTTCCTACTTTTTGTTCATTTTTTAGCATATTTCTTGACTTTTAACTCTTTTCTAAAGTGGGGCTCTGCTTCCCAAGTAGAGGGGCACCATCCCAAGTTTCTGCTTTCATGTGCAGCTGTTTTCAGAGGTAATTCTATGGTTCCATATGTTTTTGGTTCTCTTCCAAGGTGGTATAATCTAGGGAGCAGTGTTTTTACTACTTTCTTGTACTGAGCACTGGTTAAAGGCAACCACAAGTATTCATTTCAATGCTGGAATGGTCATTAGGGTGCCTGCTCCACTGCAGCCACAAGCTCTGTTGTGTTAATGTTCCTCCTGGCACTAGGACTAAGACCCAGGACTGCAACCAAAATCCAAATATAGGCAGTGCAACAGAGTCCTGCCTCTGGTCCCAGCAAAGGGACGCCTGAAAATCTCCTGACCTGTTGTATGATCCCCTTACTCTCTGTGGGTTGTGAGGCCTGGAAACCACCACTGTTGCCACTGATTCAGTCACCTAAGGCATCCCAGTTTGCTAAAGCCCAGTCTGCAGTGCTGGAGCCTGTGCTGGCCTGTAATCTTTTCTCCACCTGGTGCAATAGACATTTCCTACTGACCTCTAAGTTGTCTTGCACTTGAAAATTGTTTCACTCCATTTTTGGTGGCTTCTATTGCTCAAGAATTTGTTTAGAGTCATTATTTAAAGGTGTTTGGAGGTGTTTGGGGATTGCTAAAGTGAGTTCCTGCCTTTATTTTGTCATATTGGCTTCACCTCCTAGACCATCCATTATTGTTAATTCACCATTTGGTTCTGTATCTTTTATTTGTGGTCTCTGAATCAATTTCTATTTTTATTTCATTAACTTTCGTAAAGTATATGCTAATTATTTCTACTTTTTTACTTGCACTAATGCTTGGCTGTATTTTGTTAAAGTTCCATGTGGTAAAGAAAAAATAGTAAATCTTTTGTTCTATTTATCTCTACTTTCTCCAGATATATGCCCATTTCTAGATTTTTCTTTTTTTTACTTATTTTTATATTATTATTTATCATTTATAAAAAAAACTAGTAGAGGGATATTGACATTTCCTTTCACTATTCTGTTACTTTGCCTTCTTGAAGCTCAGATGTTTCCTTTATGAATTGGAATACTAAGATATTTGGAGTGTATGATCCTGGTCTGCCATGTAGGCTTTTTTTCAGCATGGTAATAATAATTCTTTATATACCATTTTTTTCTTTGATAGCCTTATGACAACCTTTCCTGTGTTCACTTGATGGCTGGAATATTTTTAAATCTAGCCTCTGAGTTTTATATTTTATATATTTTTTTATTTGTAATGTGTGTGTGTTTTAAAGCAACAGGGTTAAGTATTTTGTTTTCTTAGCCAATCTATCCCTCTTTTTTGTTTTATTGGATTTTTACATTCATTAACATTTAAATTCATAAAAGGTTTATATTTTTCCATCTATCTCTAAAAATAGTTTCTTTTTCAAGTTTTGATTTTTACCCATTTCTGCTGTAAGCACAATACTATATTCCTTCAGTTACTTTATTTTTTTAGGGTGAACCCACTCCCACTTGTTCTTTTCTCCTCCCCAGTGATCCTCTCTTCTCATTTGCTTCCCTTTGTTTTGGGGGATTTTGTTTATTAATTCTTCTCTCCTTCTTCTATCTGGTTATATATACCCCTTCTCTTCATCGTCTCAATTACATATGGAGATTCTACTTTCCTCTCTTCCCCTTCAGCTCATCTTGCTCTGTAGTTGTTTTATTTTTTTTACACAATCTTTTCAAAGAAGTAATTCTTTTTACTCCAATATACATTTCTCTTTCCCTTTACTCTAGATCAGGGATGGCGAACCTGTGGCTTCAAAGCCATATGTGTCCTTCTAGGTCCTCAGGTGAAGCCTTTTGAGCGAGTCCAAGTTTTGCAAAACAAATCCTTTTATTAAGGGGATTTATTAGGTGAAGTTTGGATACAGTTAAAAAGGGCTGCACTTGAGGACATAGAGGGCCACATGTGGCACCAAAGTCCTCCTCTAGACTCTCATTCTCTGATTCATCCAGTCTCTTTCATTTTCTTCATAGAATCAAAACTCCCAGGGTTTCCATTCTAGTCTCTGTCTTTTAGGTGCTTTTGCCACTGCCTTAAAGGGATCATCCCATGGATTCCCCTTTTATATCATGTCACCATTTCAGAACAATGTGAACTATTGCAGGTATTAGGAATGTCATTGCCCTATGGTTAGACATCCCTACCCCACCCCCATCCCCAATCTATATTTTTACTTGTAGAACATTTTTGGTACAGTTTCCTGGAAATCTCCTGCCTATATCCATTTTCTACTATTCTTCCAGGTGCCAGTTGTCCCTAAGTGTTCCAACTCCCCTAACCCTAAGAAAAGTAGTTTTTTTAGGCACTAAAATTCCTAGGCCTAATCCACTGAGAAGTTCTCATTTCCCTTCACCCAAAGGACCATTCTTCAGTGGAACCCCCTTCCAACTCCAAAGTCAATTGTCTTTCCTTATCAATCTTCCACCCTCGTCCTCATGCATTCCCCTGTGGGTTCTTCTCTTTCTGAGACCACAGAGATCACCTCCCCCTCGTTGTTAGCCTTTGATCTGACCCCAGTGTATCACTCATTCCTTTCTAGTCACCTCTTTCACTTACCCTCCCATATTGAAAGGCAGTCTCACAAAAGAATATTCTCCAGTAGTCAGGCAATTGCCATCTTCTGTCCATATTCACCTTTCTCCACCTTTGAACTGATCATGCCTCTCACAGATCTCTTTGTCAACGCTAAGAAAGAAGTATTGGTCTTTCTGTCATCACTTCGTTACAGTCTGCATTTATGCATTCCCCCTCAATTTCTGTTGTTTGGAGTGCTTCAGATGTGAATATTTTCTTCAGTTCTGGTTTTCTTTCTTAAAATGTTTTAAATTCTTCTTTTCTACTGACTGTTTATCTTTTGTCCTGCATGTTTAAGCTCCAGTTTGTAGTATGGGTTACTCAGGGCTGCATCACAGGTTTTAATAATCTTCAGAAAATATTGCTCAATTTCCTCCCTTTTTTCTATGAGAAATCACCTTGAATTATTTGAATTCCATTTCCTATGTACTTGAAAAATCTTTCTCTTAATGGGTTGCAGAAATATTATTGTGGTTATATTTTTTCTGATTTCTATTATTAAATTTAACCAATATGTATTTTGGAATTTGTGACCATTTTTTTTTTCCTTTTTTCTTTCCCCATGAAGAAGATCTGTGAATTCTTTTAATTGTAATTTGTTATGGACGACCTATGATCCTTAGGTTGACTGAACACATCCTTTATGTTTTTTTTTTGTTTGTTTCTCATCATCTATTTCATCTTTTACTTCCCAATCTCTTGTTCTTTTTTTCATTTCTTTGGTAAGGTTTGCCATTGCATGTTCATGATTTCCTATTCTGCTCCATTATTTTGCTATGCAGAGCATAAAATCTCCTCTCATAATTCTCATTTCTCTTCTGACCTACTCAGGATGTCATGTTCTTGGGTCTGCTAATGGGGCCTGGCATGGGAGGTGAGGAGACGTACCAAGTGAGTTAATGGTCAATGAGCTAAATGAGTCCCTGTTTTTTTTTTTTAATTCTTTTTGATTCTTTGTGTTTTAGATAATGAAAACAGCTAAAAGTCCTTTGTGTTTGCTGCAAAATTTCTGTTTTGAGGAGGCTTGAGAGATTGTGGACATTGGATAAAATGTCTAGACCAGTATCTTGATGCTCATGTAATCTGGAAACTCCATCATTGCTTCTTGAGTTTGTCAATGACATGATTGAACATGTGTTGAAAGAAAGAAAGAAAGAAAGAAAGAAAGAAAGAAAGAAAGAAAGAAAGAAAGAAAGAAAGAAAGAAAGAAAGAA
>NW_027186352.1:18642178-18656764 GCF_028583685.1 Petaurus breviceps papuanus
GAAAGAAAGAAAGAAAGAAAGAAAGAAAGAAAGAAAGAAAGAAAGAAGGAGGGAGGAAGGAAAGAAGGAAGGAAGGAAGCAAGGAAGGAAGGAAGAAGGGAGGGAAGGAGGGAAGGAGGGAGGGAGGGAAGGAGGGAGGGAGGGAGGGAAATAGGAATACATACTTAGTGGTCACATATTCTGAAAGTCAGTCTTTCAAATAAGAAAGACTTTTCCTCTATGTCCACCTTCTGGTTTTTTTTTATTATTGCTGCAAACTCATTCTTTGTTGTTTGCTTCTTTTTTTACCCTTGTCTTCAATATGGTTTTAAATAAAAAGGGGATAACAATGCTTAAGTTTATGATTATTAAAAAATAAATCGTATCTTTGGTTTCTTCTATGTTTTCATGGTCCTTGGAACTAAATAAAAGGTAAAAGAGGATGTCCATTTTTGATATTAGTATAATTAAATAGCAATTCAAGGCACCACGATGCTGATTAAAGGGGAAAGTACCAGAGTGACTATAATGAGATTTCCCTGTGATGGGTTTCTGTTACATTCAATATTCACTCCCATCTTATCTTAGTATTAACTAGACAGCAAAACATTCATTAACTGGTGAGTGATAACAGGTAATCTTACTAGCATATTGAACTTGTGTATTCGGGGAAATAAAATTGTACTGGTGTTCAAGGATTTGACCCAATAAGGTGCCTTAAAGAGCTTACTATGCCCATATAAAATGTTGACTTCAACTCTATGCATCATGTCTGAATTCCGAAATTCTTTCTTCAAAAAAAATCTTGATGTAATGACATTAAAATGCAAGAAAAATAATAGCAGCAGTTAAAATGTGATTGCTCAGATTTTCAAAAACGAAGAAGGTGGAAGTAAAAAGTTGTAGATAACTTATCTCTAAGAAGAATTTGTAACTAGAGATAGTTTAGAGGAAAATTATGAGATAATGTGGATCATCACAATTACATAATATTGAAAGTATTTTGAATGAACAAAATCAGTACAGTTAGAATAAGAAAGAAGATAGATTTACAAATATACATACTTATAGAAAATTTCTAAAATAAATGTCTGCCAGTGAAAATCCACAAGAAAGACTGAGTAATTGCTCAATAGATAAGTAATCAAAGAGCACAAACTTTCCATAACAAGAAGGAGAAAGTAGTTATAAATGACTAATCATAGGAAAAGACAATTTAAAATATTCTGGGATTATTCAGGCAATTATCTATTATTTTAGTATGTGTCAGGCAAATAAAGAAACAACAAAACCACCTACCCCCCCAAAAAAAATACCACCAACTGTAATAACAAGAAGTTACTGTTATTTTCTAGAAAATAAGTGATAAGACCCTACCCCAGAGAGGTGTCTATGTGAATTAAGAAAATTTTAGGAAGAGAAGGAATATTGTAGTTGTGGACATTTCAAGAATTGACAAGATTGACTAATTAGGGTGAATAAGGAGGTTAGAAGGACACTAAGAATATAATCTGCAGCTTCAAGGAAGTGGGTGCCCTTCAGAGCAATAATGAAGTTAGGAAGACGGAAGACACATGGGTGGAAGATGAGTTCTGTTCGGCAGGTTGAGCTAGATGTTTACAATATATCCACTTTACATACCTAAAAGACAAGCGGTGACAAAAGACTCCATACATGGAAAGAGATTAGGGCTGGATATATAGACCTGGGATTTGACTTCATTGAGATGAAAATGGAATTCTGAAGAGGTGATATGACTAAGTGAGATTGTAGAGAGAACAGAAGAGGATCCAGGACTGAGCCTTGGGTGAATTCATGTGTAATGGGTAGAATGTAGATAAAGATCTGGCATAAGAGGGTGAAGAGAAACAGTCACTCAGGAAAAAGAAGCGTCAGAAAAATCTAGAAAGGAGGCTTTATAGTGATATTAGTGTATCATAGAAGGATGAGGATGAAAGGAGATTAAGGGGAACAAAGGTTTTCTCGAGTAATTTAGTTGAAAATTGAAGATTTTTAAAAGGATAAGGAATATATCAGGTATGATTGTAGGCAGCAGGATATGAGCTATTAAGAATGGAGAGGCTGAATATGAGAGAGAAAGAGAGAGACAAAGAAATAGAGACAGAAACACAGAGAGAGACAAAGACAGAAAGAGACTGGGTGGGGGGAGGGGAGATGTTAGAGGCAGTAATAATCCCAAGAAGAGGGGAGGAAATCAATGGTATGTTAAGGAGGTTGCTTCAGTAAAGAGCACCACTTTTTCATGGGAAAGAGAGGTTAAAGGAGAGATAGTGGTGGAAGATTTGTCAGTGATATGAGATAAAAAGGAGATAAAAGGAAGTTCTGTGTGTGTATGTGTGAAGCAAGGTTCTTACCTGAGAAGAAAAGGGTATGTGATGAGTGCTGGAAGAAAGAAGAAAAGCTAGGAAATAGCTTCTCTGGGGGGTAGCTTAGTGACTCAATTAGTAAAGTATAACTGGATAGGTTTGAGATACATAATGGAGGAGAATATAATCAGGATAGAGGTAATGACCTTGAAAAATCGATGGGAGGAGGGTATAAAGATCACTGTGAGGATGAAGGAAAAAGGATGAGTAAAAAGCACAGAGAAATGTAGAGTGATAAAAAGTTGTCCTCATGTAAAGGGATTTTTGAGTTCCTACTCCTGAGAGTAAAGGAGTTGTAGATAGTGGCAAGATAAAGGCTATGAGTATCTTTAAGCACAGGAAAACTCGATTAGAGGAGTAGATCCTGGGAAGCAAGTGGCATAGGACTGCTGAAGGGATTATCAATAGGTATTCAAGTTCTGTCATGTGAAAACAGGTGTGTGGGAGAGAGAAATTCAGGGATTTGATTCATTGAGGAAAGAAGGAAAATATCTCTGTGCTTGTCAGATAATGGGAAAAAAGATCAGGATTTTTTTTTTCTAATTTTGTATATCATAAATTTCAAAGGAAGAGTTATATGTATTTTTCCCAAGCAATGGTTGCACAGAAGGAGAGTCTACAAGTGAATTTGGAATACAACATCCCCATTTCCACAGCAGACGAGTAAGTTGGAGTGGTATGATTCAAATATGAACATTTAACAATACAGGAAAGGGTGGCTGAGAACGCATCATCAACAGGAGAGAGCAGTATCTCAGTGAGTGCCAAAAGATAGAATGACTGAGAAAAGCAAAGTATTAATATGAAAATAAACACGATAATTTTGGAGTAGACATTAACTAGGGCATGGTAGAAATGGTGGGAATATCTGGGTTGAACCTATGGAGTAGGTTTGAGGTAGAGAGGAACAAAGGATTGAAAGTTGGAAACCAAGAACTGGATTTATAGATTTGTATCCAGGAGTACAGAATCTTTTTTTTTTTGTAAGCACCCACATAGCAGATTATTTATGCATACATATAGTATATTGTCCGTACATATGAAACATACATTAGGACGAATATTTGTTTAATGTCAGTTGTTCAGGAAGTCCAGATGGGTAAGAGAAGGAAGAAGTTGTTTTCCTGATTTAGTTGAATAAAGTAAATGTGAAATCAAAATTTTTGAAATGTAACCTAATCATTTCAGGTATACACAACAGATCTCTCTAGATTTCTAAAATAATGAATAAACTTGGAAGGTGAGGGAATCACTCTTTAACTTAGTAGATGTTAGTCTTGCAGAATTATGGTTATAAATGCTGTATAGTCTTGTTCATAACAGCTAAAACACCCAATGTATTAACTGAATGAGTACAGAATTCACAATAAAATAATGTTATAGCCATTCTAAGCTTAATTATAGCAATTCATAGTCCTATATATAACAATGCTTAGCCATAATGAGGCATTGTTAGCAAAGAGTTTAAAAATATCCTTTATTCTTTCAGAGAGCAATAAGCAGTCAATGAAAATGACTAAACCAATTTGCATCTCCTTGAAAGGACAACAGTTCTTTATAGAATTGCTATGAAATGTCCCATATGTTTGAATGTATATACTAACTTTGTATTTCATTTATTTAGGTATTCCCATGGAAATGGGGTGATTATCCAGGGAATCAGAACTCTTTCAAGAAAGGGTTAACATATTTTGCAACTTTTTTCTTTCCACAGATTTCTTGAAAGTTTTGTCAAAAGTCTGGATTTCTGTTTAGCTTTTCACTGAACTCACTTCCATCTCTGTAATAAGTATACTAATTTTTATGCCTCCTGTGTCCACTGAATCATTCTACAATTTGAAATTGGCTTGACCTTTTCTGGATTCTGCATGTTAAGGGAATATTGGATGTTTCCTTTCCCTATGTGTAGCCTTCCTCTGAAAATCAAGAGAATTCAAAGAATGAGAGGGGCAAAAGGAATACATCTGCAGAAAAAAATGAAAAAAAAATTAAGGCAACGAAATCACTTTTCTATCCAGGCCTCAGTTTTTTTCTTAGTTAAAGTATGAGGTTCAGGTTAGGTGAATATCAAAGTCCCTTTCTTTAAAAATGTATGTGATTGTTACAGAAATATGTGTATGTGTGTATACACATATATATCTTCTTCGGCTATGTCATAAAGAAGTTAGTATCATATAATAATCATCTTTGTCTTCATTGTCATAATAATATCAATTATAAATTGTATGTTTCTATGTATAATTCTAATCATAGGCATATTAAAAATAAGGGGAAATTTACATTTTATTTCTTAAAAAGAAAATCTGCCATAACAAAATTCCAGTGTTTAGTTCTTGTGATGACTTAAGAAAAAGTAAAAGGCAAGACAAATGTAATCTATTCTCATGACAAAGTCAATAAGGAGAAAATAATCTCTTCTTTGAACCTTAAGATTGTATTCTCAGGTATTTTTTTTCTGGATTCTATAGAAAATCCTAAAATTCATACCTTCCTTTCCAAATCTCCTTTTATGACAGTTCTTCAATGAGTTTCTAAGCCTTTGCATTATTGATAAAGAAGCATAAAAACTCAAATGTGCTTGGCTTTTTTCTATTACACATTATAAATATCAGTGGACTGGGTGATTTCTTAGTCCCCTTCCAGCTCTAAAATCCTGTAACCACATCCTTCCTAAGATAAAATTATTTTTCAGGACAGATCAGTTTGGCTAATAACATTTGTTAATACTTCTTTGAAGTCAAGAATTTAAGATATATCACTGAGTTCTTAAGGTTTTTCTTTTATATCAGTTTCATGTTTTCTTGTCCATTCATCCTTCTTTTTAATATTTCCTCTCTTCCTTTGTTCTTTTCATTTGCCTTCCTTCCTTCTTTTCCTCCCCCTCCCTCCCTTCCTCCTTCCCTTCCTTCCTTCCTTCCTTCTCTCCCTCCTTCCTTTCCTTCTTCCTCCCTTCTTTCCTTCCTTCCTTCCTTCTCTCCCTTCTTCCTGTTAAAAATTGGTCTCTTTTTCAGGTAGCTAGGTGGAACAATGGATACAGCATGAACTCTGGAGTCAGAAAGACCTCAATTCAAATCTGGTCCCAGACACTTGCTAGCTGTGTCACCTTGGGCAAGTCACAAATTAATTGCCTAAAAAAAGATCTATTTCCTTTGTAGGGATGTTGATTTATGATTTAAATGACATTCAGCTAAGTGAGGAAGCATTTTCTCTGTTCTTTGCTGAAAATTTTCACAAGAAAGAGAAACTTGACTTATTCTGAATAACCCTAGACAATTGAACCAGAACTAATGGGTTAGAGTTTTAGAGGCAGATTTCATGTTAGTATAAGGACAATTCTTCTGACAAAGAGAGTTATCCCCAGTTACACTGGGTTACCTTGGGAAGTAGTCAGTTCTCTCCCAGTAGATATTTTTCAAGTGAAAAAAAATGTGACTAAGTACTTCTCAGTGATGTAATTGACTGGATTCCATCTCACTTGCATGTTTCAATTTCTACAATTTCTCTGTGTCTTTCCTACAATGTATAGAATGTAGGACCTCTGAGAATGTTCATCCTACTTCCTAGAGTTGTATCCCCAAGCAATGTTCTACCCCACTCCCCTCAGAGTTCTAGGAGTATTACTGAATAGGTGAGGAGGAATTTTCTTTAATGCTATTAGCTATGCCTTCCTTTTGTAATATTAAACTTAATATCAGTTGCCAGTGATTCTAGCCTTGATATCTTTCAACAAATTAGTATCAATTAGCTTTTATGAAGAGATATTTATTGCAATGAAATAGTAAGAAATGTAGTTAACAATTATTTCTTCAACAACTGAGAATTCACTTTCCTCTATGGCTTCCACAAGCTCTTCAGTTCCTAGGTACAGTGGGTTCCAATTCAATGTGGCTTTTTGTTAACATTCATCCCTAAAAATTCTTTTATAAATGTTGTATATCCAATGAATGAAACACTATAGCTCCCTCTCAGCTTTCTCTGATCCATACTGGTTCATGCATGTCTTTTAGAATTTCTCTCCTCAGTTTTTCTTCTGGCAGAGACTCTATCTCAAGGACCCATGATATTGTCCCATTGTGACCTTCTAAATTTGTTAGGATCATCTTCAATGCTCCTTACTTAAAGTGGGGATGGGAAAATACAAGAAGGAAAAGGGCAGAGCTCTGAATATGTGGACAGTGTAGTGTCCACTTGGGCAAGGCATAAGTTCTCTCCTCTTCCTCCAGTGACTTCCACTGCAGTTTTGCTGGCCTGAACACAGGCAGGCAGGAACAAAAGAAAAATTAAACCTCAGTTTCCTGGTTGGAGGCTTTTGAATGCATCCAAGTTTCAGCATTTCAACCATTTTTAAGTCCATCTCTTCACCATGTGATTGTCACATTGAATCTAGGTGGAAGATAACTTTGGGTGCTTTAAATCAGGGAAGAGAACCTTGCATGTCCTATCAACATACGTTTCTGCCAGTTAGATGTTCAGCTTCTGTCACCTAGCGATGCAATATTGCATTGGATGCATCAGCCACAGTCAAACACACCATACCCTGACTCTGGGATTGTGATTTCATTGATCTTCGAAAATGAAGCATGAACAAGAGCACCATCTTTTCATAGGGCAAAGAGAGAGTTTTAAGCTTTGCTGGAAATACACAAGCATGGAGAGAAATAAGCAGATCTAAGAAAAAAAAAGATTTCTTCATCTTTAAAAGCATTTATTTTGAGAACTTAGAATTTGCACCTATACAAAAACTCTGACCTTTTTAGAAAAAGCGCATACATTTTATTATTTTATCCTCCTCTTAACATTCTACTATGAGGAAAACATCTTTTTAAAGTATCATTCCAGTCTTTCTGCATTTAAATGATTTAAAATAGCATTGTTCCACTGAGATATTCAATGGCAAATGTTGGTACTATCAGAAAAACCGAAAACCCATTCAAAAGAATAAAAACAACTAGAGCCAAGCTATCTGTCTTAGTTCATGTATAGTAACTGAGGAAAAAAAAATTATTTTGGAAAAGTGTTTTTAAAAAGGAAAAAAAAACTTTCTCACTTATATAATTCTCTATTTAAAAATGGAAATGCACTTAAACCAATGATAAAGTAAACTAACCTTACCAAAATGCATCCTAGTAAAGGAAAATTTCCATGTTTACAGTGCAATTCTAATAACATTTGGCTACAGTGTGCCATTCTAAAAGCAAGAGATTTAATCTGTCTGGCAATTTAAACATTGCAGTCCTAAAAAGAACCCAGTCTACGTGGCAAGTAGGGTCAAGATGGCAGAGTATATAGTAGGACCCAGCTGAACTCTCCCAATATTCCCCTCCTAACAACTTTAGAATAAAACCTCAAATCAAATGTTACAGTGACAGAGTTGACAAAAGGTCAGAGGTAGACATTTTTCTAACCTAATACAAATTAGAAGGTCCATTGGAGAGGCCTGTAATGCCATGGTAAGCTCGGGCAAGGAGCAACAGGCGATACAGCAGTGTGCCATGGAAGGCTGCTGAGAAAGCAGCAGTAGCAACAAGCAGCTTCAAGAGCTCTCAGCCCAGAGATGAGAAAAGGGTCAGACAACTGGCCAGAAAGGGATTACAAGGCACTGTTTGCTGGCACTGGAGACACCAATTCTACTGCCCATAAGCAGTTCTCAGTTACAGTTCCAGGATGAAGAGGATTGCTTGTGATTGGTAACAAGGGAGTAGAGGCCCTGGCCACTATTACAAGGAAAAGAAAAGCAGTAACACTTGGGGCTATAGAGGAGTAAGAGCTATATGGACTGACCAAAGTGAAGTGAGAAGAACCTGGAGGTCATAGTGCACAGAAACCGCAAAACTATATAGATTATCAACTGTAAAAGACTTGGCTGATCTGATTGATAGAGTGATCCAAGGGAATCCCAAAGGACTGCGATGAAAAATTGTTTTCTCTCTCCAGAGAGAGAACTGATTAGTTCTGAGTACAAATGGTAGTATAATTTCCTCACTTTTTTTTTAATTTTTTGTGACATGGCTAATATGGAAATATTTTCTATGATTTCTCATGTATAATTGATACCATATTTTTTGCCTCCTTGAAGGGTGGGGGAGGAGTGGGAAAATGGAAGAGAATCTGGAACTCAAAATTTTAAAATAAGAATGTTAAAATAAATAATAACAGTAATAAAACAATAACCCAGTCTTTTAGAAACAGACCAAAGAAACTTGAGCAAAAGTCTAAAGCTTTGGTGTTTGAATCTAAAATGAAATTTAAAAAAAAAGGCTATTTAATAAACTCTCAGCCTTTCAGGACTTCATTAAAAAAAATCTTGAACTTAATAGAAGATGTGACATACAAGAACCAAGAGAAATATAAGGTACATAACAAAGACTGATAATAAGGAATCCATGAGGAGAGACTGTTTACTTTTTATATATGTAAAATGTGTGTTTAAGATTCTTATCAATAATTGGGTAGTTCATAAGAAAGATTGGGGTAAACCTGAGTTTGATATGAATTTAAATAGCAAAACCATTTAGGAAGAGCAAAAAGACAGAAAGACTATCATGTTCTCCAACATCATTCTGGTTCAGAGACAGCATCTGGCAGAACAAGCCATTCCCTCAGTAAAAGAAGCATCCAGCTGAGGAAGCATTCTCTCCTTCCCTGAGCACTTAGCTAAATGCAGGCTGAGAACCTTTTCATGCTTATTTTAAACATAAAATTAAACTGGTAGAGAATAACCTTGAAAAAGGGCTTCATATATGTTAAGCAAACAACTTCTAGATAAACTATCTGAGCAACACGTCCAAAACACCAGGAGCCTTCTCAGAGGCTTTGGATATCAATACTTCTACCTCTGAGGGCAACTGCACAGACTTTACAGAGATTGTTCTAGCAACCCAACTATATTCCTTATGAGAGGGAACTTCTGAGAACCCAATGTCAGGCTCATTAGCAGCCTTTACCAAAAGTGAGACCATTTGTCCTGACAAACTAGAGATTTTAAAAGGAAAACAAACCAGAATGCAGTATCCAACATTTTGAAAAAGTATATATATATATATATATATATATATATATATATATATACACATAATACATACATAATATATACAAAATAATATAATTATAATAATATAATATAAAATACATAATATATATATATATATAATAAGTCCCTCAGACTTTGCAGACTTTTAGAAAAAGAGTAGGGAAGACATCTTTTAAGGGAAAAGGTGAATTTCTGTGCTTGAGCCTGTTGAAAATCCAATGCCAAGTTTTACCATCAAAGTAAGAAAAGAAGTTCTCAATAGATAGAATTCCATCCCACTGCTCTAGCTTGGGGAATAGCTAACTGAAGGGGAAGTTTACAGTGACCGATTCACTTGGCTAGTGTAAGATTTAGCCAAATCATATGGACAAACTGGGCAACTATACACCTCAGCTAAGAAGCATAGGTACAAAAATCTTTGCAAGCATCATGCTCACACACAGTGGTAACTGACTGAAATAATACCTCTTGACATCAAATACACAAGAATGTTTTTTCCACTGTATTCAGGAATTTTGACCTATCCTTCAATGTGCTTAATATTTTGTTCCAAATTTTTTTCATTGGATTTATCATTCTTTTTTTTTTTGCTTTTGGAAGTGGGGAGGCAGGGCAATTGGGGTTAAGTGACTTGCTCAAGGTCACATGGCTAATAAATGTTAAGTGTCTGAGGCCGAATCTGAACTCAAGTCCCCCTGATTCACACACCGCCTAGCCTCCCCATGGATTCATCATTCCTGATGAAAGTCTTTGGCTGGGAGGTGAATTTGCATAGTCCTACTTTAGTGTTCTTGAACACCATACCAGGAAAGGCTAGAATGATCTCCCAACCCCTTGCTGACTTACTTTTCCTCTGCCCCTTTCCTAGCCTTGGAGATTTCAATTATTTTTCATTTCTCTTATTGTTTTATTTTCCCTTCTCTTTGTTAGTTACTTTTTTCCAATATCCTTCAAGATATTGCATTGTGAAGTCAAATTTCCTTATCCTGTCTTCCCTCTCCCTTATTCATGGGTCAGGTTAATCATCATTCACCTGAGTATATAACATAACACAAGGAAGCTAGATTTCAGGACAATATTTCACTGCCTTGTATATTACATCACATTGATTCCCTTCGCCTGGGGCATAATTCCTCCATTTCCCTCTCTCAATATTCTCACAATCCTGATAGGCTTCCTAGATCACCAGCCTTGTCTTCTGCTCCACCCAAATGATAGATAGGAGCCCTGCGGCTCAAAGCCAGAACTCTGTTCATGTTGGCGAGTTTCTGATTACAGAATTGCTCAGCAGTCCTTTTTTGCTGCTAGAAAAATCTTTGTACCCACTACCCATAAAAATGAAAAAGTTGTCATGATCTCTGTCATTTCCATAGCCCCCTCCCAGGATCAGAAAGAGGTGATGACACTGATTCTGAAGTGTATACCTGCTCCATTGGGCCTATGGACACCAGACTTAGTCACCTACACTCTAAACTTCTACATGGTTCAGAGATAGCTTCACAATGATTAGAAGGCACAATAGTGCACTCCTTCACACATACATGCCGTACTTTTGCCCCAGTTTCCTTGAGATGATTATGTGGCTTTGGTTATATGACTCCAAAGAGAGTCCATTTAACCACTTGTCCTGCCCCCTCCTCTTCCTCCTCCTCCTCCTGTCTGCTGCTTTTGTTTCCACTTTGGCTACTTTCTCTTCTTTTTTTTTCCCCTTTTTACTATTCGATTTTCATCATCTCAGCCTGATATCCAGGACAAGTCTATCCACTGAGGTATTCTTTTGATATTTCTTCATAGTATGGAGTTGATCCTGAATGTGATTCAAGAATTCTATTGAATACTGTACAACAGACACAAATTCGTGCAAGTTCAGCAAGAATGAAAAGATATTGAAATACCAGAGAGATGACAAAAGCTTCCATCTGATAACTGGTCCACCTAAATTTGCAGTGATGATTTATTTTTGCTCACAGAAAATCAAGTACTCCATATCCTAGGGGTATGGACAGATACAAATCTGCTTTGGTGGAGGTAGAAAACACCTTGATAAAATCATGCATTAGTGAAGAATCAGTGACTTAAGTTATTATTTCCTAAAAAATAGAAGTTCCAACCATTTGGCAGATTGTCAACCTTAGGGACACATGTGTGTGTACTGAGGCTTGTGAGGAGTTGACTTCTGAGAGTCAAAGATATAGTTCAACCAATAAAAACATCAGAACTAAATTGATTTTTAAAGTTATCTTGAATATTGGGTGAAATTTAAAATGTGTTTGAAAGTTCCAGGAATTTCTCAAATACTATGTCATTAATTACTCTATGAAAAATCAATTTTCTTGCATTTATAAAAATTACTGAAGGTTAAAATAAATGAAAATAACTAATAGTACTTTTCAAAGAATTTGTGCAGGTAGAATCAATTCATTTTCCCCTAAATTTAAATAAGGTTTTAAGAAAAGTAAACAAGAGGGAAAGTCTAGATCTTCATTTACCTCAATCACAACATATTTTAAACAAAATCACCTGTATTCTAAATCTGTGACTGGTGAAGGAAAAAGAGCTGGGAGAACTCTAAACATCACACATTTATTAGACTATCTTGAATTACTAATTTCACTGAAGTTATTCTTAATCTGAGATCTTTCCCTGGGAACTTTACAACTCACATAATATTGTAAGAAATGACTTATATATAAATTGAGATTCAGATTACAGATGAAGTCAGGAAAAATAAAGCACCCCAGTGTCATAGATTTAGAACTGGAAGGGCCCTTTGTAGTTGTTTGATCAAAAACTCTCATTTTACTGATGAGAAAATTGCAGCCCAGAGAGGTTAAATAGCTTCCCCACAATCAGAAAAGTAATAGGGTTCAGAATCTGGATTCAGCTGAATATCCTCTGATGTCTAATGCAATGCAATAACCATGGCACCCTATCACAAAAACCTTAAAACCACATATATTCTCTCAGGGATTCCAGATGATTACAGGCCAGAGAACTCAAGTATCCCTGAATAATCAAAAGTATAGGTTACCTAAAAGGTAATGTTGAGAAGAATGATAAACAGATGTAGGTTACCAATGATAATTTGTAGGAAATAAATGGGATGTAAGCATCAAGGAGAAGGCAATAGGCTGTTTGTGCATTGAAGGCAAGGTAAAATAAATACACTCCCAGTGTGGGGCTAGACCCGAGGTTTCACTCATAAAGGTGATGCTCCTCTCTGCCCCTAATCCTGGTGATGAATTTATTTGGTCAATGCAGGTCACCAGCATCCCTCTAACTTAAAGTCTTGGAGTGTTGCCTAAAAGGCTGAAAGTTGAAATGACTTATAGAGCGCGACACAGCCAGGAATCACACATGTAGGGCATGATCCCTCTCTCATGCTTCAGGGCTAGTTCTCTTTCCAATATACCTCAGCTACCTCTGCAGTATTGAAACGCCCCCCCCCCCAAAATATAAGAAAGCAGAGCAAGGCCTTCAGCACATTGGGTTGGCCCTCAAAGAAGGTCTTATGGAAGGATATAGGGAAGAATTGCATAGGGAAAAGTTTCATGAAGGAGTCGACTTTTGTGCTCTCACAGATTGGATACAAGATTCCTCTAAGTATGCATAACTTTATTAAAAATGGGCAATTTTTATAACTAGTTTCCCTTGAGATAATATGTAAATGCACTTGATGCTAATCAAATCAGGCTCTCTCCCTTAATACTTGTTGCATCACAATTTAAAGCCTAATTTTATTTTATACACTGATAGAATTATCATTCTGGGAAATGGCTCTCATAATATATACTAAGTCCATGTAAAATGAATTATTATTGCAAATAAATGTACACAGCAGAATGGCTTGGAAATCCACTAGTATGCACTCTGTATTCTTGTCCTGCTTAACATTTGCAATAAAATAGGAATGATGGTGCTCTAAAGAACTGTGTAGAATTAGAAAAAGAAATGATTGTACATTATGTTGCAATTGGATATGAAACTCAGCTGCCTGCTGACAGTAATCTTAATGAGGCTTACACTAGAGATATTAAAAATATATGTTGCCATCTATTAACAATCAGCTACTCAAAAAAGTATTTTCTCATGTTCTCCATTGTAAGTTACTTTTTAAAGATTCTCTTACTTTAATTAACAGACTATTGAAATTCCATCTGGTAAGAAATTTGAATGCTAAATAAACTGTCAACAACTCAAGCAGAAGGAATATCTTAGAGACAGTTGTGGGAAAGGGGAAATATTTGGAAACTTTTGTGCTTGAGGTATTGGGCCATGGACAGATCTCTAGAATTAGAATCAAGAGACCCAGATTCCAGACCCAGATCCACTTCTTGCTACCTGGTAAATTTATGGCAAGTTATTTTTCTTCTCCTAAAGCAATCCCTGGTTTATAGTAGTTGCTTAATAAATGTTTATTGATTGATTGATGCTCTAGCTTCAAACCCTGAATGGTGTTGTGATAGGGAGAAGGTTTGGATTTCTAAATGATTCAAGTTATCCCTAATGTCTCTTCAAATTTTAGAGTCTATGAAATGGACATATCACATGGAATGAGCTCTTCTGTAACTTGGGTGGTTGGTATTTTCTCACAGAGGTGCCAGATCAGTTTGGTCATATGAGATGACCTCGTTAAAATACAAGGAAGCCTGGGGCATTTCACAAACATATTCTCTATTAAATTTATCTTAAACAGGATTACTTTGGTGTTTCAAAATCTTTTGTTTTAACTACACAATAGATAAGAAGAGAGGATCCCTTTTAAGCCTTATCAGTTGTGAGAATGTCACCTACAAGAAATGGACTGATAGGAAGCATAGTGTGGAGCTGTTATCCGCCATCTGCCCATCTACTAGTCATTTAAGGATGGTCATTTCTAAAGCACCGTGTGACAGCATTGAGACATTATGGAAAGTCTATGATCCTGGGAACCAAAACTCTTGATTTCTAGTTCAAACTCTTCAAATCTTCTATTAGATTTTCTTCAGTTCTAAATTTTTTCACCTATGAAATGAAAGTTCTTCTAATATCAGTTTTCTACTATAAACTTTGCTTCAACCACAAATGACTCTAGACAAGGGTATAATTGTGTACAATGATTTGAGGACCAATAACATATATACTTGGTCCCATTCACTATGGATTGTCATAATCATCTCTCTCTCTCTCTCTCTCTCTCTCTCTCTCTCT
>NW_027186352.1:18656864-18658499 GCF_028583685.1 Petaurus breviceps papuanus
CTCTCTCTCCCTCCCCTTTCCCCCCCTCTCTCCCTCTCTCACACACACATGCATGCACACATGCACACCCACCTATAGCTACCTATTGCCCTGTTGTCTCCTTTCCCCTTGCCTAAAAAACAAACCTGTCTACTTCATCCTTTTTATTAGACCCTTTCATTTATTTAACATATTTCTCTGTATCTCTTCTCCTTTTCACAACTAAAATCTTACAAAAATCACTGTCTGTTCTCATATTTCCACTCCCTCTCTTCTCATTTATTTCTTTTTTTTTTGAAATTCTATTTAGCTACAATTTATTTTTAAAATTAATTTTAGATTTTCAATGAATAAAATTATTTTCCCTTTCCAAGCTAGTATTGGAAGATAAAAATATATATAATGCTTTTATTTAAAAAATGAATAGCCCAGTCTCTCTTTAAAACTCTTTCCTCTTAGAGTTTTTGTGACACTGGACTCTTGGTTTTTCTATCTATCTGACTGGGTCTTATCACTCCTTTGCATAATCATATCCCAACACACATCCTCACTATGTTTATATCTCAAGAATTAGTCCAATCTTTCTCCCTTTACTCTTTCTTTTAGTGACATCATCAACTTTCAAGACACAATTATCATTTGCACAGATGACTCTCAGATATTGTTACTTACTCCTAGTATCTACCCTAAGCTCTAGTTCCGCCCGTCCCATAGTCATCTCTAAATCATCCAGTCCACAATAAAATGCACTGTACTTGTCCACAAAGCCATCCATCTTCCTAAGTTCATTATTTGGTCGAGTACACCACCATCGTCTATTCATCTACAGATGTGGATTGTTTATATTTGAGGATTTACTCTCCTTTACCCCAAACTTCACACATCCAATTGATTTCCAAGTCTTGTAATGTGTCTGCTTCCATCACGTCTCTCATACCCATCTCTTGGTTTCCTCACACACCACTCTACTTGAAGCTTTAAGTACCTCTCATTTTTACTATTGCCACACAGTCTTACTCAGCCCCATTTCTGGAGTTTCTTCCTTCTGAAATCCATTCTTTACAAAGCAACCAAAGTGAATTTCATGAAACACAAGTGTGATCACGTCACTTCTCTACTCAGCAAACTCCAGTGACTCCCCGGTACAATCAGGTTCAAATGCAACATCCTCTGTTGGACACGTAAAGCCCTTTGCAGCCCGACTCCAACCTTTCTATGTATTGCTCCTTATCATACCCTCTATTGTTGAGCAAAATGACCTTGCTTGCTGTTTGTTACACATGACATTTCCTCTCTCATCTCAGTGCCATTTCAGACTGTGCCCCATAACTAGATTTTATCCCCTCCTCTACTCCGTTGGAATTCCTGGTTTTCTATAAAATTTGGTTGACATACCACTTTCTAAAGGAAACCTTTCCTGACATGTCCACCTGCTGATGCTCCCTCCCCCCAAAACAATTTCGACATGTATTTTAAAAATACATTTTGTATCTATCATCTATCTATCTATCTATCTATCTATCTATCTATCTATCTATCTATCTATCTATCTATCTATCTATCTATCTGTCTGTCTGTCTGTCTGTCTGTCTGTCTGTCTGTCTGTCTGTCTATCTATCTATCTATCTATCTATCTATCTATCTATCTATCTATCT
>NW_027186352.1:18658509-18679626 GCF_028583685.1 Petaurus breviceps papuanus
TCTATCTATCTATCTATCTATCTATCTATCTATCTATCTATCTATCTATCTATCTATCTGTATGTATATGTTGTCTCATCCAATAGTATTTTTGTTATTTACCAGAAAGACAAGGAATATTTTATTTTTCACTTTGTATCTCTAGTGCTTAGAACTTAGAAATGCATTTCTATAAATTGAAAACTAAATTAATAATGTTTATTGATTGATTTGTATGTAAGTAATCAGTGAGGGAAAGAGAGAGAGATACAGAGAGACAGAGACAGCAAGATAGAGACAGAGACACAGAAATGGGGATGGAGGTGGCAATACAGAGATACAGACAGACACAGAGAAAGAAAGACAGACAGACATGCACACACACACCTTTGAAGTCAATGAGGATTTCAATGACTAGTTATCACATGTGACTGTTTTCAACATCTGTTTTGTGTAATAAAAAAATCAAATTATTTGAGTCAACATACCCATGCCTTGTGAATGCCCCATGTAACTCTATTGAACTTGCTGACCTCATTAATTATGATGGAATCAATTATCATCTCCATGCTAATGATTATAAAATCTATCTGCCTGTCTTTAACCTCTCTGATGATGTTTTTACCCATCTCCAAATGCCTATCAGATACCTCAAACTAGATATCCCATAAATATCTTAAAATTGGCATGTCTCCTATTGAACTCACCATATTTCCCCCAAACCTCAAATCCCCTTCCCAATTTCCCTGTTATTTTCAAGGGCACCACAATCTTCACAATTTCCTAGGCCCACAATCTAGGTGCCATGCTCAACTGCTTATTATTACTTATTTCCTATATCTAATATGTTACCAAGGCCTATTTATGTTACCTTACATCTCCCCAATATGTCCCCTTCTCTCTTCTGATATACCACTGCCCTGATAACAGACTCACATCTCACTTTTGATACTGCAGTACCTTACTGTTGGGTCTGTCTCCCTTAAGAGTCTCCTCACTCCAATTCATCCTACATTCTACCAGCAAAATGAGTTTCCTAAAGTACCAGCCTGAACATGTTACCCCTTAGTCAATAAATGCCTGTGACTCCTTCAAAATCCTTCATAATCTAACCCCCTACCAACTTTTCTAGTCTCCTTACACCTTATTCTTCACCACATACACTGATCCAGTTGTACTGGGCTCCTTCCTGTTCTGTGAACATGCCATTTCATCTCTCAGCTCCAGAAATTTTCTCTGCCTATTTTCCATGTCTGGAATGCTAGCCCTTCTTATGTAATCCTCCTGTTTTTCTTCAAATCCCAATCAAAATCCCATTTTCCTTTTTCAAATTAATTTATTTGTTTTTAGTTTTCAACATTCACTTCCATAAAATTTTGAGTTCCAAATTCCCCCCCATCTTTCCCCTGCCCCTCCCCAAAATGGCATGTGATTGACATAGGCTCTATGTATATATTCATATTGAACCTATTTTCACATTATCATGCTATAAAGAAGAATTAGAACAAAAGGGGTAAACCATGAGAAAGAAGAGACAAAAAAATTAAAAAAAAACAAGAGAGAGCAAATAATATACTTCAATCTGCATTCAAACTTCATAGTTCTTTCTCTGGATGTGGATACCATTTTCCATCATGTGTCATGGAATTGTCTCAGATTATTGTATTGCTGAGAAGAGCTAAGTCTATCAAAGTTGATCATCACACAATGTTCAATGTTCTCCTGGTTCTGCTGACTTCAGGCAGCATCAGTTCATTCAAATTTTTCCAGGTTTTTCTGAAGCCTGTCTGCTCATCATTACCTAGAGCACAATAACATTCCATTGCATTCATATGCCACACTTGTTCAGTCACTCTGCACTTGATGGACATCCCCTCAATTTCCAATTCTTTGCCACCATAAAAAAGCTACTATAAATATTTTGTACATGTAGGTCCTTTTCCCCATGTTTATGATCTCTTTGGGTCATAGACTTAGAAGTGGTATGGCTAGGTCAAAGGGTATGCATACAAAATCCCATTTTCTAAAGGAAGATTTCTGCATATATTTGTTTGTAATATATCTTGTATAGAGTTTGTTCATATTTGTTTCTTTGTTGTCTCCTCCATTAGACTGTGAGCTTCTAAATGGCAAGGGAAGTTTTGGGCTGGTTCAGTATCCACACTGCTCAACACAATGCTTCACTCATAGTAGGTGTTTAATAAATCCTTAATGACTGACTGACTGACTGAAATTGTTGTTTGACCATAGTATTGACTGTTCAGATTAACCAAAAATTTCCCCATCTTTCTTCCCCATTATCCTCAGAATACTAATGCAAATCAATAAGATAATTAATTAAAGCCAAGTGATCAATAAAAATTCAAAAGTGGAGGAGGATCAAATCCCATCCATCTTGTGACAATTTCATCATCATAGAATTGTCTTGGAAAAGAGGAAATTAGACAATCTCTCCTTCCTATTTATGCTTTTAGTTGAATTTATTTATAGGAATACTTGTGTTTGATGTGCTATGTGACCTTTTCTCCATCCCAAGTTGTCCTAATATTAAAAAATCCAGTTAAATAGCAATATGGCATGCATATTTTTAGTGTCATGGAAACTCATGGGGGAAATTTATACCAAGTTACTAAAGAACTTTAGAAATCATCTTATTGAATATCTATATGTTACTGATATAGTAACAGGATGAAATGGAGGTTGATCAAATCATCTGTCCATAGACTTATGATTAACTCTGAGTAGAGGAAATATAATAACTGAGATCATGGGATTTCCTAGTCCTGTGTTTTTCCCATAGGCATGCATTGTATGTTTCAACTGTGGTAGAGTCAAAAGAATACTGGAATTACAATAAGAAAGGCCCAAGTTTAAGTCCTAAACCTGTAGCTTACTCGGGTAGGTAGCAGGAAAAAAAAAAACCTCAAAACTGTGGACTTGAAATCAGGAGATACCTAGGTTCAAATCCCGTCATTGACACTAGATATTTAGCTATCTGGGTGCTTTGAGTGGTAGGTATTTTATTTCTTCTGGTACCCTCTGTCTTTCTTTATAATCAACTACCCATAATTACATACTACAATAATTTTGAGGGCAGTGTTAGCCCACACTAGGTTTTGTAGCAACAACCTACTCTGTTGTTTAAGGGTCTCATCTGTTTGTTTCAGAATTGACATCTACAGAACAGGTTAAAATGTTAGGCAACATAGTTTATGGAGAAAAGTTAAAGGAATGTTTAGCTCCTAGAAAATAAGGCAAAGGAAATAAATAATAGTCTTAAAGTATATAATGAGTTAATTTAACAGAAGGTATAAATGTATTACACTTCAGCACTACTGAAATTGAGTAGAGTAAAATGGTCTTTAACTGCAGAATGAATAATTTATATTGGATAGAAAGGAGAGGATTTTTTTTTAATAATAGAAGTAACCAAAAATAGGAAAAAAAAGATGGAACCCCTCTCTCTCTCTCTCTCTCTCTCTCTCTCTCTCTCTCTCTCTCTATATATATATATATATATATATATATATATATATATATATATACACACACATATATTATATATATATATATATATTTAAGAGATCTTATCAAATCTCTAAATCTTTCATGATTACTAATATGTCCCTTAGAGAAAGAGCTCTTTAAGCCTTTTCCAAACATATTATTCTCTGAAGGTTTCCCCATGAAGCAGTGTTTATCTCACAAACATGTCTGCTTGGTGCTCAGTAGGAACCATTCTTGCTATCACCATAGAAAAACTGGACAAAGAAAACATCAATCTGTCAGAAGCAATGTCATGGAAGTCAACCTGAGTATCTTCAACTTGTTGATTATGAAGAAATAATATTGTGATAAGTCTAAATGGCAAGACTAGTGAAAGATATATCTTTCTTCCACACATCAAGGATCCATGATTTCATTGGGATGGGGAATTCCTCTGACAAATTGCAACAAATTTCAATGTGGTTTTGGAAATGTGATCTATTTAAACAATTCATCCCTTTAAACTGACCTGAATAGAAGCTTCCCTGAGAGTCAAACTGGTCTTTACCACAATAGACACCACATCCTTCATCAAGCTGCTAGCAGATGCTTTTCTAGTTTCGTGGGATGTGCCAGAGCTCTTCGCCTCGGCATAGTCTTCATTCAAGGTCACTCATATCACTATGAGTTTGCATTGGGGGGGGGGGGGTTAATTTATTAAAAAAAAAGTTAAAGGGTAAAAGAGGAATACCCCTTGCTGTCTACCTAAAAATCACTCCCTACCAAATGGCGTTTTTTAAACAGCTGGACTCATTTAATTAGAGCAACATTTTTCCTTAGGTTTAATTTTCTGCATATTTTATTACCTTCTCCCTAATTTAAAAGCAATGTTTCTTTTTCATTTAAAGGATGATTGAAACTATGTAAATATAGTTTAATGCAGGGCAGTTGCCACACACAAAGTTTTATTGATTGTAGGAAGAGCTGTCTGGGCCAACATCAGTTTTATTGGAATGAGCAAGATCCAGGAGTTCTGAAGAAAACCTAGCAGGTCTGGCTAGTCAAGATCATCAGAGACAAAGAATTCTTTACCTTATAATCTCTAGTCCACTGTGGCATTCTTATCAATGAATAAAATGAGGTCAAGAGAGGAAGGAATATACCCAGTTGACAGAGGTGAATTGAGCTTTGGACTTATTTCTTCCTCCTTACCATTCATAGGAGGTCAGAGTAACTGCATATAAGCACTAGGAGATTTAGTTAGTGGTAAAATTGGCATTCGATGTGTATTGTGTTATTAATTCAATAACTTTAATTTACTTTTCTGGATGAGTACTTATTTGTGGTATAAATATGATTATTTTCCAGGTGGTCAGCTTAGTGAAGATGATAAATTGAAATGTCAATACATTATTTTTCAGTTTTTAGGGAGCATGCTGTAAATATTTAACGAGAAGATTACTTGATTTCAGCATTCATATCCCATCGGGTAATGCTACTTTTACAAGCCCTTCATTTTTCATTTACTGAGGATTCCAATGGTTTAAGGGCATGGCAATGAGGCTGGTTAGTGATTTCCTGAATCAATAATACTGAAAAAAAGTAATGAAATTAGCATGTGTTTGTGATTGTTTGTATGACATTCATTTTTAATGTTGAAAGGTTTTTATAGATTTTTACTATGAGACTTTGAGCAAATCATTTTACCTTGAGAAGATTGTTTCCTTACCTGTTAAATGAGACTGAGGACACCTCTGAGGCTTGTGTCCTAGTTTTGGTTTTTATTACTGACAATTTAGTTTTTGTTTTAGTCTTTGATTACTGACAATACTCTTAATATTTAGGTGGGATTTTAAAGTTTGCAAAATATTTTATGCATAGGAGCACATTAGATTCCACATTAAAGACAGGCAAACAAATGTGAGGTAGCTGCTATTATTATCCCTTCTTTATTTTTCAGATGAGGAAATTGACTGAGGAAAGTTAAGTGACTGGTTAATGGGCACCCAGGTAGCCTCTGAGAAGGATTCAAACCCAGGTTATCTTGAATCCAAGCCCCACTCCCTAATTATGCCAGTTACATCTTTATCTTCACTCTTGTGTTCATCATTGAATTTGATCATAGTTAAATACTATTATGATTTTTTTCTGGACTTGTCTCTCAAAATACTCTTTTTCACCACATTGCTGCTATACCAAATATGCTATTTTCAAGCATCTGTTTTGTTCCTGTGTCTTGATACTAGAAAAATGGATAATTGATTTGAATATGTGAAATCATGTCTTAAAATGACTGAAAAGGAAATATTTTTTTGAGATCAGTGGAACACAGATCAGAAAAAAAAAAAGTGCCATTTGGTACAGGCCTGAGGAATAGAAAGAAAAAAAAAACATTTTTTGTTTAAATTTTGGAACCAAGTGACAACTTCCAATATGCTGTACTGGTTTGAAAAAATAACCCTTTGGGTATATGTCCTATCCAGTTGTCATGACAACCCGCTTTCCCCTCACATGGATTTGGAGGGGAGAATGCTAACTTTAGGATTAAGAAGTTGGTTTATGATTTACTTGATTAGTTTGCATGCTGTTCTAATGAGAGAACCATCAAATCTCAAAAATTAGGAGACACCTCAGAAGTCTTTCCCATTCTCAGCTAAGCAAGAATGACTTCTTTATCTCCCATGACAGATATTTATCCTGCCTCCCCTTGTCACTTGTAGTGAAAGAGAATTCACTGTCTATTGAGGCAGCACAGTCCATTTTGGATAACTCCAATTATGAAGAGGTTCATCTTCAAAGTGACCTTAAATCACCTTCTCTGACCTCCCTATCTATTGGTTACCATTTTTTTCCCTCTTAAGACAAGCAAAATAAGAAAACTCTTCAATCACTCATTAATCCTTTAAATGTTTGGTTATGGAAATAATGACCTTGCTATATTTTCTTTGTCAAATAAGTTGACAAATGTTATTACAACTATGTTTTTGGTGCTTATAGTACAATAACAAAAATGATACAATCCTTGTTCACAAGTAACTTGTACTTTAAGTACATGTAAATGTAGTACATGCATTAATTACAAAATAATACATGCATAGCACATAAAATAATAACAATAAATCCATGAACATTTGTAAAGAGCCTATTGTGTATCAGACCTTGTGACATTCATGAGGAATGAAATAAAAAATTATGAAGAAGTCCCTACTAGCAAGGATTTTCCATTCTAAAAAGGAAGACACCAAATGAAATCATCTAGAGTATGGGACACACCCAGATTGCCTCAGATTCTGACACCCACGTTGTAAGGGAATAAAGTCATCAATTTTGGTGATCTGGGAATGTATACACACATATACTTATGCACATAAATGCACATACATACACATTATATATATAGTGTTTACATACACCCACAAACAAATGCAAGTAGTCAAATCTAAAAAAAAGAAAAGAGGGCACTAACAGTTGGTGGGGATCAGGAAAAGTTTCATGTGGAAGATGATGCCTAAGCTTTATCTTAATGGAAGAAGTCAATTCTTCAAGGAAGAGGTTAGGAGAGTGTTCATTACATGTGAAATGCACATTATTTTGGCTTCTACACGCACTATTTGAAGGTCATACCCAGGGTTCTCTGAAGGGGTGTGGCCATGTATAACTCTCCCAATAATCCTAGACTCTTCCTCTCCTGTAAGTTCTTCTAAATTTAGGAAATAAAGGTTCTTTATGGCCATCAAGGGTCAGGTTAGCCTTGACACAGAAATACCTCCTTCAAAAAGTATTATCACAAATTTAGAAAAAAAATATTCTAACTTGTAGGAAATATAATCCTCGCTATCTTTGCACCACCCCAGTCTTTAGGGAGGGAAAAGGGATACGTTTCATTGTTTTGCTAGGTTCATGTAAACACAAAATTCACTCTTCATCTTGGTTTTGAGTCCCATGCTTCCATGTTGGTCTGGCTGGCTACACCATCATGCCAATAATCCTGGATCCAAGGATGCTGTGATTTAAACTCATGGGTCCCATAAGAATCACCTCTGGCACCTGACAATGAAGACAAATAACAGAATGGAAGCAAATACCCCCAGGGCCATTTTTCACGACTGGGGTAAAAGAGGGAGAGAAAGAGAAGTTCCTCTCTCTGGTTCAGCTCAGGGTGTGTATGCTGCGAGTAATTGCAGAGAAAGATGGAAAGCATAGGAGAGAGGGACTGAAAAGAAATAGTGGGGGGGGGATAATAGCTGACAATATCTCTAATTTTAAAGATGTAGGCAAAAAAAAAAAAATCAAAAGAGGTTTCCTCGACCCATGTGGTAGGGGAGGCAGAGGGCTCCAGTTCAGGCAGTCCAGACATGCTCCAAAGATCCCCTGAAGGGTATCTAAATTTTTAAGGGGTTTAAAAATGGTGATGTGAGGAGTTTAAATGATACTAGAAGTTCTTAGATGTCATAAACATTCTTGAAGATGGCAGTGACAAGGTTAGATGTGTTCCTAAGGCATCTCACTCTGGCAGCTGTGTGGAAGATGGGTTTGAGAAAGGATGGACATTCTAATGGTCCAAAAAGCTTGAGCACTGGTCTGTGATAAAGGAAATCCCCTACTGAGGAAATTCCCTCTACCAATAGAGTTTAGTGACTTCCCTTCATTTTAAGTCTTTCAAAAAGTTTTTTTTTAACACTGATTGCTTAAAGAAGTTGCCTAAATTAATAAAAATTAATGATGGAGAGCAGCTAGATGATGCAGTGAATAGAGCACTGGCCCTGGAGTCAGAAGGACCTGAGTTCAAATCCGACTTCAGACACTTAACACATGCAAAAAAAAACTAGCCATGTGACCTTGGGCAAGTCACTTAACCCCAATTGCCCTCCAAAAAAGCAAAAAAAAAAAAATTAATGATGGAGGTATTACAGTGTGCTTGAACTGATTATTTTTTAAATTTTCTTTTGTCTTTATTAATTTGTTTGTTTACTTTTAGTTTAGAAAATTCAGTTCCTCAATCACTTTATTTGAATGAAATGAAAATTTCAAATTTTCTCCCCTTTCCTCTCCTCCCCCCCTTTTTCAGAGAATTATCTGTTAACATTTACTAGAACACCCTTGAGGAAGTGGGAGTTTTCCAAAATGTAGAGACCAGCTCTTTATCGATGACACCAAGTTGTCTTCACTTAAATATTCCATATTGACTTTGTGTTTGTATTATGTGCACACATGTATGAGGCATATAGAAGCAAGATTCCCATTTCCCATATCCAATACATTGACAAATCCTCTCCTGGTTGGGGTGCTATTTTATAATGATTCCATTTAGTCTTTTTTTTTCTATTTTACTTTTGTGTCAATTCAACCTGAAGGACTGTAGGATCTCTTCATTGTTCAGGGAAGCTACAGATCCCACTGCAGAGTTAGTTACCTGTCAATCCTGCAACATCTCACCATGACCTTGAATCATGTCACTATGTTGTACTCATCAGGCTGGTGCCATGTCACACAGGGCACACTGATCATCACATTAAAATTAAAACAAAACTTTTTTCAGCTAAAATGTAGGCGATTTTATTTTGGGCCTAATTTGTCTCCAACAGCACCACAATTCTCCACTTGGCTTTGCATGTGTCACTTTTGCCTGCACTTCAGTCAGCACAGTATGGGAGAGAATGGTGTTCATTCCACACATCTGTAAAGGACTGGATTCTGGACATTGGGAAAATGTTTGAACATTGATCCTTTAAATAATGGAGATAAGTTGCTTGATGGCTGTTTGCTTAGAATTAGGAAGAGTGCTAAGCAAACTGAGATCCCCAGGGAATATTTGCAAAGGAGAGCTCTGGGGTAGAAGTGTGCTGAAAAATCTAAATTAAGGGAATAGAGAGAGGAAAGAAAGAGTGGGGGCCATGAGGCAAAGAACTTCAATTCATGAAGTGAGAATGGGTTCTTTATTCCTTTTACCTTGCTAGTCCCAAAGGAATATCTCATATAGCTTAAATCCAAAAGTGAATATGTGTTTAATATAAACAAACAAAAAGCAACAAGTGAATGGACACATATCTACTGAAGACATCACCTTTGTGTCTCAAAAAAGAGGCACATTTGATTCATAATACTTGGCTAACATTAATAACATAGATTCATAGATTTAGAATTGGAAAGGACTTTGAAGGTCATTTAACAAGAAAAAGAAATTACTCCTTTTATAGAGGAGGACACTGAAACCCCAAAATATTAAATTACTCAATGGAAATAAGGGGTAGAATTGGAATTAAAAGTTAAATCATGGGATTGCAGATCCAGTGCACAATCCATGCTACCTAATGCTTCCCTCCCAAATTATTTCTACTGGGGATAAGTGCTAAGCTTGACATTTCATTGATACAGGGAACTTCTGATAGGGAATACTCACTTTAACACTGCAGAGCAATACTTTCTTGGAAATGTTCATGTTAGGGTTGCTTAGGACCCTGGCGGTTAACATAAACCAGAGTTGCATAGTCTATATATTCCAGAGGCATGGCGTGACTCCAGTTTTTGATGACTCTGAGTACGTACTACAGTATAATGACTCTAAAACTAATAAAATGAATGCTGATACTAATATTAATGAAACTAATTGCAATGGTTTTAATCAGAGACACAACCATGAGAGGCCATTAGAAATATTTCCCCAAGCACCAAACCTGAATGAACACTGACAACACTTGTCAGCAGCTACTTGAAAAGAATAAGCATTTGGGATGGGAAGCAAATGGCTGCTTCTTCCCCACCATAAGCTATGCTATAACTGAGTTCCTCCCTCACCTTCCACCCCTATTTATACTCCTGTGCCTATCAGTAGCCTCATCAGCACTGACCTCAAAATATTCCCAAATCTCTCCTTCCTTTTTCAATTGAACAAAACCAGGCATATTTCATACCACTTTCCTAGGACACAAAACTTTCTAATTTTCTTCTCTGGTCATTCTGTCAAAAGTCATTCTTATGGAATATAATCTCCATGGGAGCAAGCCTTATTTTTTTTTACATTCTTCATACCCCTAGCAACTAACTTAGCACCTAGCACATAGAAGAACTTCAATAAACTCTTGTTGAATGGATAATTGATGGACTTTGAACTTTTGGGAGGACTGAGGGGGAGGTTGTTAAATAACAGAAGGTATTTAAAGTATATGGTACAATACTGAGGAAGGATAATTCTTGAATAAATTGAGAGGGATGCACACATGACTTGGTGTCAGAGTGGAAAGGACACTATATTCACTGTGGTGGAATTTGGAATAACTACAAATTTTGCTGAATAAATGTATTTCATAATTGGTTTACCTATAGCAGGGAGAAGTTATTCAAAGGTTGTTACTGAAATGGAAACTGTCAGTAACACATGGACAGCATGGCCAAACCAATTTGGATCAGGAGTTAAGTTCATTTTAAAAATCAAAATCTGAAATTGACTCAAACATTTAAAACCCTGAAAGTTTGGGGTCAGAGTATTGCATAAAAAGCTGACTCTCACTTTGACTAAAACGTAAATTGTTTTCATTAAGGTAGGTAGGCTAGACAGTGGCAGGATGTTCTGAGAGCATTGTAGAAGGTTGAGATATTTACCACTCAATCTAGTAACTATTAAGCACCTACTATGTACCGGGCATTGTGCTTAGCCCAGGGGATGCCAAACCAAAAAACTAAGGTGTGCCTTACCCCAGTGAGTTTATATTCCATCGCAGAGTCTCAGCAATTATCCTCAATTTCGCAGTTTCAGGATCTCAGTTTTATTATCTTCACTAGAGGGTAGTGGTAAGGTTATTGGGGGAGAGTGGCTGGTCCACAAGGGACAACATCACACCATAAATGACCATTTGGTAAATTACAATAGGAAAAATTTATAGTGGAAATCTACCATTCCAGTGGTTAGATTTGGAAGGTATAATATTGAAGAATGTCTTTGCTTATATCTAAGAAACTGATTTAATGATGCCTTATGTTAGCAAATAGAGGAAGGAAAGAAATCTCAATAGACATGTGCATTTTATCAAAATGTGGCTAAAATTTGTTTGATTATTATGACTGCAATAAGATAACAATTGAATTCAGGAGAAACCAAGCATTTTTATTGTTGTCCAGTCATTTTGTCTTGTTTGACTCTTTGTGACTGTATTTGGGATTTTCTTGGCAGAGATACTAGAGTAGTTTGCCATTTCCTTCTCTAGTTGACTTTACAGATGAAGAAACTGAGGCAAACCGGGTTTAGTGACTTGCCCAAGGTGACATAGCTCATACATGTCTAAGGCCAGATTTGAACTCAGGAAAATGTCTTCCTCCTCCTGGCCCAGCACTCTACCCACTCCACCACCTAGCTGCCCAACAAGTATTTATTAAATACCTATTACATATCAGACATCATGCTGGGTCCTAGGTATTGAAAGAGAAAAACAAATAATCCTTACCTTCATGGAGCTTTAATTCTACTGTGAGACAGATAACTTGATACGAAATACACACAAAGTATGCATTTGTATTATATGCAAAATATGACATCCTCTCTGCCCAGTCCCTCTCACATATATACACTAATACTTTTAGGCTGAGTTTACCAGGAATGTGATCTCCAAACTTGAGATAGTCAGTGTCCTAACTCCTAATGTTCTAGCTTATGAGCCTAAATATTTCATTTCCCTTTAATAGTTATCAAGGAGACTTAATCATGTCAAGGCAAAGATAGGTACTAAGAAAGCATAATAAGACCAGTTGACAGAAAACATTTTTCCCCAAACCTGGGGCAAACATTTCCAGACACGAGAATGGGAATATACAAAGAATAAACTAGTAGAGAAGGCCAGACAAAGAATTCTCGTGCACAGGGTATCTTGCAAATTCACCATTTCAAGATCTCAATGTCAGCACTTATCTTGTCCATCATCCCTGGATGTAGCCCTGCTCCTGACTCGGTTTCTCCAATGAACTCCCTGATACTGGATCTCTCAACAGCTTAACTTGACTTCGCATATGGATTCTCTTCACTTTGTCTATTCCGGGTGTGATCAATCCTAATGGCAAATTAGTTTATTGCAGAGTGTCTTGTTATTGCTAAATGATGAACCACCCCCCCCTCCAAATTATTTGGAAAAGGAAACAAAAGAGTAAGGAACAAACCCTTCTAAAAATCTGAGTTCCTCCACCATAGCTGAGTCTCCTCTCAATTGCCTAAGATGATGCCCTCCATTGGCAGAATGCCTATTGTTCTGACTAATTTTAAAGGTACCTAGCTTGTTTTTAAAGGCCAAAAGAAAAACAGCTGATATCTCACCTCAGTGATGGATAGTTTCTTCCTGTGGTACCAAAAGTTTGGGTTATACTTCTATGCCCTCTTAATGAGTAAATATACAAATAAAGGTTTTCCCCTCCATTCTATCTCCTTTCCAAAAATAAATATGAATAATGTTCCCATCTCCTAAATACAGACAATAATGGGAATGCACCTCCAGGGTGGATTGATGCATCTGCCCCACCCTGTATAGACACTCATTATACTTGTTTCATATTTTCTCCCTTGTGATACCCCAAAACTCTGTTGATTTATTTTGCCTCAGAAAAACTTAGCCTCACTCTTTGTCTTTCCACCTTTTTCTGCCTGACTATAGATGCCTTTGTAATTAGACCTAAAGCTTTACAATACACATTACAAAGTACAACTGAGTGTTTATTTCCCATGGGTTCCCAGTTTCTCAGGAAAACATATTCAGATGTTCTCGCATTCTCATCTTTTCCCCTGAACTCTAAAATGCAACTGGGACATAAATAACAAGCAAAGCATCCTATACATGTAAAAGAAGCATGGGGATCAGCTAGATATTGAAGAGGGGATGTGTGATATAGGCTGAACAATGCAAAGGCAGTGAACAAGCACTGAATTGGGAGTTTGAGGACCAGGATTCACATTCCACTTCTCTGTCTCTTCCAAACAACATGACCTTGGGTAGATCATTTCACTTGCGATAGCCTCAGTTTCCCATTGTTTAAATAAGGAATTTTAACTATTTGGTGTCTGAGATCCCTTCCAGTTGTAGGTCTAATGGTCTATGTTCCTGTGAAAGTGGACTTAACTGTCCATCATGGAAAACAAAGTCATGCTTTGGGAATGGCGACCTGACTGAGCAGAAACTTTGCTGGTACCCTTCTCATTATTCTGTGTTCTCCCAGATGCCACACTCTGGCCAACATATATTTACTGCTTTTCCCAAATTGTGCAACCATCTCTGACAGCTTAAAATAGACTTTCCTCTATTATGCACAAGAATTTCAGTAAAATATGCATTACTCTTCCTCTCTTCTAGTGACCTCTGGAAACTCACGGTACTAATCTCACATTTTAGTGGAGCCTGAGATGTCTAAACAATAAACAAGTAATATACATTTTTTAACCTTCAGCAGGCAACCCTGGCAGATGAACTCTTGAAAATTTTATGTGTAATTATTCCAAATACATGGACCAGAATCATATACTTTAGGGTCCTTAGGATTTATAGACTTGGGAAAATTCAATATGTAATTTGTCAAGTTTTTTCCCACCCAGGGTAAAAGAGGAAAAAAAAAAACCACTTTTTTTTTTCCAGAGTAAAGTTTTTATTATGCTTCTGGCAAGGAAGGAGGTGCGGTGTTTACTAGGGACACACCCACCAAAAAAAAAAACACTTTCTAATGGTTTACAATATTTTTTTTGAGGGGGAAAGGCAAGGCAATTAGAGTTGAGTCTTACCCAACGACACACAGCTAGTGAGCGTTTCAGGAATCTGAGGCCGGATTTGAACTCAGGTCTTCTTGACTTCAGGGCTGGTGCTCTATTCACTGCTCCACCTAGCTATCCCTTAATAATATTATTAAAAGGAAACCTAGAGGACAAAACTTATTTGCAATGAATTGGATGCATGGAAAACTAGCTTTATCTCCACAGTACAGCTCAGACTGTTTCTCTTGGCGTTCAGAATTACCCTCTAGTACAACACACCATTTTGTTGCTGTTGTTTAATATTTTCCATTGTGTCCGATTCTTGCTGACCCTATTTGAGGTTTTCTTGACAAAGGTACTGGAGTGGTTTGGCATTTCATTCTCCAGCTCATTTTACAGATAAGGAAACTGAGACAAACAGGGTGAAGTGACTTGCTTAGGGTTGCACAGGTAGTGAGTGTCTAAGGCTAAATTTGAACTCACATCTTCCTGAATCTAGGCCTAGCGATCTCTCCACTGTGCCACCTAGATTCTCTGACATTCTTAATCTCACTCTATGGGATTCCCCTGCATTCTAAACTCCAGCCAAACTGGCTGATAGAATAGTAGATTTAGATCTGGAAGAGACATTGGAAGTCATCTAGTTCTACCCCCTTTTGGAGATGAGAAATCTGACTCAGAGCAGCTGACTCCCTCAGAGTCACAAATCAATGCAATTACAAAGTATTAGAAGCAGTATTTAAATCCAGTTCTCTGTTCCAAGTGCACCCCTCTTGTGATTGAACCTGTTTCTATTTCTGTCTCTCTCTTTCTTTATGGGTCTTTCTCTATCTCTACCTCTGTTGCTTCTATTTCTGTGTCTTTTTCTCTGTTTCTGTCTCTCAATCTTTGACTCTGTCTTCTCTCTTTC
Source organism: Petaurus breviceps papuanus (assembly GCF_028583685.1). NCBI lineage: Eukaryota > Metazoa > Chordata > Mammalia > Diprotodontia > Petauridae > Petaurus > Petaurus breviceps. The sequence continues at coordinate 18,673,602 of NW_027186352.1, forward strand.
TCTCTCTTTCTGTCTCTCTTTCTGTCTGTCACTTTCTGTCTCTCTCTCTGTGTGTCTCTCTCTATCTCTGTCTCTCTTTCCATCTCAGCCCCTTGTCTGTCTCTGTCTCTCTGTCTGTCTGTCTCTCTCTCCTCTCTCTCTCTCTGTCTCTCTCCCTCATTCTTCCAAAAATACCTTTTCCTAAATGTATCTACAACTCTCCTGAAGTTGCCTATACCTTTCCTACACTCTTTGCCACTTTTCTCCTGCTTAATTCCTAGGAATCCTTTCTAGAAGGAACTTCAAATACCCCTTCCTCCAGGGAATTCGCCTATGTCTTAAATCAGAGTCAATAGTACATGGCAGCGAGTGCTGGACTTGAAATTAGGAACATCTGACTTTGTTGTTTGTGCCAGACACTGACAAATAGTATGAGCCCAGACAAGTCACACATTATGTGATGCTAAATGCATCACTTTTCTGATTTTCCCTTTCTTTATCTGGAAAATGGGGAGATGATACCCTCAATACATTCTCTAGACTAACTTGGACATCATATGATGTAAGAAAGAGGGGGGTGGCTCATAACCATGAGAACATTCAAACCAAATCCATCAGGACTAATGCCCATTCCAAGGTGGGAGTGCAGTATCCTGTGACTTATATCATCACCCATACATGCCTTCTCATCCTGTGTGATTCTTGTCCATGTTCACCAAAGATTCCCCACAGGAATATAAGGTACCACTCACAGAAGAATCCTAGGACTTGCAAATTACCTCATAAAGACAGGGATCAATTGGTTTCTGGAGGCCCAGCATCAAAGATCTGGGAATGATCAAAGTACATTTTGGAAACAAACAGAAAGCACCTCCCCCCACTTCATGTGAAATATTGTGTCAGCCACAGTCCAATATTCAGCAATAAGAACTGTAGTTCATATGATAAGGTGGTAGGGGAGGGGAGACGATCCCTTTTGTGAGTTCAGAAAACAGATCTTTGCACAGGTAGAAGAGTGAATGAAAGGGTCCAATGACTGGCAGACCCAAGCAGAATATATGACTTTGGAAACATTTTATTCCACAGATAGATTCTAATTCATCTTGAATCTAAATCAGTTGTGGTTTATTCCTTCATAAACAGACTGTCTATTATGCTTATCATCAAAGCTTGGAGGATAGAGTGCCTATGTTAAAAGTGAAGTTTTTCTAATTCTCCTGACCACCCCCACTCTCACTGCTAGTCAATACCACTTCTAGCACTGTATCTCAAAGACATCATACAAGTGAAAAAAGGACTTGTATGAACAAATATATTTATAGCAGCTCTTTTTGTGGTTGCAAAGAATTGGAAATCAAGGGCATGCCCATCGATTGGGGAATGGCTAAATAAGTTGTGGCATATGAATGTAATGGAATACTATTGTGCTTTAGGAAATGAGGAGCCAGGTGGCTAGGTGTAGCAGTGAATAGAGCACTGGCCCTGGAGTCACGAGGACCTGAGTTCAAATCCGGCCTCAGACACTTCACACACTAGCCATGTGACTTTGTGCAAATCACTTAACCCCAATTGCCCTCCAAAAAAATAAATGAGGAGCAGATAAACTTCATATTTACCTGGAGAGACCTTTATGAATTGATGCTGAGGGGAGCAGAACCAAGAGAACATTGTACACAATGACAGACACATCATATCTGTGATGACTAACTTTGATAGACTGGGCTGGGCTCCTCTCAGCAATGCAAGGTTATAAGACAACTCCAAAAGACTCATGATGGAAAAGGCCATCCACATCCAGAGAAAGAATTACAGAATGTGGATGCAGATTGAAGCAAAATACTTACTCTCCTTTTCATTTTGTTTTGTTTCTTCTATCTCATTGTTCGCTCCATTGGCTATAATTCTTTTTTACAACTTGACTAATGTTTAATGGTAAGGTAGATGTAGAATCTATATTGGATTACATGCTGCCATGGTGGAGGGAAGAGGGAGAGGAGGGGAAAAAAAATTTGGAACTCAAAAACGTGTGGAATTGAATGTTTTAAACTAATAGGAAATAAATTTAAAAAAGAAAAATAAGTTACACTCTGTCCCTCTCCGCCTCACCATTCTCTTTCCACACTGCTTACCTTCACTTTATCCCTGACCTCATGCCATCTGCCTTTGTATCACTCTTTGCTGCTCTTATCTGTACTTTTTCTATAGGTTTATCCCTACATATTCTGCCTAATTAAAATGTGATAGAAGATTTGCTTCCCACTGATTTTTCCCAGTAAGTATCCAAAGAACCAGGCATACCTTCCCCATTTCATAATTTCTTAAATTAATTGACAATTCAGTGCTATACCTAGAGTCATGAAGATGTGTATTCAAATTATGCTGCTGATACTTATTAGCTATGTAACACGTATAAATCTCTTACCCTCTCACCCCCACCATTTTACAGAAAAGGTAATAATAGGACCTACCCCACAAGGTCATTTTGAAGATCAAACAAAATAATGCAGAAAGTATCATACATTTTAAAGAACTATATAATTGTTCGTTGTTATTGTTGCTGTTATAGAACAATATATATGATTATAAATATATATCATATGATGTATAATATATATTATCATATATCATTATATGATAGGAAGCTATCAAGGAAAACTGGAAAGGGAACTATACCTAGAAGTCACAATATGAGCTTGTATCTTGCTTCCAAAATTTAATTTCTCTGTGAATTTGCATAAGTCACTTAACTTTCTCTGAGTCTCAGTTCCCTTATCTCTAATATAAAGGGGTGGAGTTTATGAACTCTAGGGTTCTTTCAAAATCTAGTAATCACTAATATTTTTTCCACTTAATAGTATTTTATTTTCTCCAATTACATGTAAAGATAGTTTTCAAAATTCATATTTGAACATTTTGATTTTTAAATTTTCCCTCCCTCCTTTACCTTCCCACTACCCCCTCCCCAAAACAGCAAACAGCCTGATATAGGTTATACATGTACAATCATGTCAAACATATTTCCATATCAGTCTTATTATGAAAGAAATGGGAAAATGGGAAAACCACAAGAAATGAGAAAAAAGTGAAAATAGTATGTTTCCATCTTCATTCAGACTCTATAGCTCTTTTTCTTATTGTGGATAGCATTTTCTATCACAAGTTTTTTTTGGAATTGTCTAGGATCATTGTATAGCTAAGAAGAGCTCAGTCTCACAGTTGATCTCCACACAACGTTGTTATTACCATGTACAATGCTCTGCTGGTTCTGCTGACTTCACTCAGCATCAGTTCATATAAGTCTTTCCATGTTTTTTCTGAAATCTGCATGCTCATCATTTCTTTTAGAAAAACAGCATTCCATTATATTTATATACCACAAGTTGTTCAGTCATTACCCAACTGATGGGCATCCCCACAATTTCCAATTCTTTGCCACTGCAAAAAATAGTTGCTATAAATGTTTGTGTCCATGTGGGTCCTTTTTCCTTTTTAAAGATATCTTTGCTATACAGATCTAGTAGGGTGTTACTGGATCAAAGGGTATGCAGTTTTATAACCCTTTGGGCATAGTTCCAAATTGATCTCCAGAATGGTTGGATCAATTCACAACTCCACCAACAATGCATTAGTGTTCCAATTTCCCTACATCTCCAAAATTTATCGTTTTCCCTTTCTGCCACATTACATAAATGTATAGTTGTGAGGTGGTAGTTGCTAGCATTTCTAGACCTACAGAAATGTTATCAATTAGTAGATTTTATATGAGACAGAATGACCTTGTTGATAGAGAACTGACTTCAGAGCTAGAAACACCTCATTTCAAACCTTGCCTCTGATACTTAGGTATTATATGACACTGGACAAGCCATTTTACTTTACAAATCTCTAGGACACTCTCTAAGACTGTAAATTACTAAGAAGTTGCTAGACTGTATTGATAGTGGGAGTTTATTTATCTTGGATGTACCAACATCAAAGAAATTATAGTCCCAGTCTTTGTACCTAAATGTGTGTAGAGCATTTTAAACTTTACCCCTTTTGATCATCACAACCCTCTGAGGTTGATACTAGTATAATCCCTATTTCATAGATGTGAAAATCAAAGTTGAGAGACTTTAAATGATGTCCAGGATCACACAGTCTACATGGGTGTACTGAAACAGGTAATGGTACTGATGGAATCTTAATAAAGCTGCCCCCAGCCCCAATATTCAGACTTCGTTATAGGCCTGGCCCTAGTGAACAGCAGGCCCACTGCACCTACCTAGCCCCCCTTCCCACCAACGTCCTAACTTCTTTGAATATGTCTCATTGCTCACTGGAACAACAGCTGTGTCCCTGAACTCTTAGTTCCCACAGAAACAGCAGGTGTGTCCATATGATGGGAACCCAGCTACTACCTCTACCTGGTCATTGCCCCCCAGACCCATTCTCACAGAAACAGATGTGTTATTGTATTCAATCACAATCACAATTACAGGTTGTGCCTTCTATCAGGCTGTGAGTTCTTTGAGAACACCTTTCTTTATGTTCTTGGTATTTAGCACAGTTTTGGGCATATGGCAGCAGGCACTACCATAAAAGGAACTTAATACATTTTGATTGACTTCCTACCATTAATTCAACACACCCGTACACACACACACATTCACATATGCAATCACAGACAGTACTACAAAGGTGCTTCACAATAACTGATGCTTATACCTTATGGTGCCTGACACTGTTTCACTCATCAGAGACATAATGCAAGTATTTAAAAAAAATATATGTCCATATTTCTGAACTGATGAGATCATAAATGCTGTCAAGATTTGGAACAAACTCTCTTCAAAATCCTTAATGTTTATGAAAAATTCTCCAACCATCTGGTATCTGTGACACATGGTCTTGTCTTGTTTGTGTGATATGTGTCCTCAAGTGTATTTTACGATTTTGACTGATAGAAGTAACTTAAATTCATCTCTAGAGAAGAGGGTTTCTCTAAGGGCTTCTCAATAATTAAGGGGAAAGGTGTTTTCAAAACATCACACTGTTTATTGTGTATGCTTCTGTGGCTTCTCCCATTAAATCTGTCTAGCTTGATTTTGCATTTGTCCCATCTGTGTCCCAGCCTTACTCCTCTCTTTTCTCTTTCCTCTGAAAGGCAGGATCCCATCTCTCCCATGCCTTTGCACAATTTATCCTTTATTCTGAAATGTTTTGACTAGTCTCCACTGCCCCTTAGCATTCTTTGCTACCTCCAAGATTCAGTTAAAGGTCCACCTCTTTCATCATGCCTTATGTGATTTTTTTCCAGTTACTAATGTTTGCCTTGAAATTACATTTTCTATTTTTTCACCCTGTGACCTATGGTTTTATCAGGGTAAGCTATCTCCCAGTGAGGAACTCCATCCACCAAAACCTATCATCAATTCTTCATCAATTTATAGTTTTAGGGAGCCCCCAGTACTGGACCATGGGGAATTAGCTGCTTTCCTTAGGGTCACAAAACCAGCATGTGGCAGAGATAAAAATTCAACTCAAGTCTCCCTGGTTCAGAGTTCGTTCTTTATCCATTATAATTTGCGACCACAGGAAATATTTGAAAAATCCTTATTGAAGTAAATTTAAATTAATTTTACAAATAGCCATACAAATGTCCTGGATAATGTCTACTGATACTCTTAATAATTAATATTTTAGAATGTGTATGAAATTGAATTTGGATATGTTGTAAAACAATGCCATGGTTTTTGTTTGTTTTTGTTTTTCTGGTTTGGAAAGCTAACTTTATAGAAACTATTTATTTTTTTCCCATTATATACTGCTCAGTGAAATTAGCTTCCAGGGGGCAGCTAGGTTGCTCAGTGAATAGAGCACTGGCCCTGGAGTCAGAAGGACCTGAGTTCAAATCTGGCTTCCAACACTTACCACTTACTAGCCTCAAGACCTTGGGCAAGTCACTTAACCCCCAATTGCCCTGCCTTCCCCCCTACAAAAAGCAAAAAGGAAGAAAAGGAAGGAAGGAAGGAAGGAAGGAAGGAAGGAAGGAAGGAAGGAAGGG
>NW_027186352.1:18684626-18687955 GCF_028583685.1 Petaurus breviceps papuanus
AAGAAAGAAAGAAAGAAAGAAAGAAAGAAAGAAAGAAAGAAAGAAAGAAAGAAAGAAAGAAAGAAAAAGAAAGAAAGAAAATTAGATTCTACTATGAAACAAGAGAGAAGCTAATTTCCCTCTTCATGAAAATGTGAGACTATGAGTTCTTACATCTATGTTGAAGTCTCCTTGGGAACATGGAGGAAGCTCTGGATTCTGTCAATTCAAATATTTTTCACATATATATGTATATATATATATATATATATATATATATAGTCAGTTATATGTAAGGATAGTTTTTTAACATTTTTTTTTTATTTTGAGTTTCATATTCTGTCACTCCCTTGGTCCCCTTTCCCTCAGTGTAAAGACAAGAAATTTGATAGGAGTTATACATGTGCAGTCATGTAAAACATATCTCCATTTTGGTCATATTGCAAAAGAAAACATACCAAAAACAAAACAAGAAAAATAAAAGAAAGTTAAAAAAAGGATTCTTCAGTCTTCATTGAGACTCTATCACTTCTTTCTCTGGGGGTGGATATAATTTTTCATCATAAGTCATTTGGAATTGTCTTGGATCTTGTATTATTAAGAATAGTCGATGACTGTACAATATTTCTATTGCCATGCCCAATGTCCTCCTCTTTGCTCCCTTCACTTTGCATCAGATCATGTAAGTCTTTCCAGGTCTTTTTAAGAACATCCTGATCATCATTTCTTATAGCACAAAACTATTGCATCACAACTAATTTAATCATTCCTCAATTGGCAGTTATCTCCTTAGTTTCTAATTCTTTGCCACCACAAAAAGAGCTGCTATAAATATTTTTGTATACATGTATTCTTTTCTTTCTTTCCCTTTATCTCTTTGGGATATAGATCTAGTGGTGGGTTTGCACAATTTTATAGCCCTTTTTTGCAGAATTCCAAATAGTTCTCCAGAATGGTTGAATCTGTTCACAAATCCACCAACAGTACAGTAGTGATTCCATTTTCCCACATCCTGATCAACATTTGTCATTGTTCTTTTCTGTCATACTGACCAATCTGATAGGTGTGAGGTGGTACTTCAGAGTTGTTTTCATTTGCATTTCTCTAATCATTAGCGATTTAGAGCATGTTTCCATATTACAATAGATATTTTAATTTCTTCATCTGAAAACTCCCTGTCTATATTCTTTTATCATTTATCAGTCAGGGAATGAATTGTATTTTTGTAAATTTGACTTTGTTGTCTATTGTAGAAATGAGGCCTTTATAAAAGAAACTTGCTATAGTTTTTTTTTTTCCTTTTTATTCATGGTTATGCTTACTGTGTATTTCTCTCCATTCTATCTCTCCCTTCCTTTCAACCTTCCTCAAAAGTGTTTTAATTCTGACCACCACCTCCCGAATTCTGCCTTCCCTTCTTTAGTTCCCATCTTTTTCTTATCCTATTCCTTATTTTATCCTTGGGATACATTTTACAGATGAGGAAATTAAGTAAATTGTCTAGTGTCACACAGCTAGTAAGTGTCTTAGATAGACACTGAAATTCACACTTGCATCTTCCTGACTCCACCTGCTATACTAGAGTATCTTATACCTTATACTTAAGCAAGGTTACTGGGGCAAGTTAAGCTTCTAGCTCAGGGCCTAGGAGTTAATATATTTAATCTCAGCTTCCCTGAATGTAAAGCCAGTCATTCCTCTATCCACTGGACCAGGGTGTCTCTCACCATAAATTTAATAAGAAATAATGTGCTACCTCTTCCCTAATAAAATAAGCACAGTGGTAAATTCTCACATTTTTCTTCTGTGTTACCCAGGGTAAGGCACCTTACCTCTGGGCCACAATCATCTTAGCTCCAAAAAATGATAATACATACATTATGAAGGTGCATCTTCCATGAGTATCAAACAAGCTAAGGAATATGATGTACCTTGAAACCCATAAGAACTAGAGCAATGTCAGCTATCATTTCAATTATTACTTATCATTGCTCAAGTTACCCACCTCTCAGGGTTGTGGGGAAGTGCCTGGTAGATCTCAATAGTTATTTTAAATAAGCAAATATGTGTAGTAGGCACAACTCTGGTACCATTCTGAATTGAGATGTGGTGAGGAAGGTTTCCACTAGTAGGTGGGATTTTAGTTGGGACCATATATCTCAAATTTAGGCAGAATTATTCTTTTTTTTTTAAAGCAATCAGGGTTAAGTAACTTGCTCAAGGTTACACGGCCAGTTATTTCTGGGTGTGGTGCTAAGTATCTGAGCCCGGATTTGATTCCAGGTCATACCGACACTGGAGCCGGTGCTGTTACTCGCTGTGTAGAATTATTCTTAACTTAAACTCTTTCCTAATGTGCTTTTGTTATGGAAGGGCGATCATTTACATATTTTGAACTAAATGGGAACTTAATGGAATCTATTTTGTTTTGTTAAACTGATTTCTACAAGTGTTTCTTTGCAAGGGCTGTCATGTTCATAATTCAAAGGAATTCAACCAATAAATAAGGACTATTTTAGAGCATACATAGTATTAAACTCTATGCAACCCATTGGGGATACAAAAATAAAGTGTTCCTCTCATGGAGATTATGCTTTAATGGGAGGAAAGGTTTGGTTTGATCAGTTCTATTCAGAAGGTGATACTGGGCTCAAAAATAATTGCATTTCCAGAGACAGTCTGCCAAATCAAACAGATGCTAAAATAAATTCACTCTTATCCAAAAAGGGTTATGAAATGGACATTATGCTTAATTAAGCTTCTGGTTAATGGGGAAATTACCATTTACATCACAAAGGCATTTCCAATTTAAAAGTGATTAAAATACAGTAAAATATTTTAATCCTACAAATGAGCTGTGATTTTAACATGTGGGTATTTCCTCCAAAAAGACAGATCATGACCACTCCATGTCTTTGCAGACTTTTTCAAGGAGTTTTCTGTTTTATTATTTGTTTTATTAAATATTGGAATCTACATCTTGGACTTTATTAGTGTTAGAAGCTCCTTATCTGGAAATTCATTTCATAGAGGGCTGACTTACTTCCTTCACGGATTGTCTGACTTACCTACTGTATGTAAATGAGTTAAAAATAATTTATTTAGTGTTCACTATATGTCAAGAACTGTACTAAGTGTTGAGAATATAAATATTTTAAAAGGTTAAACAATCCCTTTTCTCAAAGAGCTTGCATTCCAATGGGAGATAATATGACATGACATGATACGATATATGATATAATTAATTAGTATAATTAATATAATGAATGCAATGTAACATAACACATACATACATTATATATGGAGGGAGGGAGAGAGAGAGAGAGAGAGAGAGAGAGAGAGAGAGAGAG
>NW_027186352.1:18688055-18719888 GCF_028583685.1 Petaurus breviceps papuanus
AGAGAGAGAGAGAGAAAGAGAGAGAGAGAGAGAGAGAGAGAGTTAGTTAGTTAGTTAATGAGTTCAGGTACAAGGTAGATAAAAGTGCCAAGAAGTCCCAAGGGTATAAATGCAGGGTGGCCAGTAAGACCCATAGGTCTTTAGAAACCAGAGACAGGGCATGCAGAAAGGTCTTACTATGAAAAAAAAATAGAGATGATGATTTCATCTCTCCAGGCCTTGGGAGGCATAAATCAGACAGTATAGATTATGCTGGAAGAGTAGGTGGGGGTGATTCACAGAAGACACAAAGGGGGAAAGAGAATAGATTCCTCTATGATAAATACTAATTTATTTTTTATCAATTTATTATATTATTTTATTATTTTTATATAACATATATAATATAACATCACATCGCATTACATCACATCACAACACAACACCACATCACATCAAATTGCATCACAACACAATGCAACATAACATAACACAAAATAACATAACATAATATTGATATGATATATGATTGTGATGGGATGGGATATGACATGACATGACATAACATAACATAACATAATATAATTAAAATAAATTTATTATATATTAAATAAACCTCTCAGGAGAGGGTTGCCTGGGACATTGAGGAAATCATACACTTGTAGGTAGAACTGGACAAGCACAGTTAACCCCTCACCTCCCTCTCCTCATAGTCCTATAAGCCTGTACTATTGCAAGCAAGGGCCTTGGAAAACAGGTCTAGGACAGGTTGGGTTAACTTTGCCCTCAGGTGGATTGATTTTGGACCCAACTGTGGGGTCTTTAGCCAAAAATAGCATAAAGGTAATTTTTGGGTCTTTGGCAAGCTCATGAGACCTCAGTGAGCCATCTCACCAACAGTCTTCAACTTTCGCCAGTGATTTGGATTTGTTTTCTTACTTGAGAGCTTTTAAAGAACTTTGAACAGTGCCTGGGACACAGTAAACCCTTAATAAATGCTTATGGACTTGTTGCCCTTGAGAACTGCTTCCATCTCAGGATATTGGCATATGATTTCAATAAAATACTATTAGCTAGCATTTATATAGGACTTCAAGTTTTCTAAATACCTTCACAATATTAGTTTTGTACTCAGAACAACCAGGATGTGGGTGCTGTTATTATTCCCATTTTACAAATGAGAAAACTGAGGCAGGAAAAGGTTAAGTGCCTGTCCTAGAGCCGTACAGCTAGCAAGTGTTTAAGGACAAATTTGAACTCCAGTCTCCCAGGTTATAGTGCTAGTGCTTTATCCATTGTACCACCTAAATACCTTGCTTAAATCCATTGGGTAAAATGGGGGAGAGTTCCAAGATACTTACTCATTGCTGTTCAGTTAAGAGGCAAGGCTTGAACATAGGCCTTCCTTATGCCAAATGTTATCCTCTGATCACCACTTCATATTCCTTCTTGTAAGAGTTTCAGGCAGGGGCAGAGCCAAGATGATGGAGTAAAAGCAGAAACTTGCTTAAGCTCCCTCTCCATCCACCCCTCAATACCTGTAAAAAGTGACTCTAAACAAACTTTAGAGCTACAGAACCCACAAAGTGACAGAGAGAAACAAATCTTCTGCTGAAAGAAGCCTGGCAGGATGACAGGAGGGGTCTATCATACCAGGCTGGGAGCAGAAAGCAGTCCAATGGTATAGACCCACTGGAGCAGACTTCAGGAGAATGAGTCACTGGCAGATGTGGAAGTTTCCAGACTTCTCAACCCATAAATGCCAAAGATAAAGTCAAAGGTCAGTGGGGAAATGTTGAAACTGAGTGACAGAAGAGTGTTGTCTGGCCCCTGCCCCCAGGGTGGTGGAGGGGGTGGTGGCTGCTGCAGCTGCTGCCACATGACTGTCTCCTGAGTTCCAGGTCTACAAGTGACTGTTAAGAGTGGAATTGCTCTTGCTTTGACCTGCTTGGATCTGGGTCACAGTCTTGGGTGGTGGTCCTGGGGAGAGGAGAGCTAGTGTGACAGAGCTTGTGGTGGTTATAGAGAGGGTGTCTTCCTCATAGCTCTGACAACAGCTGTGAAAAACCCCAGAAATTTGGGACACAGCTCTCTCCACTCTGGAAGCAGAGTTCTACCATGGCAAAGAGATCAAAAGTCAAGTAATTGACTGCAAGAAAATCAGAGGAAGTACAATTAGAATATAGAATCTATTGGGGATACAAAGGGGATCAAAACAAAGAACCAGGAGAAGTCAACAAAGTCAAAACTCCTGTATCAAAAGCCTCCAAGAAAAATATGAACTGATCACAGGCCATGGAGGAGCTCAAGAAGGATTTTGAAAATCAAGAGTTTCAGGCAGTATAGTTATGAATTGGTGGCTGCACCTTGATTAATGAACCTTCTCCAAACTAAATTAGAGTGATCTTTAACATAGCCACTCATTGGCCACCAACTTCAATTATTTTGAACATAGTCAATTTCCCAAGGTCTGTGTAATGATGACATAGGTTCTGAAAATCTAGGATCAGCTGTACATTCTAATAAAATATATGAAATAAACATTGGTAGAGGGCACTAAAAAAATCTCAATACCAAAATGCAAACTATATGATTCAATATTTTTTCTTTCTTTGATGATTCAGGATGCACTTCATGATTTTTTTAGGACACCAGGGGAATTTATCTTAAGGTTACCATTTGGCACTATATTTGTTTGATATTAAATCAAAAGCTATGATTAAAAGAATGAAGAATAACAGAGAATTTGGAGTTATGATACACTTTTATGGATGGAATCCTAGAGATAACTAAATCAAAATCCCTATTTTGCAAATGAGGAAAATATGACCTACAGATATTAGATGACTTGTCCTAGGTCAGGCAGAACATTCTTCATCAGAAAGAACTGAAGACTTTTAACCTATCTCCTCACTAAATGTCCACAAATTGGGGTTGAGTTTAACTTACCAGGGGAGTTCCCTGTCAGAAGGTACACATCTGTATTAAGGCACTTCAAAATCTCATTTGGTACCTTCGGCTACTGAAAGAAACCACTGACCATCAATTTATTAATTATTGGCTAGACCAAATAATAAATTATTAACTACCTAGAAATTGTTTCTTGGGGGATTTATTCACAATACTCCTCAATAAATTTAAGTGTTTCCCCTTGCATCCAGGATCAAATACAAAATGCTCAGTTTGCCATTCAAAGCTCTTTTATACCCCTTGTGCTTTTCCATTTTTCTAAATCTTTACTCTCCAAAATTTACTCTTCTATTTAGTGATATCAGTCTCTTGGCTGTTTCTTGAACAAGATACTCTGTCTCTTGATTCTAGGCATTTTTTTCTAGCTGTCCTCCATGCCTGAAACCCTCTGTCTGCTCCACATACTGACCTTCCTGACTTCTTAAGACCCAACTAAAATATTGCCTTCTATATAAAGTCTTCTCCAACTCCCCTTAATTCCAGTGCCTTCTTTCTGGTAATTTATATATATAGTTTGTTTTTTATATTGTTTCCTTCTTTGGATTGTGAGTTCCTGAGGGTAGAGACTGACTTTTGCCTCTTTTTGTAACCCCAACACTTAACATAGTACTTGGTCCTTAGAAGGCACTTAATAAATGTTTATTGATTGATATTCTTATAATAACATACTCAGTTTATTCATATGTCATTATATAAACATTAGCATATCTTCCTTTGAATGTTATTTAGTATATCAACTTCCTTCCTAAAATGTGGCACCCCAAATTAAACATTTTACTTTATTATGGGATGGCCAGGGCAGAATAGAAAAAAAATTGTATGACCTTCCTCGATCAGTAGAATATGCCTTTCTTAGCACAGCCTGAGTTCCCAGAAGTATTGGGGGGGGGGGGTTGTAAATATAACATTATTGACTCATATTGAATTTCCTCTCTATTATACCCTACAGAGTATTAACATGAAATTTAATTTTATTTTCTTGCTTCAGCTCAACTTTTACTTTATTTAGATATTTTAGTATTGAGATGTGATCAGCCACCAAGCTATCAATTCCCCATGACTTTTTGTCATTTCTAAATTTGAGAAACATATCATAAAACACCTGAATTAAAGTTTATGATAGTTATAAAAAAGTATCAATAGATAAAGAATAGAATCCTGAAGCATTCTACTAGAGTCTTTTCTCCAAGTGAAATTTGAATCTTTAATAACTATTCTTCAGGTATCATCATTGAAATAGTCCTGAAAACAATTAATTGTTACACCTAAGCTTATACCTTACTACCTAGATCACAAAAATATGGTATTTTTTTTTTTGCTAAATAGGAAAAGTGAATCTGGAACATACACATAATATCTCAGTCTATTAAATCTTTAAATAAAGAAGATGCAGTGTTTGCCTATTCTGTTTCTTTTTTATTTTTACTTTATTTATGAATCATGTTAAAATTATGTATATGGATATACATATAGAGACAAATGTATGTGTATATGAATATGTATAAATATATGTATATATGTTCACATATATACATATGTGAATTTTGAGTTTCAAAGTCTGTCCCTCTCTTGATTTTCTCCCACCTCGTTGAGAAGACACTTTGTTAGAGATTAGTCAAGCAAAACATCTCCATGTTAGCCATGTTGCAAAAGAAAATGCAGATCAAAAAAAAAAGAATATATTTTTTTATAAGTATGGTTCAAGGGGTGGCTAGGTGGCACCATGAATTGAGTACCAGCCCTGGAGTCTGGAGGATCTGAGTTCAAATCCAGCCTCAGACCCTTGACACACTTACTAGCCATGTGACTTTGGGCAAGTCACTTAATGCCATTTACCCTCCAAAAAAAAAAAAAGGATGGTTCAAAATGCACGCAGATTCCATCAGTTACTTCTCTGAAGTTGGATAGCATTTTTCGCCATAACTTCAGAATTTTCTTGAATCACCATTGTATTGCTGAAAATATATAATTCATTCACAGTTGATCACTGTACAACATTTTACTTACTGTGTACAATGTTTTCCTGGTTCTGTTCACTTCACTTTGCATCAGTTCATATTAGTCTTTCTAGGTTTTTCTGGAAGTATCCAGTTCATCATTTCTTATAGGACAATAGTATTTCATAATGGTCATATACAACAACTTGTTCAGCCATTCCTCAGTTGTTGACCATCCTCTCAATTTCCAGTTCTTTGCCACCACAAAAAAAGTCACTATAAATATTTTAGTGTATATAAGCCTTTTTCCTTTTCCTTTGGGGTATAAACCTAGTATTGCTTTTGTGGGGTCATAGGGTATGCATGGCTTCACAGTCCTTTGAGCATAGCTGCAAATTGCTCTCCAGAATGACTGGATCAGGTCACAATTCAACTAATAGTGCATCAGTGAGCCAATTTCTCCCCATCCCCTCCAACATTTGTATTTTCAAACTGATAAGTGTGAAGTAAAACCTCAGAATTGTTTTAATTTGCTTTTCACTAATCAATAGTGATGTAAAATGATTTTTTTTTCCATATTACTATAGATAGATTTTATTTCTTTGTCTCAAAAATGCCTGTTCATATCAATCATTTATTGACTGGGGAATGACTCCTATTACTATACTAACCCATTTTTGATAAAAACCATACTGGCCCTTTCTTATCATTTCTTCCTTGTCTAGATGTACACCAGTCATCTTTCACATAATTAGTCATAGAATTTCACCATGATTTAAAGTTAGTCTCAATAGTCTATGGATTGAGGAGCTTGTTTTATTGAAATTTGGAGCGAAGCAATCTTCTTTCCTTTTATGTTCTAATACCTTTCTCCCTTGATCTTTCAAAAACCACTAACTGTGGCTTAGCTTTCATATTCACCATTGTTTTGGTTTTCTCACCATCAAAATGAGAGTGATGGTATTAACACCAATCATAGTGATTTTTAGGAAGATAATTAACTTGAATATGCTGTTTACATATCAAACAAAAGAGAATGTATACAGGTCAATGTGAATATCTTGATTTAGTTATCTTTGGTTTATAACTTTGTGGTCCAAAAAAATGACCATCTTCCCTAATAAAATAGGGACCCACTTATTTATCAATTCTATAAGAAGTACAATAATTAATATTATTTGTATAACATCTTATGCTGCATAATCAATTTTAAACACTATATGCTTTCAAATTTTGCAATATGTTGCAACATTTGGGAATAAATGTACTCATTCCCTTGTTTTGAACTGATTGACACAGTCAGCCAACTGTCCCTCTCAATATTCATGTAAGTTTGTGTTGCAGTGAAACACTTTGCATTTCCTATTCTTGAATGACATGGAAAGTTTTTAGGAATACTTTCAGTGTGTATTCCTCAAGGCTGGAGCACAAGTCATAATTCATTGTCTCCATTAAAAACAAGATCAGATTCATTAAGTGAAAATAAGTAGTATTCTTGAAATCCTTCTAGAGCCTCAATATTGTGGATGGGCCCAGGCCCACCTTCGTTTACTTCTTTACCCTTTTCCTGGATATTGGAATTTCCATGCAGGTAACTTCTCCCAGCCTCCACTTTTCTGCTTCCTTTTGTGTCCCCCATCAACTTGTAAGCTCTTTCAGGGAAAGGTCTGTTTCTATTTTTATGTAATTGAATCTCCATTGCTTAGACTAGAATCTAGAACATGTTAGGTACCAACAACTTTTCCTAGACACTTATTACATGTTGTCAATAAGAAATAAGGCTACCAACTTTGTATTATATTTCTCTGACACCTTAGGCAAGACATTTCCTATATTTTGGTCATAGTTTACCCTCCAATAAAGCAAATGGGCTGGATTAGGTGAATATTACCAGTTTTTACTCATCAAAATTTTCTACATTCTTATTTAACTGTAATTCACTATAATGGCTTTGAGTTACTATAGTTAGAGGTAGAAAATAGTACCTTTCAGCAGAGGAAGGTCTAATTCATTTGTCGTTATGCCTAAGTCCCAATGGATAAGCTGCCATTCATTTTCATAATTAAATATTTTGACCAAGGAATGAGAAAAAAAATAGGATGATTCAATGAAAAGAACACAGGATTGAGATTATGAGACCTTGTCTTTTAATCCTGCCTCTCTCACTTATTACTTATATGGCCTTGACAAAGTTACTTCCCATTTCTGGAACTCAGGTTTCTCATCCATAAAATAAAGGGCTAGAACTGGATGGTCCCTGAGGACCCTTCAAGTTCTCAACAAATGATTCTATTTTTCAAAATACTTTGCCTCTACCATCTCCAGAATATCATTAATTTTATGGCCTTTTTTAAGACCAGTCCCATTCCATTAAGCCCCAAACTCCTGAGCTATATTCAGAATTCGATTTGAGTTTTATAGACAAAGTCTATAGTAGAGAATGAATTATTTGGAAATGAGAAGGGAATGATATTAGCCTTTATCAGGACATACTACTGGATTTCATGTCAAAGGACCTTGCTCAAACCTTGGCTCCGGGACATGAGATAGAGTATGGAAAGGCATCTACATATCCTTTATGTCCAGTCTACTTAACATCATAACTCTTACTCACTCAACATTTATTAAACTCATACTATGGCATCACACTCAGTGTTGATACAAAGAGAAATATACAAAAAATCTCTGACCTCACTGAGATTTCATTCTACATTGGGGTCATTCAATGTATGTGTGTGTATGTGTGTGAGTGTGCATGTGTGTCTGTGTAGGTACACATATATACACACACACACACTCACATATATACATATTTATGTATATGTATGCATATATGTATGTACATTTTTTTTTTCAGCAGAAGAGAAGGCACAAGTAACAGGGTGATTTCAAAAAATATTTCATGTAGAAGATAGTGCTTGAGCTGATTATTGAAATAAACTTTGGACTTTGAAAGATGAAAAAGATCGCTTGATATGTATTTGATATATCTAGTCAGTGAATAATCATTAATGAAGCACTTACTATGTGGCAGGCATTGTTCTTTTTTTTTTTTTTAAGCAATCGGGGTTAAGTAACTTGCTCAAGGTTACACGGCCAGTTATCTCTGGGTGTGGTGCTGAGTGTCCGAGCCCGGGATTCGATCTCCAGGTCGTCCCAACACTGGAGCCTGGTGCTCTTACTCGCTGAGCCACCTGGCCACCCCTAAGCAATGGGGGTTAAGTAACTTGCTCAAGGTTACACGGCCAGGTGTTTCTGGGTGAGTGCTAAGTGTCTGAGCCTGGGATTCCATCTCCAGGTCTTCTCAACACTGGAGCCGGTGCTCTTTACTTGCTGTGCTACCTGCAGGCATTGTTCTAAGCACTGGGGAAAGAAAGAAAGACAATGACAAAGGCAAGGAGTCATGACATGGACTATCCTCTATAGGGAACATAAGAAGGTCAGTTTGATGCAATGTTCCAGACAGGATGTAATGTACAATAAGTTTAGAAAGATACGTTGGGGGAACAATTTGGAAGGTTATAAATGTCAAATAGAAGAATGCGCATTTTTTTAAAGAGATGATAGTGGCCCAATGAGTTGAGAAGAAATAGAACCAGACGTGTTAAGAAAATCTGTTTGGACAAGCTAAGGGGGGTATAGCCAAGATGGTGAGACAGTGGAGTAAAAGCAGGAACTTGCTTAAGCTCCTGCACCAACCACCTCCAATACTTGTAAATTATGACTCTAAACAAATTCTAGAGCTACAGAACCCACAAAGTGACTGTTATAGGAATGTAAATTTTTAAGATCTTCCCTCCCCCTAGGTAAAGTGCACCTGGAGTCTGTGGTGGGAGGCTTGTTTTTCAGGAACACCCACACCTCGATACCTTGTGATTGGGCAGTGGGTCAAGAAGGTTGTTACATTCTATGAGCCAGGAGAAGACTATATAAGCCCTGATGGGAGGCTTTGCTTTGGGACTCGTTTTGAGAAGTGTTGTGTGACTTGAACAAACAAGACTCTGGGCAGCCATTGTTGAGCCCTGGCTTTGAAAAACCCAGATGTTGATGTTTCCCTCTCTGATACCTGTGATTTGGTATGGATGTAATGGTTGAACAGTTGGAGGCCTATCTGCTTGAAATGTTTCTGTCTGTGTACTCTGAAGTTTGGGGTGCTGACCTTTTTCCCCTGAACAAGGTAAACGATATGTTTGATTGATTAAAGCAAGATTGTTAACCCATTTTGAATTGCTTTCCTTTAGAAAAGCAGATCTAAGAACATGTGTTGGCAGCCACCCTGGGTATGCTGGGTGACAGTGACAGAGAAAGAAATCTCCCACTGAAGGCAGCCTGGCAGGCTGAGAGGAAGGATCTATCGCAGGGAGCTGGGATCCAAGTGCAGCCCCACATGAGCAGTGAGGGCCCAGACCTGGGGCAGCCCTGACAAGTGGTGCAGACTGGCCAGAGCAGACTTCAGGAGAGTGAATCATTGGCAGTTGTGGCGGTTTCTAGACTTCTCAATCCATGAATGCTAAAGAGAAAGTAAAAGCTAAGTCGAGAAACCAGTTGATCCAGGGTGAGAGAAGAACACAGTCTGGACCCTGCCCCCAGAGGAAGAGCTGACAGAGGCAGAGTGGTTGAAACTGCTGCCACATGGCTGCCTCTGGAACTCCTGGCCTACAGATTGTAGGGGAACTAAGCAACCATTCAGAGGGCAATTGTTTTTGCTGTCTGGATCATGGTCTTTGTTGTGGTCTGGGGTGAGGAACACTAGTGTGACAGAACTTTTGGTGGCTATAAAGAGGGTGCCCTCTCCCTTGCCCTGAAAACAGCTGTGAGACAGCTGTGAAAACCCCAGCAATTTGGGACCCAGCTCTCTCCACTCTGGTAGCAGACTTCTACCATGGCAAAGAGCTCAAAAGTCAAGTAATTGGCTGGCAAGATAAGCAAAAAGAAGAAGCTCAATCAGACTACAGAATCCTTTTTTGGAGACAAAAAGGATCAAAA
This sequence comes from Petaurus breviceps papuanus, assembly GCF_028583685.1. Classification (NCBI taxonomy): domain Eukaryota; kingdom Metazoa; phylum Chordata; class Mammalia; order Diprotodontia; family Petauridae; genus Petaurus; species Petaurus breviceps. The sequence continues at coordinate 18,697,928 of NW_027186352.1, forward strand.
TGTAGAAACAGAAGGAGACAACAAACTCAATACTCCTGCATCAAAAACTTATAAGGAAAATATGAATTGGTCACAGGCCATAGAGGGGCTCAAGAAGGATTTTGAAAATCAATAGGAGAAGTGGAGGAAAAATTGGGAAGAGAGATGAGAATGATACAAGAAAATCATGAACAGTGAATTAACCTGACTGAAGAAAATAAAACCTTAAAAAATAGACTAACTCAAATGGCAAGAGGCCCAAAAAACCAATAGGAGAAGAATGCTTTAAAAATCTGAACTGCCCATATGGAAAAGGAATTTTAAAAACTCACTGAAGAGAATCATTCCTTCAAAATTAGATTGGAGCAAATGGAAGCTAATGACTTTATGAGAAATCAAGATACTATAAAAACAGATTCAAACAAATGAAAAAATAGAAGGCAAAGTGAAATATCTCATTGGAAAAACCACTGACCTGGAAAACAGATCCAGGAGAGATAAATTAAAAATTATTGGACTGCCTAAAAAACATGATCAAAAACAGAGCCTAGAAATCTTCCTTCAAGAAATTCTCAAGGAAAATTGCCTTGATATTCTAAAACCAGAAGGCAAAATAGAAATTGAAAGAATTCTCCAATCACCTCTTGAAAAAGATCCCAAAGGGGCAGCTAGGTGGTGCAGTGAATAGAGCACTGCCCTAGAGTCAGGAGGACCTGAGTTCAAATCCTGCCTCATACACTTAACACTTATAGCCATGTGATCTTGGGAAAGGCACTTAACCCTAATTGCCCTGACTTCCCCCTCCAAAAAGCCAAAAAAAAAATCCCAAAAAGAAAACTCTTATACATATTATAGCCAAAATCCAGAGTTTCCAGGTCAAGGAGAAGATATTACAAGCAGCCAGGAAGAAAGAATTTGAGTGTTGTGGAAACACAATTAGGATAACACAAGATCTAGCAGTTCTATGGTAGAGCTGTTTCCACAGTGGAGAGCTTTGTCTCAAATCACTGGGGTTTTTGCAAATATTGTCAGAAGTCTGAGGAGGGCACCCTCTCTACAGCCACCACAAGCTCTGGCACACTGGCCACACACCCTAGGACCACCACTGAAAACCACAATCCAGATCCAAGCAGGTCAAAGGAAGAGCAATTTCCCTCTGAATGGTGGCTTCGTCTCCTTATGATCTGCAGGCCAGGAGCTCAGGAGTCAGCCAAGTGGCAGCAGCTACAGCCGCCCATGCCTCCACCATCTATCGCACCAGGGGCTAGGGCCAGGCCATGCTCTTTCATCATCCAGTTCCAACAGAGTTCCCCACTGACATTTTACTTTCTCTTTGGTGTTTATGGATTGAGAAGTCTGAAAACTGCCACAGCTGCTAGTGATTCATTCTCCTGAAATCTTCTCTGGCCAGTCTGGGATGCAGGTCACAAGTCAGGGTCACCTGGGGCTCAGTGTGGCTCTTGGGGACTGTGCTCAGCTCCCAGCTCCATTCAATAGACCCTTCCTGTCAGCCTGCCCAGCTACCTTCAGTAGGAGGTTTGTTTCTCTATGTCATTTTGTGAGTTCTGTAGCTCTAAAATGTGTTTAGAGTCATATTTTACAGGTATTGTAGGTGGTTGTGGCCAGAGATCACAGAATTTCCTGCTTCTACTCCACCATCTTGGCTCCGCTCTCCTCCATAACTTAAAGTCTTAGAGAGATGCTTTGGCATCTCCAAAGTTCATGATCATGAAACCAGTATGTGTGAAAAGACAGAATGTGGAATCCTTCCAAACTTTGCAACATATATAAGCAATCTGCAAACTTAAAATGTCAATAATTATTACTTTCTTTGTGCTGAACAGTCTAAAAGATATTTTTATATTTACTCCATCTGTCTTCATAATATTTCTGTGAAAGAGATGAGAATTCATGAGACCAGAATGGAAAGGTGGAGTAAGCTCCTTACTCAGGCCCAGTCACTCTGGGCTAGAATCAGCACTGTGTGGGGTGCAGAGACCCTACCCCAAATTAACTACTTGGAGATGTCTCAAGGTGAAAGCAGGAAGTTTTACTGAATCTTGCAAGAAGCAGGCAGTCCCGTCACTGGGAAGTCCAGAGAAAGGAGGCCGCCCTACAGAAGCCAAAGCTGAGTTATGTAGTCCCCGTGAAAACCTCAACCCTCCCCTTCCTCATGTAATCTTTTAAATTGATTGGTTGTTCTGTTAACATTCCCTTATTTGGCAGGTGGGGTGACAAGGGGATTTCCGGAGGTTCATTTCCCCCCCAAAGTCACCTGACTGAGGCCTAAAAGCTTCTAGTACTTTTTAGCAAATAGTTTACTTGAGAAACCACATATCTTTCTACACAGTCCCTCCTCTTTATATTACTGTGGTTTCTCATCAAATTCCTTTAACATCCTTTCACTCTCTTTGTCTTCAAATAGCTGCAACATTGCCTCACATTGTTCTTCTAATCCATCCACTTCCTCAGGCTCATCCCTTTCGAGGGTGGCTACTGGTTCCCATCCTTGTCTTTTCAGAACCATTGGTCAAACTTCCCCTTCTATTTTCATTTCTAGATTGACTAGCTTGATATTGTATTCTGCACTATACCTGTGATCAATTTGGTCATACACGGTAAACACACAGGTACTAGTATAACCCAACTAATAGCTATGAGTAAGAACTATAAAGCTTGTCTCCACCAGCTTCCTCCAAACCAGGACCACCAAGACATATTAAAAGGAGATTGCCATGTCTGCACTGGGACACGTACTAGTTTCTGAATGTCCTGAGTAATTTCTTTCACCACAGCCCCGTTGTTGTCTATTCTCATGCAACAATTTGAGTTCAATTTTCCACATTACCCCCCCGCCTTAGCTAGGAGATAATCCAATACCAGCCTGTGCTGTAATACAGCTTCTCAGGTTTGGGTGACTTGGCTGTCCAGCAGGTCAAGAGCTCTGGCTATCTGATTAGTAATAATTTCTACTACTGGCTGGAGCCTAATTATCCTATTTAGCCTGTATATTGGAGTCCTATATCCCCCAACTCCCATCTTGGGCCCAGGTGGCTGGCCCATAAGTTTTAATGATTCTCTCAGGTGGCCATGAGTCTCTCCCCCCATTAGCATCTCCAGGCTGGGTAATGGAAGTATCTATACTCCTTTTAGATTGGCTCAAATCATCATACCATAGGACCCCCAATTGGCTTCCCTCTTGCTGGGGTAGGAAAAAGAACTTTGGTCTAATTAGGCCTATCTAACAAACCTCTGTCCAATTCTGAGGAAGGTGTGTGTCTGTGGTTAGGCCACAAATCCAATATTGCCCTTTTAGGGCAGGATTCTCTCAAGTAAATAGCCTTGATCGATTTTCCTTATCATGAATGTCTGGATAATATTGGGATTCTAATAGCCCCAATGGTCCGGCTCCACAATCTTTACTATACTCACATCTTCATAACCACTGCTTCTTCTTCCATGTACAAGGTCCAACCCAGGGTCTATTTGATTGATCAGTTAAGCTCCAAAACTGGGCCAGGTAGCCTGACCAGGTCGCATTCGCCCATCTCCACTGGTGATGCAACTGGGCCAAGAAGCCATTGGTTTGATGTTTCTTACATTCAGAAAGCCTGGTATCTTCCTTGCATATCCCCGATATGCTACCCACCCCATCCATCTTGTAAAACAAGTATTTGGATCTGAAGTAGTCAGACTTTGGTGATCGTTACATGAAACCCAGGACCCATTTGAGCACTTTACATGAGTGGCATTCCATCTCCCAGAGTATTGGCCACAGTTTACACTAATGATCATCGTTTGGTTTTGCACTCACTCTCTCCCAACCAACTACCTGACCCTGTCTGATTTAGACAGTATTTTCCTGGGGCTGGCTCTGCTAGTGGCCATTGGTGCTTTTCGTGGTCCAACCAGAATCCTGTTGCATTATGAACAGCTGATCTGTGACTCAGGATCCAAGCTGGGCTCAAGGGCACAGGGACCCAAGGTCACTGATTTAGTTGTTATGGTCTACACACACACACCCAGCAATTGGTCAAGTTGAAGGTGTTGGCTACAGTTTGCATTAGAATGTGTTTCCCTCCCATGGGGCACTGGGAATCCGTCTAGGGGAGACCAGCAGGTAAGATGTCAGCAAAACCCAGAACCAGATTGACACTGCCTCCATGGTCCACTTGGGTCACAGAGAATGACGTTAGGGGTCTGTAGTATTTGGTGTAGAAGGGTTATCCAACAAAAGATTTTATCTTAACACCTCAAACAAGACAATTACAACTATGGGTGCCCAAATGAGTATACATTCAATAATCCTTCATGCAACGTTCATCAGTCCTTTCTTTTCGTCCATCTCAGACAAATCCTAAACTCATCTGTTGATTCAGAGCCTATTGTCCATTCATCAGGAGGAGGAACCGGTCCTTTTACCAGAGTATGATGGTTCCAGCCACATTCTTGAGTCCTTACTGCTGTGTCTGAAGCCAGGAGCGCTTGAAAGGGTCCATCCCAGGATGGAGTCAGCTTCTCCTCTTTCCAAACTGGGATTAGGATCCAGTCTCTAGGCTGGTTCTTGTGCACAAGAAATCCTAAAGGTGGGGTCTGAGCAATGAGTCCTTTTAATTGTAATTCATGTAAATGCTTAGTAAGGCTTAACACATATTTTCTAATAGACAAGTCTTTGCTATCAAGTATGGGGTCTATATTTTTTTTGTACCCCACTGGTATAGGAATGTCCTAATCCCAAGTAAAGCTATAAAATGCGTGCCCTAGTCTGAAGCCACACATTCCACCATCTCATACCTGGGGATTATGTTTCCAATAAAGTCCTGCCCACTATTGGGCAGTAGCATGTGACAAAGGAAAGGCCTCAACCCATGAGGTCAGATGGTCCACTACGACCAACAGGTATTTAAGGCAGCCCATGGGTGGTAGCTCGGTGAAGTCCACCTGTACGCACTCGAATGACCTTAATCCTGGAGGCCTTTCTCTGGCTGGGTCTGACACAGGGCAGTCTTGTTAGTCCGACAAACAAGGCAACCCTCTACCAACTGCCAGGCTAGAGTGCACACTCCAGGAGTGACAAACGTAGTGAGCACAGTATCACACAGGTTAGGGACATCCCAATGACTACCTTGATGTAAGTAGCATGGAATTTGTCTCATACCTGCTTTGGTCAGTACCTCTCTGCCATCTGGGAGGAACCAGTGAACTGTGTCATCCTCCTGGGCACCCATATCTTGGGCCTTCAATTTCTCCCCCCTGATAAAGGATGGGGGAGGTGGACTGGGAGGTAGGGCAGGGATTAGAACCAACATTTCTTCAGTAGAGTTTCCCTCAACTCCAGCTCTCCTAGCTTCCTCATTGGTGAGGCAATTGCCCCAGCCTTAAATGTGTTTCCTGATTGATGTCCCTTTATGTGGAAGGCAGCTAAAATTTTGGGTAAAGTGAGATTCTGTAATACCTCAGTTAATAGGGTCATGTGTACTAATTCCTTCCCCGTACTGTTGACCATCCTGCTTTCTTCCCATATTTTACCTAATATATGTGCCGCCCCCCATGCATATTTGAAATCTGTATAGATTGACCCCTCCTTTCCTTTAAGCAACTTCAATGCTTGGTTCAAGGCATAGAGCTCGCAAGTTTGTGCCGCCCAAGTTTTGAGGAGACTGCCGGCCTGACTCAGAGAACTAGTTTCTCCATCAATTATTGCCTACCCATTCAATCTTTTCCCACCAACTTCCTATCTATAAGGGAAACTCCTGCAGGTCTTTAGGTTCCAAATCTGCCAATTCCCTTTTCTCTGGGGACGGTCCCTAGCCAGGTGCCTTGTCTTTCCACAAGTCCAGCAGGTAAGTGGGCCAGGGCCCCTATTTCTTTGCCCTATAGCAGGCCTCTCTATTTCTCTGAACTCCCCAATTCAGTCCCCCAGAGCTCCATCCTTCGCTGCACCCTTGTACAGTGGTGAAGCTCATCTCTTGTATGGTTTGAATTAACATCCTGATCCTCTGGTGTTCCTTCCTGTCTCCTTCCTCAATCTTTCCCTGTCCTTATTTCCTTTTTTATATACCTTCGTGGCCTCCTCTAACAGCTCCCCTAAGGGTCTGAGATTTCATTTCTCTAATTTTTGTAAATCTTTATTAATATCTGAGCACGAGTTAGATACAAAGTATAGTTTCAAAATGCTTTCAGTTTCTGGTTCGTCTGGGTCCAGTCTGGAGTACTTTCCAATTCCTTCTTTTAATCTCTCTAGAAACTGAGGAGGGGGGAGGGGAACTCTTCCTTCTTCTGCATGATTCTCAATGCCTTATTAATATATATACACATATATACATACATACAAATATATATACTCATATGTACATATATACAAATTTTATATATATATAATTTTGTTGCGAACAAATTCTAATACACAGAATTATTACTTTTCTGGAATTCTACAGGAACATTTAGCAAATTAGTCCCATAGACAAATGTTGGTTATTCAGGCCGGGCCAGCATCTCAGGGTGTAAAGAGAAGGGAAACCTCCTCACACTATTGATGGAGCTGGTAGAATATTTTCTCTCCTTTCCCTTTACTCTCTCTGGACACTATCAGGGATACAGACAGAGACGCACACTTCACATAGAAACACACAAAACCGGTATTCAAAGTCAATATACTTTGGTAATTTTAAGCCAATCCTACACTTTATTCCCCCAGGGTTAATCACTGCTGCCTCTTACTTTTGCTCCCTGAGTTTGGGGTTTGGACTGCTCGTTCCCTGTAATTTAACAAGGGTTTTCCATCAAACACCTCAGCTTGCCTCGAATACGCCCTGGCAGGGGTCACCCACCTGCCATCAGTCACCCGTGCTCAGAGAGCCCTTCCCTTGGGGTCTGCAGTCCACTCCTTAATTTACCGTGAGGCTCGAACCCCATGCTCCCACTGACTACTTACCGAGCTATGAGAGCATAGGTTTCCTGACTGGTTCCACTGTTCAATCTCAATTCAGAGCTTCTGATCCTTTGTTTTCTCTTTCACCAAGTTTCTCCGCTGGCACTTTACTCCGTGGAGGAAGGGAGACAATCTGCTCACTCCAGAGACCACTGCAGTAAGAGGCTCCAGGGGCGCCTGTTTCTGAGCAAGTGAGTGGTGGTTCCACCACCAATTCACGTGATCCTGGACAAGAGCCCCCAAAACTGTGTGGGGATACAGAGACCCTGCCCCAAACTGACAATTCGGAGACGGCTCAAGGTGAAAGCAGGAAGTTTTGTGGAATCTTGTGACAAGCGGGCAGTCCGGTCACTGGGAAGTCCAGAGAGAGGAGGCCGCCCTAGAGAACCCAAAGCTGGGTTATATTTCTAAAAACCACATGAAGACCGCAACTCTCGCCTTCCTCATGCAGTTTGTTAAATTGATCGTTTGCCCTGTTAACATTCCCTTATTTGGCAGGTGGGGTGACAAGGGGATTTCCAGAGTTTTGGTTTTCCCCCAAGGTCAACTGACTGAGGCCTAAAGGCTTCTAGTACTTTAGCCAATCATCTACTTGAGAAACCACATTTCCTTCTACACAGCAGCCACACTCAGCTCTTCTGGGTCAATCTCAGAACTTCACTCTTTTTTGGTGTTTTTGGAGGGGGAAGACAGAGTAACTGGGGTTAACTGACTTGCCCAAGGTCACACAGCTAGTAAGTGTTAAGTGTCTGAGGCCAGATTTGATCCCAGGTTCTTCTAACTCCAGGACCGGTGCTTTATTCAATGGGCCACCTAGCTGCCCCACTTCACTTTTGGTCATGGAGACAGCAAAGTTCCTATGCCCTCCAGAAGGTTACTGGAACACCAGTTAGTTAGATAAGGATCCACCAACAACAAAGACACTACTTTTTAAAATTGTAGCTAAAGAAATGACCAAAAAGATATTTTCTCTTATTTAAAGGAAGATTCAAGTAAACCAAGATCAACATTATGGAATTACGCTAGAATTGTTATTTCAGGGTACAAAGGAAATGTTGGAGGGAGGAATAATGTCCTTCAAAACACCAGGAATCATTTTAAAATGAGATCTATCCAGAAAGTATTGTTACACAAATTCTTTATTTGTGCCCACATGGGGAAAATGACTAGCCATTTTTTTTAACCTTCTCCTTAGCTTGGAGAAGTCAACTTTAAAACAAAGATCACTGAAGGGTCTAGTTCAGTTTCTTTAGAATTGCAGGCAAACCCTCCTTTACACAAGCGTGGAGATTGCTTATACCATAGCTCAGCAGGAGTTTAAGGGTTTCTGAAGTCAAAGCAGGATTCTTGTGCTGATTAGCTCACTCTTAGGCTTGTTATCTGAGAGATAAATGGTGTTGCCAAAACATTCTGTTTCTATTTGAGGAAGACTCAGACAATTCTGGTGTGGTAGGAAAATCACAAATGTCTCAATGAAATTGACAACATAGATAAGTTGAAGTGAAGCAATTATAGAAAGGAACTTTATGTATGGCTGTAAAATAGAAGCGTTTTAACATGATGAAACAGTCTAAAGATTCAATGAATTGAGTATTGGAAAGGACTATAGAGATCAATCAAGTAGGTACAGCTGACTTTTTCCAGTGGAAGCAAAAGCAGAAAGGAAATAAATGATTTTCCTTCATTCGTTGGAAAGCTAGGATTGGAAATTGGGTGCTTCCTACTATGTCTTCTAATCTTAACACTGGGCCAGCTGCTTTAATGCTGGTCCCTCAGAAGAGGAGTAGAAAAGCAGAAATTCCAAAACCTGGCAAATGTTGATAAGTCGCCTTGATGAGGTACAGGCTCTGGGAACCCCCTTGAACTCTCTTAGAATCTTTCTATTTGATGAGGCATTTGTCTGAGGCCATAAGTCTTTCATTAAAGCTGGACCAAATCCCAAATCTCTTATTCTTACTAGCCAAGCCTTCCCATTGTCCAGCTAGCCCCCATCCTTGATCCTCCCAATAGATCTATGCCCAAATCTGTTACCCTTAAACTAGCCCTCCATTGTCTATCATCCCCATGTAGGCTCCAGCTATTTCCCACCCTTTATCTCTCATCACTGGAGTCTGACCTCATTTGACTCCTCCTGAAGACCCTCCTCAAACTCCTCCTCTAGACCAGCCCTAAATCCCCCCACAACCTTTCTGTATATCGGTTCCATCTTGCCTCCATGAAGAAGCCAGAGAATGATCTAGGCAGACGCACTTTGTGTCAGATGATTCTAGCCCACTTGGCCCGTGCAAGTGTCACAGATAATGGAGGCTCCTTAAGACTACCCATTATGGCAAATCCTTAATAAACTTTGCTTTTCTTTGCCTGAGAAAAGGCTTGAGTCAAATTCATTTGGCAGGACCTGGTGTGTTGGTATTTTGGGGTCTTGAGCACCCCTAAGCCTAGACCTCAGTAGTTTATGGTTCTTTGAACTCTATAACCTGTTCAGGAATTTACCACTAACTGTATGGTTAATTCAAAATAAAGGGGAGATTAATATTATTTTTCTCATCCTCTCTCTCTCTCTCTGTATGAATAATGTTTATATAAATTTCCTCTTCAAATTGCTCTGTCAACAATGCAGTATTCACAATGCCTATGGTAACTATAAATATGCTGATATGGTTATTAATCAGAAAATATAACAGCCTCTCTACTTGGGGGACATAGCTAGAACATTTATTCAAATACCAGAAAACAGTCCCAAAACCAGAAAGTCAAAGCCATCACAGTAGCTATGGAGTTCGCACATGAAATTTATGCAGTAAACACCAACATTCTCAAACCTTCAAAACAGAACAGGTTACCTCAGGCAAAGATCCTCTTCTCCTTACTCAGGGCAACTGCTCATATCTATGCAGCTTGCTCCCAGCAGCTCCACCCTGCCACACACAGTTCCTGTCTGTGGCAGTCCTCAGCAGGAGTCCTTAGCAGAAATTCCTGCTAGCTCAAAAAAAAAAGGGGGGGGGGGGGAGGTCGCACCACTGAGGCAGCACTGCTTCCAGTCACCAGCTCCTACTTGGCTCCTGCTCCTTCCTGCCCCACTCCTTCCTGCTATGTCAGCAAGTTCAAGGGGCATGGAAGATCTTCAAATCCAATTACCATAACAATTGCCAGTTCTGTTTTTCAACATTTCTTATATTTAAGCAATTTTCTGAGACTTAGCAAAATTTAAAAAAATAGAGAGAGAAGGTAGATAAATCCTAAAGGGATTCAGTTTTCCTACAGAATACCCTACATCTAACATAGTGCCTTGATAATTGGTAAAAGAAAAATAATATTTGTTCAATCTAACTGAATTAATCTGAGTTATATAAGGAAGGGAATAAACATTTGTTAAGACCTTACTTCTGTTCCAGACACTACACTAAGCACCTTACAAATGTTAGCTCATTTGATCCTCACAAAAACCCTGGGAGGAAGGTGCTATTTTAGCACACCTTGAGGAAACTGAGTCATACTGCAATTAAGTGACTTGTCCAGGGTCATAGGGTTAGCAAATGCCTGATGTCACTTTTAAACTCAGATCTTCCTGATTGGGTCCAGTATTCTCCGCTGGACACCTAGTTTCCTCTTAAGAGGAGCTCATTTCAGGTCAATCAAATTATTCAAAAAAGCTTTTGGAAGTTCCTTAGGGCATGCAATTTAAACAGGATAAATTTGCTATATCCATTCATTCGTGTATACATTCTATCAAAAGACATTTCTAAAACACATATATTCTAGGTTCTAAACTAAAGCTGAGTATAAAAATAAAATAATATATGTTCCCTGCCTTCAAATTAATTATATTCCACTGGGAATGGTAGTTAAGGTTAGAGTTATAATAAGTAAAATCTATTCATTTGTACACTATGATTTTTTTTCCTTTTATTTCTTATAAGTTTGAAATTGAGACTTTTTCTGTAGTAATAATGACTTCCATTTCCATAATGCTTTATAATTTTCACAGTATTTTCCTCATGTAACAATTAAGTATATATATGTAAATACACGTATACATACACATACATATATTTATATATGTGTATGTAATAGTAATGAAATTTGAAGTCCCCTTTGTATTGCCAAGCTAAAAGGTACTTAGCACCTAGTTTCAAATTAAGCCTCTGTTAAAGAAACAGAAGGTACGATTCCCTGTTGTTGAAGTAACACGGCCCTTTCCTATACCATATTTAAGGAACTGGGAGCTGTCTGCCTTTGAACCCAGGCAACAGTTTGGTGGATTCAGGTAGGAGCTACCTGCCTGAGTCAAAATGAAAAGACCTCTCCATGCATACTGAGTAGCGACTGATGAAATTGTGATTTAATTGCACCCCATGGATGGAGGGCTTTGACTTTTGTACTTTGAGTCCCTTAATGAGGTAAGTTTCCTTAAGGATGATTGAATGATTGAGTTAGCAAATGACTGTAATTTGTTGAAAACTATGTGACTACATTGGTGAAAAGTATGTGGCCACTTTAGTGATAAGTTGTTGAGTTGTGACATGGTGAACAGTGTTGATTTTCTGTGATAAGTTGTAACATTGTGAATGCTGTACCTTGATTTTCTGTGAATGCTTTGCCCTGGTTTGTTATTGAATAAATAGAGTTTGCTATGCTATATAATCAGAACCTTGAAAGCTGTTCATAGCAGCAGTGCTCTGGAAAGCTGCTCATGCTTGGCTTTACAGTGTATATGTATGTATTGTGTGTGTGTGTGTGTGTGTGTGTGTGTATTCTTACCAAAGTGACCTGACCAAGCTATGGGTTCACATATACCTGGGTATGATCCAAGGAGTTTCAACAAAGTAATGCTCACTATTTTGAATAGTACAAATTTTCCCACTTATTGTAGAAAATATTGCTTGTTCACAGCACATGTTTAAATTTTCTTAGATCTAGATGAAAGTAAAATGGATTTTCAATTACCACATATGCATTCCAGGTAGCAAGTGCACAACAGATATAGGACAGTCTTTATTGCATCCCAAGGAATATATAGGAGATTCAAAGGACCCATAGAACAAGAGAAAGACAAAACATAGCATGTATACAATCCAAAAGAAACTGGAAATAGTATTGCCAGAGGCAAACCCTTAACATTTTGACTATTTCCACTTTCAATACCAGATTGCTCAGAGGTTTCTAGCCTTAGAATATTACCTTAAGGAATTGCATTTCTACCCATTACAAAACAAAACTGGGCTGAAAGACAGGCAATACTTTTTTTTTTTTCCTCTCTAATGGATTATTTTCCCCCAATGGTTATCATGCCACACTGGAACATTTCCTGCATTGTGAGTGAACATTAAGTATCTTTTTTTTTTTTAACTCCGTTAAACTTGCTCTGATCAAATAACTCATAGAGATAGCTGGGAATGTGAAAATTTTGACCTCTGTTTTACCCAATTCCTGAGAGGTGAAATGCTAGAGTAAAAGAATTCTGGACTGATCAATGGAAAGCCTATGTTCAAATACTGATTCTTCTGATTACTTCTTATGTGACCCTGGGCAAGTGACTTAAAGCTCCTTTTTACTCTTTTGTAAAATGAGAGTATTGAATTAGATAATTTCTGAGATCCTCCTCAACTCTAAATCTGTGATTCCATGATTCTCATTGTTCCCCCAAACTTGCGGATGTGGGTGATTGATTGAGCCTCCTCTTTCTCCAAAAGGCATAATTACTACAATCAGCCCTCCTTGAATCCAGGTCTCTTATTCAGGAACATAGTACTACTCATGAGCCAACTACTTAGTCTAGGGCTGCCCAATAAATTTTCCATCTATGCTAGAAGGGTAGAGTCTTGGTTATGAAAGACCTTTTGATTCATGAGGCAAATGAATACATCTGACCATGTGTTTCAGCTAAAAAAGTCAGTCTGTCTTGAGTGATGATGGGAGGATGGGGGAGAGGGAATTTTGCCTAGGAATACACAGGCATATTTCACCCTTGAAGAAGAGAATGTGAGGGAAAAAAGCAAATCGTCTTCCACTTTCCTTTTCCAGCTACTACATAGAAGTGGTGTCTCCAACAAAAGGCTAAGACATCTTTTCTTAGGCAATAATAGAAAGGTAGCCATTAAAACAAGTGTCCATTTTCCTAAGAAGTCAGTAAAGAATCTTGGACACTACTCTACTCACTGAGTGCTCTAAATCATTAAAAGTAAGAGAACATGGACCAAAATAACCCTGAACTTTCAGTGCACACACAGGACAATGAACAAGAAGACCAAAAAATAAAACCTTATTGCATATCACTTCACTTATGCTCATAAGAAGAGAGAGCAAAAATGATAATGAACCTTCTGCAATTGTCAGGACACTGTCTGACATGTAGGAAATATGTCAAACATTCTTGTTGACTGAAATGATCAGACAAATTGAAATGTATTTACTGACCTTCCTGGCTGTCCATAATGCTCATATTAACTTGATTTTAATTGTATGAAATGGGTCAGCAGGAATTTTCCTGGATTCCAAGTTGATTGCTCAATTGTTGGTTAGCAAGCATTTATTATGCCCTTTCTCTGGGCCAGACACAAAGTTAAATGCTGGGAAAACAAATACAAGCATAAAGAAATTCCTCATCCTGAGGAGTTTACATTCTAATTGAGGGAAGACAGTAAGGTCTTGGCCTCTACTGGACTTGGTCGTGGATAAGGATGTGAGCAATCATCAGCTTGTGTTTTCTCCCATGATACTAGTATAGTCCCAGGATCAAATCAAATACAGCGGTCTGATGAAATACTATTTTTGTTTTCTGTTTTATGCTGATTTAAGGTAAACCACTCTAGTATCTTTGCCAAGAAAACCCAAATGGGGTCACTAAGATACTGACATGACTGAAAGTACTGAGCTTGGTAAAATGACAATGACTATACTTCATCTTTGAAAGTAGAACAATTTCATTGTTCTTATTTGACAGTTAAAGGAAACACCTAATGACCATGAAGTCAAAGCGTTAGACTAAGATAGGACATTTTAAATCCATCTGGTCCAAATTTCATTGTTATATAGAAAGGGCAAATGATGGTTAAGTAGTTTTCTCCAAGGCATAATGGTAATAAGTAGCATAGGGAGGATATGAAGTCAAGTCCTCCAACTCCAAGACCAGAATTCCTTCTATTCCTCACATTTTTTTTGAAATTAATTTACACAGAGAAAGGTCTCAGATCTGAGTCCTCAACTCAAGTTCAATACTGTTACATTGGCTCACAACTGGACTTAAAAGAAAATTAATCTCAACCACAACAGCCATCTCTTCATCTCTATAACTTTCACAAGAGAAAGAAAACATACAATTTGAAAATCTAGTTAAAAATAAAAGAGAATTAGTAAGCTTTTGGGGAAACTTTGGACCCTTGACCAATACCAGCCCAGAAAATCTCATAACTGACTGGATGAAAAATGGAACATGTTCTGAGCCACTCCTATCTGCTTCCACCAGAAGAGTGAACAATTAGAATGCCTCAGGGGACCTACCTTTGCCCATCAAGTCATATAATAAATTGAAAACCCAATTATTTTTAAGATTATACACACATATTATATATGTATGTTATTATATGTGTTTCTGTATTAGAGAAATGATATTTCTAGAATTAAATGTAAAAACAATTTTAAACATTTATTTAAAAAAATAAATTCCAAACTTCCTCCCTCCCTTACATACCTCCTCATCAAGAAAGCAGGCAATTTTGTATAGACTATACATGTACAGTCATGAAAAATATATTTCCATGCTAGGTATGCTGTGAAATAAAACACAGAACAAAAATAAAAAAGCAGAGGGGAAAAATATATTTCAATCTGCATTCACACTCCATCACTTCTTTTTCTGGAAATGGATAGCATCTTTCATTACAAGTCCCTCAGAATTGTCATGAACCATTATATTGCTGAGGCTACCTAAGTCATTCATAGCTGATCATCTTACAGTATTGCTGTTACTATGTAAAATGTTCTCCTGGTTCTTCTGATTTCACTTTGTGTCAGTTCATGTGAGTCCAAGTTTTTCTGAGATCATCCTGCTCATCATTCCTTATAGGATAATAATATTCCACCACAATCATATACCAGAACTTATTCAGTTATACACTTATTTGTTGTGTATCCATCAATTTCCAATTCTTTGCCACCACTAAAAGAGCTTCTACAAATATTTTTGTGGATATAGTGGGTTTTTTTTCCTTTTTCTTTGATCTCTTTAGAGATACAGACATAAGAGTAGTATTACTGGCTCAAAGAGTATGCATGCTTTTATAGCCCTTTGAGAGTAATGACAATTTGCTCCCCCAAATTGTTGCATCAATTCACAATCCCACCGACAGTGCACTAGAGTCTGAATTTTGCCATATCCTCTCCAAGATTTGTCATCTTCCTTTTGTCATAAAAACGAATGTGATAGGTGCAAAGTGGTACTTCATAGTTTGGATTTTCATTTCTCTAATTAGTAGTGATTTAGAACTTTTTAATATAACTATAGATAGTTTTAATTTCTTCATTGGAGAACTATTTGTTCATACTTTTTGACCATTTATCAATTAGGGAATGGCTCTTTTTATATAAATTTGAGTCAGTTCTCTAAATATTTGAGAAATGGGGCTTTTATCAGAGAAAGTCAGTGTCAAAAACAAGTTTGCAGTTATGATTACCAACTGTGTATTTCCCTCCTTCCTATTTTCCCTTGTTTTCCTATTCTTTCTGTCCTTTCACTTTGTCCAACTTCACAAATGCTTGCCTTCTGACTACTGCATCTCTCAATCCCCTCTCTTCAATCCATGCCCAGCCCTTCTCTTGTCCCCTTCATCTTCTACATCATGTTAGGTTAAGATAGATTTCTACACCAAACTGATTGTGTATGTTATTCTCCTTTGAGCCCCTTCTGGTGAGAGTTAAATAGTTCAGGGCTCCTCCTGCTCTTCCCCTTTCTTCATCTCCACTGTAAAAGCTTTTTTTTTTTTTTTTTGTGGTCCTTTTATATAAGATAATTTACCACATTCAGTTTCTACTTTTTCCCTTCTCCTATTGAATTCCTCTTTCACACCCATTAATTTTAATTTTCAGATACTATCCCATAAAATACACCTTCTAATTGCTCTAATAATGAGAAACTTTTTAGGATTTACAAGTATCTTCTTTCCATTTAGGAGTGTACACAGTTTAACTTTATTGAATCCCTTATGATTTTTCTTTGATATTTACCTTTATATGCTTTTCTTGAGTCTTGTATTTGAAAGCCAAATTTTCTATACAGCTCTAGTCTTTTCATGAGAAATGTTTTAAAGTCCTCTATTTTGTTGAATGCCTATTTTCCCTCTGGAGAATCATACTAAATTTTTCTGGGTAGATGATTCTTGGTTTTAATCCTAGCTCCTTTGCCCTCCAGATTATATTTCAAAACCTCTGATCTTTTAATGTAGAAGCTGCTAAACCTTGTGCTATCCTGACTGTGGTTGCACAATATTCGAATTTTTCTTTCTAGCTCCTTTCAATATTCTTGACCTAGGGCCTCTGGAATTTGACTGTAAAGTTCTCAGGAGTTTTTATTTTGGGATCACCTTCAGGTTATAATCAGTGGATTCTTTCTGTTTCTATTTTACCTTTCAGTTCAAGGACATTGGGGCAGTATTCCTTGATATTTTCTTGAAATATGAGATTTAGGTTCTTTTTTAAAAATATGACTTTTAGTTAGTCCAATAATTATTTAATTGTCTCTCCTTGATCTATTTTCCAGATCAGTTATATTTCTGAGATATTTCACATTTTCTTCTTTCATTTTCATTTTCGAAAAATTTTTTCTTCATTGAATTTTGTTGGCTCATGGAGTTATTAGCTTCCACTTGCCCAGTTCTAATCTTTGATGAATCACTTTCTACAGGGAGTTTTTGTACTTCCTTTTCCATTTAATCAAGTCTTCTTTTTAAGGAATTCTTTACTTTGGTGAATTTTTGTACTTTTTTTCTTTTTTAACCAATTCTGCTTTTTAAGGAATTCTTAGTAGTTTTTTGTCTCTTTTAATATTTGCCCAATCTATTTTTCAACATGTTATTTTCTTCAGTCTATTTTTGGCTTCCTTTACCAAGCTATTGACTTTTTTTGCATGATTTTCTTGCACCACTTTCATTTCTTTTCCCAATTTTCCCT
Source organism: Petaurus breviceps papuanus (assembly GCF_028583685.1). Taxonomy (NCBI): domain Eukaryota; kingdom Metazoa; phylum Chordata; class Mammalia; order Diprotodontia; family Petauridae; genus Petaurus; species Petaurus breviceps. The sequence continues at coordinate 18,715,002 of NW_027186352.1, forward strand.
CTACTTTTCATATTTGATTCTTAAACTCATTTTTTTATATCTTCAGGAATATTTTTGGGCCTAAGACCAATTCACATTTTTTTTCTTTGAGTCTTTGAATGTAGCAGTTTTGCTTTTGTTGTCTTCTGAGTTTGTGTTTTTATCTTCCCTGTCACCACAGTAACTTTCTATAAGTAGGCTATTTTTTTTTTTTGGTTAGCTCATTTTTTCAGCCTATTTCTTGACTTTTAATATCTTAAAGTTGGGCTCTATTGCCAGGGTGAAAGGAGCATTGTCCCAAGCTTCAGGGTTTTTATACTGTTCTTTTCAGAGCTACTTTTGAGAGCCTGTAAGTTTTCAGTTCTTCCAAGGTGGTATGATCCAAGAAGAATTGTGTTTATTACTCTCCTGGTCTGTCCTCTGGTATGTAAGGAATCATAAGCACTCTTTTCCTACTTGGAACTTTGACTAGGATCCTAATTCCCCTGAGGCTGCAAGCTCTAGTGTGATAGTATTCTTTCTTGCCCTGAAACTGTGATGCAGGACTTCAATCTGGATTCAAGTATGGGAAATGCAACATGATCCTACACCCAGTACAAGCAAATAGACTCCTATAATATCCTTCTGGCCAGTTTTCCAAACTCCTTAACCATCTGTGGACTCAGATCTCCAGAAGCTGCTTCTGCAGTTTGCTGATTCATTCACCCTAATGTCTATGGATGGTTTGCTGGGGCAAAGTCTGTGCTGGTGAAGCCTGCAACTAGATTGTGCCCCACTCTCACCCTAGTGCAAAAGACCTTTTCTACAGATCTTCTAAGTTCTTTTAGGCTAGAATATGGTTTCACCCCATCCTATTTTATCACTCCAGAATTCATTTTGAGATATTGCTTAAAGTTGTTTGGAGGGGAAATTAAGAGAGTTCAGACAAGTCCCTGACTTTTCTCTAACATCTTGACTCAGCCCCTCTTTTTAAATTTTTTCATAAGTATTCATCCCGTTATTTTATTTTTTAAAAGTCTTTTTTTTTATTTCAAAAGAAGTACATGACTTGTATAGTATTAAGTTTTGTTTTGTTTTGTTTGCTTTTTGGAGGGCAATTGGGGTTAAGCAACTTGTGTAAGGTCATGTGGCTAGTTTTTATGTTAAGTATCTGAGGCCTAATCTGAAGGCAGGTCCTCCTGACTCCAGGGCCAGTGCTCAAACCACTGTACCACCCAGCTGCCCCCTTAAGTTCTTTTTCTATATAAAACTGGGAATCTATGATTTTAAGTATATCAGCTCACCATCTCTATAATAACCTGTATACTTCTTAGTAAGGGAGGAGATAAAAAGCTTATTTTTGAAAGATATAAAAAAGGCCAGATTTGAAAATGGAGTTGAGTCTAACTCATAGCTATATTCTAGGAACACATGTGAAGAATGCAGTGCATTTATAGCAAACATCACTAATGGTCATCATTCAAAGGAGTTTTTAAAGCCTATTTGGGTATGTCACAGTGAGAAGATAAAATGCCTACTGTAAAATAAGAGTGTTGAGCTAGATAATGTCTGAAGTGCCTTCAGGCCCTGTTGGCTCTAGAATAAAATTTCAGCCCTTCAGTTCGGAATTCCAAGCCCTTTCACAAGCTGGCTCATACTGTGTCTCATTGCCCATATTCATGATCTCTTTGTTCTAGCCAAAGTGGCATGCAAGCTGAACCCACAACTGTACATATGCCCTGTCCCTTGGCTTTTGCCTAGATGGACTCCATGGTTAGGATGCCCTCCTCACTTTGCTTCACCCCTTAGAGTGGCTCCCTTCAAAGCTTTGCTCAAGCAAGACCTTTGGATGTAATCTTCCCTGATCCCCACCCTTCCAAACACACATTCATATTTCCTCCTATGTCAAGACTTCTCTTTTCTATAATGGATCTTGTACTCACTTATCTGAAAAAAGAGTCTCATCACTTCAATGAAAAGTAAATAACTTGAAGTCAGTGAAATTTTGTTTGATTTTTGGTGTTGTATCCTCAAGGTCTAGTAATAATAATAATGTATGCATATGTGCAGATATTGTAGATACCGTGTTTCCCCAATAATGAGACTTATCCCGAAAATAAGCCCTCCCCTTACTGTGTAAGATTCCTCTAAAATAAGCCCTCCCCCGAAAATAAGCCCTATTGAGATTGCTACTGTAGTGAAGGTGATCCCCTGCACTACACACTACATTACGGTACCCTCTGTATGCACCCCCCCCGGGTGAAACGCACGCCGCGCTCCGAGCTGCATCCAATCAGAGCTGCAGCAGTGAGTGCGTCATCCTGTTCTTCCCCAGTGATTTGCTTATTGAATAAAGGTACATTTTTTTGTTCACATTTACCTGTTTATTAAAATTGCTGTCAATGTTCATTAAAATAAGCCCTCCCCTGAAAATAAGCCCTCTGGTGTTTTTCTGTCCAAAAAAATAATAAGACAGTGTCTTATTATCGGGGAAACATGGTAGCTAGAGTGCATTTACACATACATATCTGCATTACTATAAGTGTTCTATGTATCCACACACATACTCATACAGCTATAATAAAACTGCATATCCTCTGCAAATGCATACATACACACACATACACATGTATGCACTTGCATATGTATATGCATATGTATAAAAATATAGTAGGAAGATATATGTTTGCAAATGTGTATTTAGTAACATGCTGGAATAAGACACAAGATAAATAAATGCATGTGTATGGAAAGCAAACGAAATGAAAGAGAGAGAAATCCAGTTCAGAGGTTTTAGCTTGGAAAGCATCACAGAAGTTATTTTTCCAACTCCCTCTTTATACCACTAAGATCTCTGAGGGCCAGTGAAGTTAAATATCTTACCAATGGTCATCCATGGAGTGTTATCAGAATAAACCAGAACAGAAGCCAAACATAAAATTGTTATCGACACTGTGGTGTCATAAGTAGACCCCCAGCAGTTGTCTGAAAGAGGTGGTTACTTTGGTTACTTAAAGAGGAGTTTATTATTTATTTATTAACAGTCAAGGAGAAGTAGGGAAGTAGTGATCATCAAAGTGGGAGAAGTAGCTTAAAAAGTGTAAGAGATGTACCTAATCTGTTCAATAAATACAGAAAACTAAAATGGGGGCAGCTTTTTTACTCCCCACCCCAAAATTTAAAGCACATCTTAGTCATTGAGGATGTCAGGCACTTAGCACTGGTCCTGTGGCTTCATGGCTAGAGATACCATCTCCGTGACCTTGTCAACATGATTTGAAACAGGGAAGGATGTCTCCAACCCACTTCACTTCCCCTATTGCACACCAAGGATTATTGCACACCATAAATTGCTCACATCAACTGGGCAAGTGTTACCTTTCTTTCTTCCATGTCAATAAATGCATGTCCCAAGTAATATTTGGTATTTAGTTGCATAGGCAGATCTTTCAAATAAAAATAATGAAATAGGAGGAAAAAGGATTGAATTTGAATAGAACTCTAATTCTTGAGTTAGACGAGAGTTTAGAGGCCACCTAGCTAACTACATCATTTTGCATGATGTTCAAAGAGGTTAAATTTCCATTCATAATCTTAGAAAGTAACAGAGCTAAGAAATAACCCCAGATCTTTAGACTCTTGAACCAGTGCTTTTGTTGCTGTGAAACACTATCTCCTGGGTTTGAATGACTTCCTCTGCTCCAGATTCTCTGTGTGACCTTGTGTAAGGCACAAACCCTTATCCCTCCCACATTGCAAGAGGTTAGGGTTGCTGTACCCCTGAAATCTGAAAAATCCATGGAAACATTTTTGACCCTCCATTTTTACCAGAGAAAAAGTCTGATTTTTTTTCTCTTATGGCATGTTTATAGTAGCAAAAGATAAAATATGTTGATGTTATACAATACATATATTTTATGCATTTCTGACTTTCAAACCTTTTCTGTGTCATTTGCTAGCCTTCATGTGTTGTCTGCAGCTCCCACAAAATTCCCCCCAAAATTCCCTTTCAATTTCTTATATTGATCTGCAATGTATCAGAACTGCAAAGGGGAAAACTGTGATGTGGAAAGGATAACTATACTTCATTTATAAAAGATTAAAGTAGGTGGTTCCTACATACCTTACCAGATCGAAATCATGTGAATATCATCCTGCCAATTAGCAGGATTTAAGCAGAAATGAAAATTCTTTTCATTTGGTTAAAAGACATAACAAAACATCTCTTTCTAGAAAATAAGTTCTCAAAAGTATGTGATTGCATAATGTAATATAATGCCAAGCAAAGGCAACTTCCCAAGGTTCAGAATACCAGCATAGGCGCTCTCCATTTTATTCAGTGACAAACCAAGAACAGAGAAGATCAAAACATGACATCATTCCAAATACAGCATTTACTAAATGTGATTAAATAATCTCCAAGGACTACCCCACCCCAGGACCTTCCAATAATTCAATCAATTACAAAGTCTCTGTTCTAAATACTTCTCCACCCCTAGGCTATACCTTCATTTAGTCCACCACAAAGCCCCTCTTCTCAAATGGAGATTAGTTTCCAAACATAAGGTCAAAAGTTACTCACCCCTGGATCACAATTGAATCTACCCCAGAGTTACATCAAGTTTAAGCACAGCACTTAATACCCAAATGGAGGTCTTTTCTTCATCTTAACACGAGGCAAGTTCTCAGCAATCTTAGTTCCTGGGGAGACAAGGCTCAGCAAGGCCACAAGATACATTGCCAGTCCCCTCATCAATCCATCCTCTGTCTGCAGAACAGTCCCAGAACCCCTGAACACACCAGCAAAGCCCTCTCCCAGGACTTCTGCAAACATACAACAAGAAAATCCTTCTTCAGGGCTTCTGAACCAACAGAAAGGTTCCCAGACCCCTGCAACAACAGCACTGTCCTTCACCAGTGGACAGTATT